>NC_092734.1:10705772-11005772 GCF_047496885.1 Scyliorhinus torazame
GATGATGCTGGATTTATGAAGCGTATGTTGGGGCGGATTCCGGACCTGGAGGCAGGAAGCTTGATAATGGGGGGGGATTTCAACACGGTGTTGGACCCAACATTAGATCGTTCCAGATCTAGGACGGGGAAGAGGCCGGCTGCGGCCAAGGTGCTTAGGGGGTTTATGGACCAGATGGAGGAGTAGATCCGTGGAGATTTGCCAGGCCCCTGGCCAGGGAACTTTCTTTTTTTTCTCACGTACGCAAAGCCTACTCCGGTAGGGCGCTGATCCCGAAAGTGGAGGGAACGGAGTACTCGGCCATAGCCATCTCAGACCACGCCCCGTACTGGGTGGAACTGGAGTTGGGAGAGGAGAGGGACCAACGCCCGCTGTGGCGTTTGGATGTGGGATTACTGGCGGACGAGGAGGTGTGCGGGAGGGTGCAGGGGTGCATTAAAAGGTATTTGGAGGCCAACGACAACGGGGAGGTGCAGGTGGGGGTAGTATGGGAGGCGCTGAAGGCGGTGGTCAGGGGAGAGTTAATCTCCATCAGGGCTCACAGGGAGAAGAGAGAGGGCAGGGAAAGGGAGAGGTTAGTGGGGGAGATCCTAAGGGGTGGACAGGAGCTATGCAGAGGCCCCCGAGGAGGGACAGCTTAGGGAGCGGCGAAGTCTCCAGACGGAGTTTGACCTGTTGACCACAGGGAAGGCAGAGGCACAGTGAAGGAAAGCACAGGGGGTGACGTATGAGTATGGGGAGAAGGCGAGCCGGATGCTGGCACATCAGCTCCGTAAGAGGATGGCAGCGAGGGAAATAGGTGGAGTCAAGGATAGCAGGGGAACTACGGTGCGGAGTGCGGTGAAAGTAAATGAGGCATTTAAGGACTTTTATGAGGAGCTGTACAGATCTCAGCCCCCAGCGGGGGAAGAGGCGATGCGACAATTTCTAGATCAACTGAGGTTCCGAGGGTGGAGGAGCAGGAGGTGGCTGGCTGGGGGCGCCAATTGGGTTGGAGGAGCTGGTTAAAGGACTGGGGAGCATGCAGACGGGGAAGGCCCCGGGGCCAGATGGGTTCCCGGTTGAGTTTTACAGGAAGTATGCGGACCTGTTAGCCCCGTTGCTAGTGAGGACTTTCAATGAGGCAAGGGAGGGGGGGACCCTGCCCCCCGGCAATGTCCGGGGCGCTGATCTCTCTGATCCTGAAGCGGGACAAGGACCCACTGCAATGTGGGTCGTATAGACCGATCTCGCTCCTCAATGTGGATGCTAAGTTGCTGGCAAAAGTGCTGGCTACGAGAATTGAGGACTGTGTCCCGGGGGTGATTCATGAGGACCAGACGGGATTTGTAAAGGGCAGGCAGCTAAACACCAATGTGCAGAGGCTCCTGAACGTGATTCTGATGCCATCAGGATGGAGGGAGAGGCGGAGATAGTGGCAGCTATGGACGCGGAGAAGGCCTTTGACCAGGTGGAGTGGGAGTATCTCTGGAAGTGTTGCGGAGGTTTGGGTTTGGGAGGGGTTTATCAGTTGGGTTAAGCTCCTATATAGAGCCCCGGTGGCGAGTGTGGCTACGAATCAGCGGAGGTCGGAGTATTTTCGGCTGTATCGAGGGACGAGGCAGGGGTGCACCCTGTCCCCCCTGATGTTTGCATTAGCAATTGAGCCTTTGGCCATGGCGTTAAGGGAGTCCAGGAAATGGAGGGGGGTGGTCCGAGGGGGAGAGGAGCATCGAGTGTCGCTGCATGCAGACGACCTGTTGCTGTATGTGGCGGATCCAGTGGAGGGGATGGTGGAGGTCATGCAGATCCTCAGGGAGTTTGGGGGCTTCTCGGGCTATAAGCTCAATGTAGGGAAAAGTGAGCTCTTCGTGGTGCATCCAGGGGACCAGGAAAGAGGGATAGACAACCTACCGTTGAGGAGGGCGGAAAGGAGCTTTCGGTACTTGGGGATCCAGGTAGCTAGGAGCTGGGGGGCCCTGCACAAACTTAATTTGACGTGGCTGGTGGAGCAGATGGAGGAGGACTTCAAACGATGGGATGCGTTGCACTCTCGCTAGCGGGCAGGGTACAGTCAATTAAAATGATGGTCCTCCCAAGGTTTCTTTTTGTGTTCCAGTGCCTTCCAATTATGATTACCAAGGCCTTTTTTAAGCGGGTAGGTAGGAGCATCATGGGTTTTGTGTGGGCAAACAAGACCCCGAGGATAAGAAGGAGGCTTCTGGAGCGTAGTAGGGATGGGAGGGCTGGCGTTGCTGAATCTGGGTGGCTATTATTGGGCAGCCTACGTGGCGATGATCCGTAAGTGGGTGATGGAGGGAGAGGGGGCGGCATGGAAGAGGTTGGAGATGGCATCCTGCAAAGGAACGAGCGTGGGGGCGCTGGTGACGGCACAGCTGCCGCTCTCGCCAACAAGGTACACCACGAGTCCGGTGGTGGCGGCAACGCTAAAGATCTGGGGGCAGTGGAGATGACATAGGGGTGAGCTGGGAGCCTCTGTGTGGTTCCCCGATCCGGGAGAATCATCGGTTCGTCCCAGGAAGGATGGACGGGGGGGGCTTCGGATCTGGCATCAGGCAGGGATCAGAAGGATGGGCGACCTGTTCATAGACGGGACGTTTGCGAGCCTAGGGGCGCTGGAGGAGAAGTTTGGGTTACCCCCAGGAAATGCGTTCAGGTATATGCAATTGAGGGCGTTTGTGAGGCGGCAGGTGGGGTGATACCCGTTGCTCCCGGCACAGGGGATTCAGGACAGGGTGATTTCGGGTGTATGGGTCGGAGAAGGCAAGGTTTCGGCGATATATCAGGAGATGAAAGAAGAGGAGGAGCTGAAGGGCAAGTGGGAGGAGGAGTTGGGGGAGGAGATTGAAGAGGGTCTGTGGGCTGATGCCCCGAGTAGGGTTAATTCCTCTTCCTCATGTGCCAGGCTCATCCTGATACAGTTTAAGGTTATTCACAGAACGCATATGACAGGGGTGAGACTGAGTAGGTTCTTTGGGATGGAGGACAGATGCGGGAGGTGCTCGGGAAGCCCGGCGATTCACGTCCACATGTTCTGGTCGTGCCCGGCACTGGAAGGGTTCTGGAGGGGTTTCGCGAAGACTATGTCCAAAGTGGTGAAAGTCCAGGTCAAGCCAAGTTGGGTGCTGGCATTATTTGGGGTGGCGGACGAGCCGGGAGTGCAGGAGGCGAAAGAGGCCGGTATTCGGGCCTTTGCGTCCCTGGTAGCTCGGCGGAGGATCTTGCTCATGTGGAAGGACGTGAAGCCCCCCAGTGTGGAAGCCTGGATAAATGACATGGCAGGGTTCATTAAGCTGGAGATGATTACGTTTGCCTTGAGAGGGTCTGCGCAGGGGTTCTTCAGGCGGTGGCAACCGTTCCCAGACTATCTCGCGGAGCGTTAGAACGAGGTCGGTCAGCAGCAGCAACCCAGGGAGAGGGGGGGGGGGGATCTCTTTCGGGGGGGGTATTTGGGGGGGCGGGGGAGGGTTTTTTCCTAGGGGTACTTGTTAAAAAAAAGCATATGGGAGGGTTATTATATGCGGGAGAAACCTATTGTATAAGTTCTGTAGTATGTTTGATTGATATGTTTATGTTCTGTTCTGTTCTTTTCTCGTTTTCTTTTCTGTTACGGAGGGGGTTATTGGTTCAAAATTTTTGTTGGAAAAACTTTGAATAAACATATTTTAAAAAAAAACACTGGGACTACGGTGCTGAGGTCCCAGGTTCGAATCCCAGCACCGGGTCACTGTCCGTGTGGAGTTTGCACATTCTCCCCGTGTCTACGTGGGTCTCACCCCCACAACCCAAAGATATGCAGGGTAGGTGGATTGGCCATGCTAAATTGCCCCTTAATTGGAAAAAAAAATAATTGGGTACTCTAAATTTTTTTAAAAATTATTACAATCTAGGCATTCCCTACAGCTCACACGGAACTGGTAACGTGTGAAAAAGGAATTCCTTCGATGGCTGAGCTGGAGACTTTTTGGAGGAACTCACAGCTTCAGACCTGGTCTTTCCAATGGTGTGGAATTGCAGGAAATCTATCCCGGGAAGTAAGTCGTCTGTTTGGGCACTGCGTGCTATAAATGCATTTATGTCGCACCTTTTCCAAGCACAAGAGACCCCAAAGCACACTACAGGCAATGTAGCACTTCTTGAAATGTTGTCACTGTTGCAGTGTAAGAAACTTGGCAACCAATCAGTGCACAGCAAGCTCCTGCAAACAGCAATATGCCTTTGTGATCTGGATTTGGGTTGAATGTTGGCCAGCACATATTAATAGATTGTGAACCTTCTGTGCCATTGTTACAAGTCATCCAGATTCTGGAGCTATGATAGTTGGTGCATTGTGCCATTAAACATATTTGCTCAGATTCTTCCTGTAGACCCATCCAAAAAAACAAAATCAAATTGCTGTACGTAGTCAGCTCCTTGCAAATCCTCAGCTCCTGTACAGCGATTGTACACTGTGCGTGTGGAGGCTGCATGTTCTCCTCGTGCATGTGTGTGCGTGTGTTTCCTCCGGGTGCACCGCTTTCCTCCCACAGTCAAGAGATGTGCAGATGGATTGGCCATGCTGAAAAGGTTATATGGGGTTACAGGGATGGGGCAGGGAAGTTGGCCTGGGTAAGTCGCTCTGTCAGAGGGTCGCTGCAGAGTCAAAGGGCCGAATGGCCTCCTTCTGCACGGCATGGATTCTATGGTACTAGATCAGGTTATGAAGGTCAACATCTTTTTTTAAATTTAGAGTACCCAAATCATTTTTTCAAATTAAGGGGCAATTTAGTGTGGCCAATCCACCTAGCTTGCACATTTTCTTTTTGGGTTGTGGGGGCGAAACACACGCAAACACGGGGAGAAAGTGCAAACTCCACACGGACAGTGGCCCAGAGCCAGGATTGAACCTGGGACCTCGGCGTGCGAGACCGCAGTGCTAACCCACTGCCCCACAGTGCTGCCCTTGCACGTCAACATCTTTAATGGCGCCTTTGGTGTAGTCAAACATCCCAAGGCAACTACAGCAGTTTTGCCAAATACAATTCGGCAACAGAATCTCAGAATTAGGGCAGGCCAATAGGATAGGTTATAAGGAGCTACTTAAAGAAGTAGAGAGAGGTCGAGTGGCGGAGAGGTTTACAGGGGGAATTTCAGAGTTCAGGGCCCTGCACAGCTGAAGGTACAGCTGCCAGTGGTGGAGTGATACAAATGGGGAATGTGCAAGAGGCCAGAATTGTGTAAATGTAGAGAGGATTGCAGGGCGAAGGGAAATTACTGAGATAAAGAGCAGAAAACCCTTGTTCCTCTTTTCTTAATGTCTTTTTTTAAGTATCCTAAAGCACATGGACAAGTTGCTTTCGCAGTATATTGTTTCAGCAGCAACTGGCACGAAGGCCTTTCTCTCAAATTCACAAATCGTTTCCAAGCAGTGATACATGTTAGCTAACGAGGCCCTAAAAGTACAGACAAAAGACTGGATTCATTTCTAGAGCAAGAGGGTGAAGCGATGTTACAGCCATATACAGAATGTTTGGGTGGAATCTTCAGGCCGCACTCACTAGGATCGGCGACGAGGGCGGAGAATCCCGTGGGCGCGGTTCTCCAGAAAGAATTCTAAGTGTGGTAGTGAGCGGGGACTGGCACGAGCTTCCCGCCGCTCAGCCCGGCAACACAATTTAACGTTAATTGGTCCACTTAATGAGGCCCCACGGGCTTCACGCCTCGCCAGCTAATTCGCCGGGACCGCGCTTGCCAGCCCCCCGCTGACCAGGCCGAACGGCTCTTTAGCGGCACTTGAACAGCCAACCTTACTCAGCTCGCAGCCGTGGCGTCGAGAGACTGGCCCCAAGGTTTGGACACGCGGACCTGGGAAGGCAGTCAAAGCCAGGAGGGGGTGTCCTGTTTCCCCTGGTGGTCCTGGAGGGTGAGCCACAGGGCAGCCAGTGCTGCCTGGGATGAAATGGCAGCAGCCATCAGCTCGGGAAGGGTGACCAGGAGCACTGGCCCCAGTGCCGCAAGAAGGTCAATAACCTACATCGGGTAGCACGGGTGAGTTGACAACCCAACCCCAAAAACCTCCTGCCCCCAACGTGACCAACCCCCTCAACCCAACCTTCACTCCCCTCCCTTCATCCCCCCCAACCCTCCCTTCACACCAACCCCCTCCCCCATTGGGAACTGCACGTGTGGTTAACGATGCTCTCTCTGTTTCTCCGCAAGAGACGTTCTCCCACAATCACTGGGAGAGGGCCCAGACTGGCGGAGGGATGCCGGACATTAGAATCCTCACGACCTCCGAGGAAAAGGCCCTGGTGGTTACGGGGGTGGCTGAGGGCAGAGTGCTCACCAATGCGGAGGTGTCCAAGGCGTGGGGCAGTCGATGATGGCCATGGCTGAGGCCCTCAGTAGACTGTCCGACTCCCTGGGGGATGTGACCCAGTACCAGGCTGACCTTGATGAGGTGCTGCGGGACATATTTCGCTCCAGCTCCAGAGCCCCAAGAGGATGCACGCCAGGGGCATCGAAGGCCACGGGATGGGGTAAGCAGGTAAGCAGCTGGCTGCCTCCACCTCTGATATGCATCCTGGGGAATACACCTAGACGTAGCGGTAGAGCAAGGAAGGCCAAGCATGTCGAGGATCATTGAAGGCATAGGGGGGTGGGGCGAAGGCAGGTGATGGGTAAGGAGTGGAGTGTGCATGGGGGGGGGGGGCATTGTTAGGGGGGAGGGAAGGAGGGGATAGTGGGGCAGCATCATCGGGAGAGTAGGGCAGTGTACACTTGTATGAGGAACATTAAAATACCACAGCCAGTATGATGCCTCTAGCGCTTTGTTCCGTGATGCGGGCCGAGCACTAATCCCATGCCCCATCCTCCAGACATGGGCCCCCACCTGTCACGCCCTGCCATGCACAGCCTGGCCGCTGACATATGCCCTTGGCAGGGGTCCATCCCCTGGGCCTGTCTGCCCCCATAGCAGCCCACCCGGGGACAAATCGTACGGAGGCATTTAAGGGGAATCTCGATAAGCACACAAGCAGGAAAATATTGGGAGGGGATCAATTGGGGTGGTAGAGAATAAGCCCCTTTATTGGGCTGCAATTCTTGTACACATTGTAACAATGAAGGTGCTCTGATAATAGTTTGAATGTGAAAATTTACCTGAAGCTGTAAAAATGCATCCAGCAGCTTTGGGAAAGTAAATATGAGCACAGAAATCTGCTTACGGTGTGAACAACGAAATGCTTTGTGTTGAACAGCGAGCGAATCACTCTGACAGGCACAGATTACATCTCCACAACTGGGAGCACCAGAGAGGGCGAAAAAAAGCAACCGGCTGCCAGGCCTCAGCTCCTGAGAAAGGCTGAAGCCTTTAATTAAGCACCTTAAGGAGGGTACTTGACAGGGTAAAAGGTGAATTAGTGTTAAATGTGCGGCACGATTTTTTAAAACAAAAATTTAGAGTACCCAATTCATGTCTTTTTTTCCAATTAAGGGGCAATTTAGCGTGGCCAATCCACCCACCTTGCACATCTTTGGGTTGTGGGGGTGAGACCCGCGCAGACACGGGGAGAATGTGCAAACTCCACACGGGGCTGGGATCGAACCTGGGTCCTCAGCAGTGCGAATCACCTTTTTTTCCGGGGACCCATTTTTACCAACTGGCCAACTTTCGCGACCCACGCCGGTCGACCTTCGCGACCCACCCCGGCTGACTTTCGCGACCCACGCCGGTCGACCTTCGCGACCCACGCCGGCTGACTTTCGCGACCCACGCCGGTCGACCTTCGCAACCCACGCCGGCCGACCTTCGCGACCCATGCCGGCCGACAATCACGACCCAAGCCGACCGACAATTGCGACCCACCATTTCCTCTTACCTTGAATGCGAGAGGTGAGCCTGCTTGGTCCTCTCATGATCTCCCTCCACTCAGGTTCACAGGAGGAGAGCGTGGATTTCGGACCTCAGTTCGTAAACTCTGAGTAGCTGCCCTGTTGACTGATCATTACAATCACCCACACCTGCCCACCCAGTCCAGGAGTCGCTGGGGAGGCAGTTAATTCCTGAGTGCCGGTAGAATCCGATTGTGACAAATGGGGGATTTTAGAAATGTTGGATTCTAAATTCAAGGACAATTTCAGGGTTGAAAGCCTAGGCTTTTTGTGTGTCAGCCTTCAATGGTCATGTTTTT
Organism: Scyliorhinus torazame; assembly: GCF_047496885.1. Lineage (NCBI taxonomy): Eukaryota > Metazoa > Chordata > Chondrichthyes > Carcharhiniformes > Scyliorhinidae > Scyliorhinus > Scyliorhinus torazame. The sequence continues at coordinate 10,713,944 of NC_092734.1, forward strand.
AAAAAGGATTTTGCAGGGCATGGGAGCGTTTAGGTGCCAGAAGGTGAGATTGACCAGAGGAATGGGTTTTTCAGTCCACCGTCATTGGGATTGACTGGTCACTGTTTCGATTCAATGCTTTAATGTAGTCTAAAAGGTCAGAAAAAACCTTACAGCCACCCTTCAGTACACAGAGGGCGACGATGTGATGATTCCCCATGGCTTTCATTATATCCCTTGCCAAACGTTCAGTTCTGTCCATGGGTAAACCATGAGGAATATACACTCTCTCCTGATCATTTGAGTCATGTTTAGGGAGGCAAAACAACTCGAGGTCATAGTCTTGCTCATCATTGGTGATCACCAAGCAGTCAGCCGCCGCCGCCCGCAATCGCACTTTGACCCCAGGTTCAGGTCCCAACACTCCCGGGCCGCATGCGCACCGATGAGCGGGCACGCGTGCGCAGTGTGACCGCATTGTTTGAAGCCGGCTGCTGCGCGGGGATACCCACGATCGGGACCGCCGCGATGGTTGGCTCCACGACCCTCACAACACCACCCGTGGGTCGCGACCCCCACTTTGAAAATGCCTGATTTAAAGGGGACAAAAGCAGAGTCCTGTTTTGGGCATGTTTAGCGGGGTGTTTATCTACCCTGCACCGCTATTTGACAGAACTTTGCTGGTTTTTTTGGCCTCGGCGGGGAAGCTCCCGCCAGTGCAGGAATGCTCTTCGCGGATAGGGGGCGGCATTTTTAAACGCCGCCCCAATCTTTCGACCCCTCCCCAGCCACCCCACCATGGCCTCCAGTCACCCCCATAGCACCCAGCCTAACTCTTACAGGCTCCTCGATCCCCCTCCCTCATCCCACGTCTTTAGGGCAAGGCTCACCTGGTCCCGATCCCTGGCAACCTGGCAATGCCAGGGTGACACTGTAACAGTGCCCGTGTGGCAGTGCCAAGGTGCCAGGTTACCACTCTTCCCAGAGCCCAGGCGCCGGGTGAATGTGGAGCAGACATATTTAAATGAGCCTCGTGGCTCCTTAAAATCTTGAGAAGTGTTTCGAGCATCGCAAATCTCGCGAGATTCTTTTTTGTAATAAATTTAGAGTAACTCAATTCATTTTTTCCAATTAAGGAGCAATTTAGCGTGGCCAATCCACCTAGCCTGCACATCTTTGGGTTGTGGGGGCAAAACCCACGCAAACACGGGGAGAATGTGCAAACTCCTCACGGACAGTGACCCAGAGCCGGGATCGAACCTGAGACCTCGGCGCCGTGAGGCAGCAGTGCTAACCACTGCGCCACCGTGCTGCCTTCGAGATTCTTTTTTGTAATGAATTTAGAGGACCCAATTTTTTTTTTCCAATTAAGGGGCAATTTAGCGTGGCCAATCCACCGACCCTGCACATCTTTTGGGTTGTGGGGGTGAGACCCGCGCAGACACGGGGAGAATGTGCAAACTCCTCACGGACAGTGACCCGGGGCTGGGATGGAACCTGTGTCCTCGGCGCCATGAGGCAGCAGTGCTAAACACCACGCCTCCGTGCCGCCCATATCTTGCAAGATTCAATGGGCTCGTTGTGTCACCAAGTCGGGCGCGACGAGGCCGTTAAATTGCGTTCGTGGACTTTTTGCTTTGAAGTTTGCAACCTTGTGCTTAGATGATTGTAAGGTTGGTGAGGTGGAAAAATAGTGGGCAAGTCCAACACAAGGACCCATAGATTTAACCAAATCCAATAGGGAATTCAAGAGAAACGTCTTTACCCTTGCAGTGAGCAGTGAGAAAGTAGAACTCACGACTACATGAGGCAAATGGCCAAGATGCATTCAGGGTAAACACATGTGAAAGGAATAGAAAGATATGCTGGTAGGGTGAGACGATGCGGCAGAGGAGGTTCATGGGTGTTGCAATATACCTTTAAGGATTGTCAGCACGACATTACCAGAAGGGAAGTGTGTCATGCAATCCAATTTTAGTTTCACTTCTGCCTTTGAGCGGAACACACACACACAGCTCTGCTGCTGGTGTTTTGAAGCCTTCTGTCAATCTATCGCTGCCTATACTGAATAAATGAACCCACAACAGTTTAGTGATTGCTGCCTTTAGAATCATTGCACCAATACAGCAGTGTGCAGCATTAACACCAGCGCAGGGCCATTTGAGCTGTGCTGTAGAGGCAAAGAATAAAACTTCCAAATTTATTTTGTGCAATCTAATTGGTTCAGCCTTCTATTTTCTGAGGAATGTCTTGATGACGATTGGTGAATGAATTCAAATCAGATTTGGCAATTTTGCATTTCAGCCAATCGGCTTGACGCGGCACAGTGGTTAGCACCGCTGCCTCACAGCTTCAGGGACACGGGTTCGATTCTGACCTCGGATGATTGGCTGCGCAGAGTCTGCACGTTCTCCCCGTGTCTGCGTGGGTTTCCTCCGGGTGCTCCGGTTTCCTCCCACGATCCAAAGATGTGCGGGTTAGGTAGATTGCCCATGATAAATTTCCCCTTTGTGTCCAAAAGGTTAGGTGGGGTTACAGGGACAGGACAGGGGATTGGGCCTAGGTAGGGTGCTCGATTGGAGCAGGGGCCGGTGCAGACTCAATGGGCCGAATGGCCTCCTTTTGAACTGTAGAGATTTTATGATTCGCTGGAATTAATCTAGTTGGGCTGGAATACATTGACATGTCAGCCAATCAAATTCAAAAAAACTTGAAAATAAGGTACTGTGCAAATGGAATAGTTGGAATGGAAAATTTATACATAAAGAAAGGACAGCAATTAGTGAGAAAAAGCTGTGACTCCGAGGTGACAGGTGGCAGAATTCTGCGTGAGGCATAGCCAGTGACAAACACAAGAGAGCTCGGATAAATGGGTTATTTTATTATCAAATACAATGTAAATATTGAGAATAAGACATCTCCAAGCGATTAACATTCAGTACAACAAGATTTATACATTCTGAGTAAGTCCCATGGATCTGAAGGCATACATTAATCTACCCGGTGTGTGAAAAATGGGAATGAAGTTGATCCATAAATAGATTATTAGAGCATTACAACAGACAAATCCATTGTCACAGAGGGAACCAAGACAAAACTCCTCACTACTATCATATGACATTAATGTAGGGGACCGCTCCACCTTCCCCCATCCCACCCACCTTCTCTAATATCTCCAGCGCTGTGCAAGAATGAGACTGCTATTTGGAGTCATTCTGTGGTTTTACAATGCACCCTCTAATTTGCTACATTACGCTGCACTCCGTTTATACAAATTAAGCGGACATGTATTGCACCTTAGCTCCTATCAAAGACGGGCATGCAAAACACAACTTTACTCTAAACTTTTAAAAAGCTTTCTTGTAAACCATATGTCAACGCAGCAAAACTTATGATGAAGGCTCTGTCGCTGAATTAAAAAGGATTTTTTGTTTTGTTTTGCGTGTGTGTTTGTTGAAGGAGAACCAAGTTCTAGTGGTCCAGCCATTCTGCATCACTCACCCGCTCCCTTTACAATTATAAATAAAATTCAGAGACAAGCTCAAATATTTGCCCCCCCCCCCACCCCCATGATCGAGTATGTTAATTCCGTCACAGATGCTCCCCTCCCATTCCTACTTGTTGACCAACCCTACCCACCGCCCCCCCCCCCCCCCCCCCCCCAACACTTTTAGAAACGTTTGAATTCCTTCCATTACCCCGAGCAGTGCTAATATGTCCAAACTCTTTTATTCGGTATTGACCATCACTCCTTGCTCACTCCTCAAACCTCAATAATGTGTTTGACGCGAACGGACTTCACCACAGACTCACGTTTCTCAGGTAACCCTTGGTCCTTGCAAAATGATTTGCACTTCAGAAATTAAAAGCTAATCCACAGGGCCTAGAATTACGATTCTGGCTACATCATGGACAGAAAGCTGTCATATCCAAATGAGTGATTGATTGCTCTGGCCGAAGGGATAGTGTACATAACTGAATGCGTTTTGGAGTAATTACGGTTACTGGAGAAATGGTTGACTGCTCCAATCAAGAGGCCAACTGCTTGGCACTCAGAACTCTACGCGACAAACATCGCCTAATTAGCGAACAATAGCCGGGAGATGGGGGCAGAGCCGTGTAGATAGATACAAGGTCAATTCAAATTGGTCAGACCAAATGACAGGAAGCTCAATCACACAGCTCTTCTCTGTCAACATAAGAACTAGGAGCAGGAGTAGGTCGCCTGGCCTCTCGAGCTCGCTCCGCCAGTCAATAAGGCCATGGCTGATCTTTTTGTGGACTCAGCTCCATTTACCCGCCCGCTCACCGTAACCCTTAATCCTTTTACTGTTCAAAAATCTATCTTTGCCTTAAAAACATCCAACGAGGTAGCCTCAACTGCTTCACTGGGCAGGGAATCCTACAGGTTTACAACCCTTTCGGTGAAGAAGTTCCTCCTAAGCTCAGTCATAAATCTGCCCCCCCTTATTTTGAGGCTATGCCCCCTCGTTCTAGTTTCATCCGCCAATGGAAACAACCTCTCTGCTTCGATCTTAACTATTCCCTTCATAATTTTATATGTTTCTATCAGGTCCCTCCCTCATTCTTCTAAATTCCAATGAGTACAGTCCCAGACTACTTAGTCTCTCCTCATAAGCCAATCCTCCCAACTCCGGGTGGGAGCTCAGGAGAATGCCCTTGGGTCATACAAGTCAGAATAGTTTGAGTTGCGTCAGGCAAAGATTTTCCGTGCAGTGTTGGAAGAGTTTCAAGATTTTGTCATCAAATCTTCTATCCCAGTAATGTGCCAAAGCAGGTCAAAACCCCATAACCGCAGAATAATGACTGGATAGTCTGTTCTTGTTGGTTGACATAGAAATATCGACCAGGACACGGGGGAGAGCCCAGCCCCTCCTTGGGATCTTGTATACCCACCAAGAGGACAGATGGAACCTTGCCCGAATGAGGGTGCCTCTGACAGTGCAGCACTCCCTCAGCTCCACACTGGTCAAGTCCATGGGGCAGGAATTGAACGGACGGTCGCTTGACTTAAGCAAGAGTATTTCCTCCTGACATTTATACTTTGCCACTTACCAAGTGCTCTTTGAACTGCTCCCCCCCCCCCCAAATCCACCACTACCACCACCACCCCCGGAATAGACTGGCCCTGGGACTTGACATGAATCATTACATTAAAGGTCCTGTAGAAATGAAGGTTGTTGTTGATTGCATACACTGTTACCTTTGATGCTATTTTTACACCTATCCGTGTGACCATTACCTCAGCATATTTAGCAAACAGTTTTCACTCTGGGGGACCTACTGATTGGACCAGCTGTTAAACGCCTCTGCGGACTCTCCTTCCCATTACAGTCAATAACATTGCGAACATTGGTTAACGGACAAGAAATATTATTCAATTCGCACTATTCCCTAAAGTGAAAATTACTCTGCAGAGTGCCTGATGTCAGAGCACTCTGAGCTGTCCACAACCTGAACCTGTCTTAATCTAAACATCAGCAAAAGAACTGAGTGTGTGTGTGTGAGTGTGAGTGAGTGAGTGTGTCTGTGTGTGTGAGTGTGTGTCTGTGTGTGAGTGTGTGTGAGTGAGTGAGTGTCTGTGTGTGAGTGTGTGTGAGTGAGTGAGTGTCTGTGTGAGTGAGTATGTGTGTGAGTGAGTGTGTGAGTGTGTGCGTGTGAGTGTGTGCGTGTGAGTATGTGTGTGTGTGTCAGTGTGTGTGCGGGATTGTGCTTGTGTGTGAATTTGAATGTGTGTAAGAGCGTGTCAATTCGGTGAAAGACGTTTTTCGATCTGCCCGAACCTCGTTGCCCTCCCAGTACACGAAGGTGTCCGTGGCAATGTGTTGCAGACTTGCGCATCGCCCAAAGTCCAGGACTGACGGCTGAGGGACACATCTGAAGCTTGGGACAGCCAACACCAAAGGTTCACTGGGGAAAGGCCACCGTCTAAAGGCGGCCCTCCCGACAGAGAATACTGAGGGGCTGGAATCTGTGTAAAACCAGGCTGTAGATTTGACACAAAATAAATAATAGAATTATGACCTGAAATATAAGCGTAGTGGGTACCTCAGACTGCCACTTGGTTTACTGAAAAAAACAGATCTGTATTGTACTTTACATCATGGGAACTTTGAACTGCTATGTACAGATGTTACGAATAAAACTTATTTTTGGAAAACAAGAACGTGAGTGTGCATATGTATGTATATATGTGTGCGAATGTATGTGCAGGAGTATGCGGTGTGTGTGAATGTGTGTGTTGGGTATACAAGTGCATGTGCAAGCATGTGAGTGTGTATATGCATGCCGTGGGAATGTGCGTGTCTACGTATTTGGGCGTGTGACCCTCCCTGCGTCTGCATTGTGCGCGTGTCCAAATGGGTGCAGCCAAGCCCTCTTCCTGCATCAGTCACACATGCTCCCTAGTGGAATAATTGAGTAACAGCATTGTAATTATTCATGAGTATTTCATCTCAAATTCACAGGAATCCTTTCAACCTGCGGTTAGCGAGATCGTGGAGGTCACTTTAGCACGTGTGTGAGCAGGAATAAAAATTGCGCTTCACAAGTTTGATGAAAACACATTCCCTCTGACACTTGTACATCCACACAGCCTGATTGGGCAACGGGAATTATTAACACCAAGTCAGTGTTCGACAGGACACGTCTTCTGCTCACACACAATAATGTTTCGCTCACGCGTTTATTTCAGTCACACCTCTTTAGTGCTATCGTCAGTCCTGCAAATAGCTTCCAGAGAGAAAGTCCTAAAACTAAAATATTAAATAGGCTTCCGGCAATCCTGTCCGGTATTGTATAAAATATGTTTCTGATCAGGTAGAACTCACCAAGTCAGAACACAAGTTGAACACATTTAAACCTGGGGTGTTTTCCTCATAGTGGTGCTGACCTCTCTCTGGTGTTTGAGGGAGTATCTAGGGGGACAGGAAAGGGACTCACATTTAACACAATGACTGACCCTCAATGAGGTCGGGTTGCAGGGGTATCCCCACAATGTGATAGCCAAGGCTGGGGATGAGGCTGGAAAACTGCATTCAAAAATGTGCTTGGATCCCTGCGAAGGGTCCATAGTTCCTGGTCCCTCTCCCGCACTAAACACTCGGCAGAAATGCTGCCCTGTACGGAGTACGATTTATCCCCCCTGCCCCCCCCCCCCCCCCCCATTGGAAGAATTCCGAGGGCCACATCAAATTTAACGCAAATCTGGAGAAACGGTGTACTTACTGGCACGTAGGAGTGGGCAGTGTCTACAGGCCGTTGGGTAAAGGGTTGACGTTGTAAGACGGTGAGTGCGAGGGATGGGACAGGGGGGAGAGGAATGGTGCGTGATGGCGCAGTGGCTGAGGGGGCAGGTTGAGTGAGGTGAAGGGAGGTTGAGTGAGATGAACGAGGGTGTGGTGGGTGAGGGGAGGAATTGACATTGCTCACAACGCCTTCCAGTAACATGACTCCAGAATGAACAGCTGTCACCTCCCCCTCGATTTCACTATATTGACACTCAAACATGCCCGACAGTCCCTCAGGCCTCTCCCCCAACACCCGTCTGCTGTGACACATTCTGGACTGTGTAAATGGTAAATACCCGTCCTGGTCAGCAACATTACATGGGGAGCTTGGCCACTCATTGATGGTATCGTTCTGTGCCCCTCAGTGTGATTAAAGTAATATTGAGTGGTGCAGTGGGTCGCGTCCATTATGTACTGACTGGGAACTGGTAGTGTACACTGTGTGACAGAGGATGAGTTAATCAGGACTAAAAGTGGTTCATGAAGGGTGGAAAAACAAGTGCCAAAATTTCAGCAGTGCCTATTGTACAGCTGTTGCAGCTTTACCAAATGTAACCACCGTCATCTGTCTCACCAACTTCACCCTCTTCTTCTTCTGTTTCTTCTGCAGTCTCTTCTGTCTCTTTCTCTTCCTCATCCTCCCAGCCAACTCCGCTGCCAAAATCTCCGGAGAAACTGACCAATTCGTCTGATAAAGTGGCAGAAAATCAGAGTCAGTCGCGGCAGACAGGTCAACGTGGGGGGAAAGATACTAACGCCACGGTCGTTTGTGTGAAAGGGGAGGAAGAGAAGGGAGGGAGAGCGAGGGAAGGGTATGGACGGGGCAAAGAGAATGGGGGGGGGCAATGGGGGAGAAGGGAATAGGAGACGCTCAGGTTGGACACATTTTCAGAGGTTCCATCACATGATCTCTCACCCCATATGCCCCACCTCCACACTCCGATCATTGGCTGCCCAACATGGCAATCATCATGGAACCCCTCCGTTTCCCATTACCCAACTGGGTGAACACTGACTGCCAGTCAAAAGGTCTTTTTTTCTGCCATCTCCAATATTCTTTTATAACTAAAGAGATAAACGATTGTCCTCGTGGTCTGATTAATTTCTGTAGACAATCCTGGAAAGCTGACATCTCTAGGAAGGGCAACTGACGTGCGAAGGGTAGCATTCATAAAATAAGTAGTTACTGTCCCAATACCGACATCCCTCCCCACCTTAAATAGCACAAGATAACAACATAGGAACTTGAAGAATTAGGAGGACGCCAATCAGCCCCTTTAAATTTGCTCAGTCATTTAGTTAGATCGTGGTTGATCTGTACCTTAACGCTACACCCTGGGATACTCTTAACAAACAAAAATTTATTCAACTCAATATTGAAAGCTCCGGGCAGCACGGTGGCGCAGTGGATAGCACTGCAGCCTCACGGCGCCGAGGTCCCAGGTTCGATCCCGGCTCTGGGTCACTGTCCGTGTGGAGTTTGCACACTCTCCCCGTGTCTGCGTGGGTTTCGCCCCCACAACCCAAAGATGTGCAGATTAGGTGGATTGGCCACACTAAACTGCCCCTTAATTGGAGAAAAATAATTGGGTACTCTAAATTTATTTTAAAAAAATAATATTGAAAGCTCCAATTCACCACCAGCTTCTCGAGCTTTTCTGGGGCTTGAGTCAATGACCCGTTGTGTGAATTAATACTTCCCAATTTCTCTCCCAAAGGACCTGGCTCCAATTTTAAGATTAGGTGCCCTCGCTCTTGATCCTGAAGGAAATATCTCTTCCCTATCTGACCCCATCAAAGCCTCTTAACATTTCAAAAATCTCCATTAGATTATTCCTCAATCTTCTAAACACAAGGGAACACAAGCCACGTTCACAATATCAAAACAGAAAATGCCGGAAATACTCAGCAGGTCAGGCAGCAGCTGTGGAGGAAGAAACAGAGGGGGGGCGTGGCTGTGGATGGCAAGAATCAGATCAAAGCAAAATACAAGATGGGTTATTACCGCAATCAGGGTTTCCTTTAACCCGAGTTCCTGTCACCTCACCGCCTTGCTGGTCAACGCACCAACACTCGCCAGAATAAGTATTGCACTGCACCTTCCTGTAGTATCCATCCTCATCACAACTGGGAATGAAGATACCTGAAGCAGAGAGAGAGAGGGGGGGTTAGTCCAGCACTATGGACAGGACCTAGCCATCAAACCTTTAAAAAGAGTTAAAGAACCTACATAACACATCGCCTCTCATGACCTCAGGATGTGCCAAACCACTTCACGGCCAGCGGAACATCTTTGAAGTGCTGCCTGTGTTGTAATGCAGGAAGTGTGGCAGCCATTTTGCACACAACAAGTTCCCATTGCTGTAATTTGCCTTTAAAGGGATTGCAGAATGGCATCACTGGAAAGGAAGTGTGTCATGCGATCCAGCTTTAGTTTCACTTTTGCTTTTGAACGGACACTGCTCTGCTGCCGAAGTGTCTTCAATCTTTATGCCTTGGTAGATATGTTTCCAAAAATTAACTCACAATGTCCCTCAAGTGATTGGTGCCTTTGCATCATCAAAAAAAAACACAACTGCTACAAACAGTGATGATTATACCTCATCACCTGATTATACCTCAAAGCGGATCATCTGAGCTGAGGGATATCGGAACTGACCGCCTGGCTCTTTTTCAACATAGGGCCGAAAGATCTTCCACATCTGTCTCAAGAGGGAAGACGGGGGTCTCATTTCAACATCTCAGCAGCACCTCACCGGAGCGTCAGCCTAGAATTGACACCCGAGTCCCTGGAGCAGAAACGGAACCCGACAGCTTTCTGATCGGGAGGAGAGAGTGCTACTCACTCAGCCACAGCTGATACCCAGGTGCCTGGTACGTCCTCTAAAGCTTCTAAACACCAAGGAATTTAGAAAACAACAAATTAATTTTGAATGGCAGCCCCAGCTGCTGCCGCGACAATAAAATTAACAACACAACCTGCTTAAGCTGATTGGGGTCACGCAGTGTGATGCTCATCAAATGGAATTGACGGGAGGAGAGGGGAGTTAGGGTATTAAAGGATTTGTTTCTGGGAGGCCGGTTTGCAAAGTTGGAGGCGCTTTGAGGCGGGGGCGGGGGCGGGGGCGGGTGGGGGGGGAGAGATGTTTCGGTATATGCAGGTACAGAGCTTTCCGATTGCACCGGCCCCCACACTGTTGGAAGAGATATTGACGGCGGGGGGGGGGGATTGAAGAAAGGGGAGGTGTCGGCGATTTATGGGGTCATTCTGGGAGAAGATAAGGTATCACTGGATGGGATTAGGGCAAAGTGGAAGGAAGAGTTGGGGGAAGGTACGGAGGAGGGGTTGTGGTGTGAGGTGCTGCGGAGGGTGAATGCGTCAACCTCATGCCCGAGGTTGGGGCTGATACAGTTGAAGGTGGTGTATAGGGCGCACCTCACAAGGGCGTGTCTCAGCTGACTTTTTGAGGGGGTGGAGGATATTTATGAATGCTGTGTGTGGGGGGGGGGGGGGGGCGCAAATCACGTTCATATGTTTTGGTCCTGCCCAAAAGTGGAGGGGTATTGGAGGGATGTCTTTAGGGTAATCTCAAGGGGTGGTGCACGTGAGACTCGAACCAGGTCCCCTGGAAGCCATATTCGGGGTGTCAGATCGGCCGGGGTTGGAAGCGGGTGCGGAGGCAGATGTCTTAGCCTTCGCCTCGCTGTTTGCCCAAAGGCGGATTCTGTTGGGGTGGAGGTCGGTTTCTCTGCCCTGTGCCTCGGTGTGGCGGGGGGACCTGCTGGAGTTCCTAATGCTTGGGAAAGTAAAGTTCAAGTTGAGGGTTCTGACAACTCATGGGCCTTGTTCATCTTGCACTTTCACGAATTGGATGACATCGAACATTGGGGTGGGGGTGGGGGTTGGGAGGGGTTTGGAATGTCTAAATGAATGAAGGTTCTTTTTCTTCTATAAATTTAGAGTACCCAATTATTTATTTTTTCCAATTAAGGGGCAATCCACCCTCCCTGCACATCTTTGGGTTGTGGGGGTGAAACCCACACAGACACGAGGAGAACGTGCAAACTCCACACGGACAGTGACCCGGGGCCGGGATTCGAACCCTTAGCGCCGCAGTCCCAGTGCTAACCACTGCGCCGCTGTGCTGCCCAGCTCTTGTTCATTGGTGTTTTGCATTCAAAATGTTGGGAGCTTTATTGAGGGTGGGTAGGATGAGGGGATTGTTGGCTCAAGGGATTGCAAGGGGCTGTTTAGCACAGGGCTAAATTGCTGGCTTTGAAAGCAGACCAAGGCTGGCCAGCAGCACGGTTCGATTCCCGTACCAGCCTCCCCGAACAGGTGCCGGAATGTGGTGACTAGGGGCTTTTCACAGTAACTTCATTTGAAGCCTACTTGTGACAATAAGCGTTTTTCATTGTATTTGTTAATTATTTGTTGTAAATATGATGAAAATGTGAAAAAGGAGAATAAATGTATATATTTTTAAAATCAAATGCAATTGACGGATTCTGTACGTTGAACTTTGTGTTGACTTAAATCACTCCCAATTCTTCATTCAAAGGCAACATTCCTCGGTTTCCCGGGAATTATGAACATATCAGAGGGATCTGCACCCCGAATACCGCACTCAATAAAAACTGAAGTAGACTAGGTCAGCCATTCTGCTCACCAAGCTTCTTCTTGCTTTGCAATGTAAAGGCTATCCCCAGCTTACAGGCCATTCCGCTAAACAAGCTGGATTGACGTCTTTTTTGATACTCGCTTGTGTATTTTAGAGATAAACTACAGAAGCAATCTAATCTACTCTTCGGTTTACCGTGGCTTAAACCTTCTCAAACCGCAAATAACCAGTTCTCTGAATTGACGGCCCCAATCATTAACCATCTGCTGAACAGCCCAAGAACTGATTTGCTTTTTGCAAACACTTTCCAAACTGAAGGCCTGAGCTGAACGGCATTGCACAAGATGTCACACACACACACGCACACACACACACCTTCCACTGAACTAATGATTCAAGTTAACTCATTTGAGCTCCCCCAAAGAGACCGAGGGAGAATTTGATAAAGGGGTGCATGTTGAAGACCCCCTAGATTCCAAGGGCTTTTACGCTCTACCTGGGAGAAGGTGGGCAGGCAGGGTTGGGGTGCGGGAAGGGGAAATGCTAAATTGGATAGGGTGGCAAGGGGTGGCATGCCTGCCCCATTCCAGTACCAGCTTACCCGAACAGGCGCCGGAATGTGGCGACTAGGGGCTTTTCACAGTAACTTCATTTGAAGCCTACTTGTGACAATAAGCGATTTTCATTTCATTCCTTTAAAAAAAAAATTTAGAGTACCCCATTCATTTTTTCCAATTAAGGGGCAATTTAGCGTGGCCAATCCACCTCGTCTGCACATTTTTGGGTTGTGGGGCAAAACCCACGCAAACATGGGGAGAATGTGCAAACTCCACACAGACAGTGACCCGGGGCGGGGATCGAACTTGGGACCTCAGCGCCGTGAGGCAGCAGTGCTAACCACTGCGCCACCGTGCTGCCCCACCTGCCCCATTCCTGCCTCCACTTGAATCTTACCAGGAGTGGGGTAGGTGCCAGGTGGTCTGCCTGGTAAAGGTGGCAGATTCCCTTCCCTACCGGACATTAGGGAACGAGTTGGGCTTTACGACAATCGCAGGTAGTTGTCATGGTCGTCATCACTGAGACTACTTTTCAATTCCAAATTCATTAACTGAACTTAAATTATGCCAGCTGCCATGGATTTGAACCCATGTCCCAGAGGACTGGGCTGGATCTCTGGTTCAGTGTCCACACCACCATCTCCCGTTCAAAATCGTCCCCAGATTATTTATCCCCAAGGATCGTATTTTCGGGATAATGCTCAATGTGGGGAGCACACCCGCGTCTGATTTAGATATTTTATGGATAAGTCCCACTCAAGTCATAATGTTATTGCCACTCCCATAATGCATTGGTGACTACACTTAATTGTCTGGAAGGCACATGGGGGTCATGAAAGGCGCTATATAAATGCAAGTTCTTCATTTAAGTGTGTGCCGGGATGGCAGTTTCCCTTCACCAGAAGGGCATTAATGAACCACTGGTGTCATTTCCCTGGGCCGCATCTTCCAGCCCTGCCCACCGCTGGAATCGCACGGTCCTGCCGAAGGTCAATGGGCTTTCAGCCGGGCCATCCAACCTTCCGTGGCGGGTCGGAAAATCCAGGGCACCGAATCTGATGCCACGGTGAGTTGCTGGTCCCAGACTATAACCACCAAACAACCAGATGATGGTCGCCCACGCCCCTGCGTTGGGTAGTTCCACAGACACCATTGTTCAGACGTAAGCCCAGTCAGGACATATCGTCATGACATTAGTGAGGAGATCTATCTATCCTTTTCAAGTTCCACAAGCGTTTCTCAAAATGTATCTGTCTCAACATCAAATACACAGGTTACAAATAGGTGGGTGGAATTCTCCATCCGTTCACCAATATGCAGCTTTGATACATTAATCGTTCTACGTGCTACTCTGAGGCAATGGGGTTGCACCTCAGACACCTATTTGCACAGAAGACGTGACTTGACCAAGATTCAAAGTCTCGGGGCTGTGGGCTATCGAATTCCCAGAGGTGCGGAAAAGACTACAGCTCAGCTCAGACTTACCAGGCACTTTCCGCACTGCCTCTTGCAGTTGGATCTTCTCAAGCTCGGCCAGGCAGGGGGGCTCTGTTGCAACACAACGAGATCAGTCAACAGCAGCCACTTGCATTACACATAGCATCAGCGAATTACAAAATGTGCCCAGGCGCTTCCATAGAAGTGCTACCCAAATCAAGGTCTGACACCAAGTCACATAACGCGATTGTACAAGTATATTCTGTAAGTATATCAATGGGAGGTGGATAACCGGGGAAAGAGTGGGGCCCATTAGGGACCAAGGGGGAAACCTGTGGGTGGAGCCAGAGGACATTGGTAGGGTGTTGAACGACTACTTCACATCTGTCTTCACCCAAGAGAATGAGGAGGAACTCAAGGGGAGAGATTGAGAGGTTCTTGAGCAAATTGACATAAGGAGCGACAAGGTATTGGAGGTGTTGGCAGGCTTAAAAGTGGACAAATCTCCAGGTCCGGGTGAATTGTGCGTCGGGATGCTGTGGGAGGCGAGGGAAGAGATTGCAGGGGTTCTGACCCAAATTTTTAATTCCTCTCTGGCCTCATGGGAGGTGCCAGAGGACTAGAGAACAGCTAATGTGGTCCCACTATTTAAGAAAGGTTGTAGAGATAAGCCAGGGAACGATAGACCAGTGAGTCTCATGTCAGTGGTAGGGAAATTATTGGATAAAATTCTGGAGAGACTCTACCTCCACTTGGAGAGACAAGGTTTGATCAGGAATAATCAGCGTGGGGGACAGCACGGTGGCACAGTGGTGAGCATTGCTGCCTCACGGCACCGAGGTCCCAGGTTCAATCCCGGCCCTGGGACCTTTAACCCTGAAAAGTGAGGTGATACACTTTGGAAAGAGTAATGTGACAAGGACGTATTCAATGAATGGCCTGGCACTGGGAAGTTCTGAGGAACAAAGGGACCTTGGCCTGTTTGTCCATAGATCTCTGAAGACAGAAGGGCAGGTTAATAGGATTGTTATAAAGTCACGTGGGATACTTGCCTTTATCACTTGAGGCATAAAAGCAGGGAGGTCATGTTGGAGTTGTATAGAACTTTGGTGAGGCCACAGCTGGAGTAATGTGTGCAGTTCTGGTCGCCACACTATTGGATGTGATTGCACTGGAGGGGGTGCAGAGGAGATTCACCAGGATGTTGCCTGGGATGGAACGTTTAAGTTATGAAGAGAGGTTGGACAGGCTGGGGCTGTTTCCGATGGAGCAGAGAAGGCTGAGGGGTGACCTGATCGAGGTGGACAAGATTATGAGGGGCATGGACAGGGTGGATAGGGAACAGCTGTTCCCCTTAGTTGAAGGGTCAGTCAGGAGGGACGCAAGTTCAAAGTGAGGGGCAGGAGATTTAGGGGGGATTTGAGGGAAAACGTTTTTACCGAGAGAGTGGCGATGGTCTGGAATGCGCTGCCTGGGAGGGTGGTAAAGGCGGGTTGCCTCACATCCTTTAAAAAGTACCTGGATGAGCTCTTGACACGTCTTAACATTCAAGGCTATGGGCCAAGTGCTGGCGAATGGGATCGGGGGGGCAGGTCAGGTGTTTTTCATGCGTCGGTACAGACTCGATGGGCTGAAGGGCCTCTTCTGTGCTGTGTGATTCTGTGACAGGAGATAGTAAGGCAGAGAAGCAAGGAGGCTTTCTTACGAGAGTTGGGGTGGTATAGGGAAGGAATTCTAGAGCTTAGGTGGGCAGCTGAAGACAACAGCCGTGGAGCGATTAAAATCGGAGAGGCCAGAAAGACTGGAATTGGAGAAGCCCACACGTGGGGCCCACATTCCAAAATTGAAAGCTTGAAAAAGGGTGGGGCGAAAACAGCAACCAGAAGAATTTAGGGAGCGACTAGAAGTTTGGCCCACGTTTTGAAAGGAGGAAGATCACAAGAGGAAGTGGTTTTGGGCAATGTAAACAAAAATGAAAATTAAGCAGCTGCTAAAAACAGCTTGACTTGGAACAGCAAGTTGAAAGTCTACTCATTGAGTTTAGTTTGCGCATATAACTTAAAATATAATTGTTCACTGTTGTGCCCAGACAGAATACTTGTTACAATTAGGGTCCGTCCACAACCGTTCACACTATTATCTCCGCAAAGCCTTACTTTCTCTCCAAAAGCAGAAGCACCACTCGGCCATGGAAACATGTCCATCCCTGTAGGTGTCGCAGGAGTTGAAGAAAGGCCTCACGCAGACTTCATACTTGTCCAGGTTGATGGCTGCGAGCTCTGCCTCATCCAGGAATAGGTCTACATTCGTATCCAGCTTGTTGAACATCCAGCCAATCGAGTCCCTGCAGCTTGCCACCAAACTCTTGTCCAACACTAGAGGAAACGAACAGAGATCGATGACTAAGAGGGAGAGATGCTTGATACGACTAAGAAATAAAAAAAAACCCTTTGGTTAAGCAAGACACTGATTTCCATGGGAAACATTCTTTTTTTTTAACGCTGTTTTCAAACAGAATTTTTACATAACCAATAGCAGAAAATAAAAGGAAAATATTAAACAAACTAGGTGGCTGTTATCATTATACAAACAGAAGATATGCATTAAATGAACAGTTCCCCACCTAAGCCCCCCCCCCCCCCCCCCCCCCCAGATTGCTGCTGCTGCTGACATTTTAATGCTCTCCTCAAAAGTCCAGGAATGGTTGCCACCGCCGGGAGAACCCCAGCAAGGACCCTCACAAGGCAAACTTTATTCGCCCCAGGCTGAGGAACCCCGCCATATCACTAACCCAGGTCTCCACACTCGGGGGTGGGGGGGGGGGGGGTTTCGAGTCGCTCCACAGTAACAAGATCCGTCTCCGGGCTACCAGGGAGGCAAAGGCCAACACCTCGGCCTCTTTCGCTTCCTGCACTCCCGGATCCTCCGACACTCCAAAGATCGCTATTTCTGGACTCGGCACCACCCGCGTGTCCAAAATCCAGGACATAGCCTTTGCAAAGCCCTGCCAAAATTCTTTAAGCGCCGGGCATGCCCAGAACATATGGACATGGTTCACAGGACTCCCTGAACATCTCGCACAGCTGTCCTCCACCCCAAATAACTTACTCATTCTCGCCATTGTCATGTGTGCCCAATGTACCACCTTAAACTGAATTAAGCTAAGCCTGGCACATGATGAGGAGGAATTTACCCTGCCCAGGGCATCAGCCCACAGGCCCTCATCTAGCTCCTCACCCAGCTCCTCCTCCCACTTGTCCTTCAGTTCCTCCACTGAGGCTTCCTCCACCTCCTGCAGCTCCTGATAGATGTCCGACACCTTCCCCTCCCCTACCCAGATGCCAGACACCACCCTGTCGTGTATCCTACGAGGGGGTAGCAACGGAAATGTCCCCACCTGTTTCCTCCTCCAGTGCCTTCAAGCTAGGGAAAGTCCCATCTAGGAACAGGTCTCCCATCCTTCTAATGCCTGCCCTGTGCCAGCTTTGAAACATGGGAAACATTCTGAGAGGTTGGCTATAGTGTGATCTCTAGATTGACTCAGCAGAAATAAAGCCACATGCTGCATAAGGAAGTATCTTGCCAACACCTTGTGCGAAACATCTCAAAGTGTGATGCCATGTTGCACACAGCAAAACTCCACAATTGGACGAATGGCCAGTTAATCTGTTTTCTGGTAGTTTTGGGAGAGGGTGCAAGTCAAACCCAATCCAAAATTTGGAGCCTGATTGGTGAAACGCTCTTGAATTTTGTGTCAAATTCCTCCCATTTACTCTAAAGATCCTGGCGAATCCTAGAGCTCGTTCTTTGGTAGCATAGTGTAATACAGAAGGAAGACCAGCAATTCTTCACCGTATCTTTCGAAGAGTTGGTCCCACTGCCCCATAATCACTGAAACCTTTTCTCCTTCAAATATTTATCCAATTCTCTTTCTAAATCCTACAGGTTCGTTACATAAAAATATTTCTCCATATGTCGCCCCTGGTTCTTTTACAAATCATCTTCAATCCATGCCTTAAAACAGGTCATGTAGGAGAATGGAGGATAGAGCTGTTAGGTAATTGTGTATATGAACTGTGTACCCAGTATGGGTACTCTGCCAGCATAGGTACAATGTATAATAAAAATCACAGTGCTGGAAAACAACCCAGCAGGTCTGGAAGCATTTCTGGAGCGAGACACAGAGCCAATGTTTATGGCTTCTCCAGAAGTCTGGGGTGGGATTTTCCAGTCTCCCAGCAGCATATTCCTCAGCGACACGCTGTCCGCTGGCGGTGGGATTTTCTGTCCAGAGAGGAGCGGGACAATATACATTAGTCACAGAACAATACTGGTGCAGCTACTGTGCATACCAATAATGGATCAATATCAACATGGGTCTGGTTGGCATCAGTCCCAGATCTGGGTACTTGGGCACTCAATTCTCACACTGGCACAATACGGAGTGTGACATATGTTGGTGTGTGTAATCTATGCACTGGTACAGTGTGCCAGTCATGTCTTGTTATGTGCGCATCAACGGTCTCTGCTGTTCTATCTGCTGGAGGATGTCTCTCGAACTTACCGCCAGGTGCGCTCCCAAACCTCCCTGAACCGTTCTGCTTGGCATTCTCATGCAGCAGTTGAAACCAGTCCCTGAGTCGATCGCCAAGATCTGCCAGGTCCTGGCCCGTGCAGCCAGCTAGAGAGGAAAAGAGAGAGCCAATGATACAACGTTTTGTGAAGTGTTTAGTGCAACATGGTGCTGTGGGATGTTGGGAGTGCGAACTGTGCCTGTTAATTTGAAGCAGGATGTGTTCTAAGTGCAGCGTGCTTGGGAAGAACAGGCGGCTTTAGACTTATGAAGGTTGAAAATGAACATTGGGGCAGGTAGGGAATGCAAAACAAGTCCGTTGGTCGCCTGTTATCCAACATATCTGACACAGTCAATGGAACTGAACATCATGTGGATTGTGAAATGGGCAATGAATGCAGGATCTCTGTTCATCCATTCATCCAAGGGATGTGGGACGGCACGGTGGCGCAGTGGTTAGCACTGTTGCCTCACGGCGCTGAGGTCCCAGGTTCGATCCCAGCCCCGGGTCGCTGTCCATGTGGAGTTTGCACATTCTCCCCGTGTCTGCGTGGGTTTCGCCCCTACAACCCAAAGATGTGCAGGGTAGGTGGATTGGCCACGCTAAATTGCCCCTTAATTGGAAAAAATGAATTGGGTACTCTAAATTTAAAAAACATTCATGAGTTGTGGGCATTGCTGGCTGGGCTAGCATTTATCACCCATTCCTGAGCTAACCACATTGCTGTGGGTCTGGAGTCACAAAATAATAATAATCTTTATTGTCACAAGTAGGTTAAAATTAATATTGCAATGAAGTTACTGTGAAAATCCCCTAGTCGCCACATTCCGGCGCTAGTTCGGGTAAACAGAGGGAGAATTCAGAATGTCCAAATTACCTAATAGCACATCATGTAGGCCAGACCGGGTAAGGACGGCAGATTTCCTTCCCTAAAGGACATTAGTGAACCAGATGGGTTTTTAACAATAATCGACAATGGTTTTCATAGTCATCATCAGCCTTTTAATTTCAGATTTTTATTGAAATCAAATTTCACCATCGGCCATGGTGAGGGATTCGAACCAGGGTTCCCAGACGTTACCCTGGGGCCCTGGAGTACTAGCTCAGCAATGATACCACTGCACCGCCGCCTCCTCCTCTGTTCGGTGTCCTTCGCCATTTTGAATTTCACCAGCCCCCATTTTCCAAAGCTCTCCACCCCTCCAACTCTTCCCCACCTCATGGCTTGGTCTGTTGTAGACTAACTGATGGAGATTAAATCACCGCAATTGCATTATCATTGCGCTCTGCCATTGCCAGGTTGGGGAGTTGATTGGAGTGAGTCTTTTAAAAAAAAAAAATTTAGAGTACCCAATTCATTTTTTCCAATTAAGGGGCAATTTAGCGTGGCCAGTCCACCTACCCTGCACATCTTTTGGGTTGTGGGGATGAAACCCAGGCAGACACGGGGAGAATGTGCAAACTCCACACGGACAGTGACCCAGAGCCGGGATCGAACCTGGGACCTCGGTGCTGTGAGACAGCAGTGCTAACCACTGTGCCACCGTGCTGTCCCTGGATGGAGTCTTGTCTCCTTTACCAATTTCCATGAGTAAACTTTAATCGTTAAATGAGAGGGAAAATCGAAGGTTTTAGAAGAACATTGGACATATTAAGAGGCAGGCCAGAATTAATTATTTAGTGCAATTGATTTTTAGAATACAAAAGTCCAATCTGCTCTTTTCGCTTACATTGAGTCCTGGAGTAAGAAAGCATGAAGATTTTGAGCTACGGAATTACTATTGTTTAGATTTGGTATTAGTTTAAGTGGATTGTAGATTTGGATGCAATGCCAAATTAGAATTTATTTGGGTGGATGAGACAAGGGAACATTGTCCACATACTGAGGCAAATTGATGCAGAGCTGATAGGGTTGCCTCAGCTGGAGCTGAAACTTAGACCTTTTGCTAACTCGAGCACCTTCCTTCAAAAGGACGAGCCCATAGTAGAAGCAGAAATGATCTGCAGATGGTGAAATGGAACATGGGGCGGCACGGTGGCACAGCGGTTAGCACTGCTGCCTCACAGTGCCAGGGACCCGGGTTCAATTCCGGCCTCGGGTGACGGTCTGTGCAGAGTCTGCACGTTCTCCCCGTGTGTGCGTGGGTTTCCTCCGGGTGCTCCGCTTCCCTCCCACATTCCAAAGATGTGCAGGTTAGATGGATTGGCCTCGCTAAATTGTCCCTTAGTGTCCAGGGTTACGGGAATAGGGTGGGGGAGTGGGCCTTGGTAGGATGCTCTCTCAAGTGGTCGCTGCCGACTCATTGGGTCAAATAGCCTCTTTTTCCACTGTAGGGATTCTGTGGATTCTACTGTTGTATTCTATGGATTGGTACCTCTTGTTAGATGGTCAGGCTACCATTGACAGCAACATGGGACTGCACTGTATCCTCTCACAGGGTGACAGCCTGATCTCAGCCAGCATGGCGAAGGAGCATTCAAAACCTTCAGGTTTCCTCGATTATACCATTCTGGCCCAATTATATTGGGTCTTTGAATACCAGTTAAAAATATAAATAAATAGGAGCAGGAGAAGGCTATTCGGTCCCTTTACTTTCTCGGTGATACAATACAATCATGGCTGATTTTCCACATGTTCCACTTTTCTGCCCCATCCCCAGATTGTGCCAAATTAGTGTCCCAAAAAATCTATCGGTCAATAGACTCAATGATTGAGTATTGACCACCAATGGACGTTGAACTACGTTAGGTAGGTAGCTTGTGCCCGGCTGGTCCTTGTGTGACAAGGGCTGTCACTGCCTTTATCATTGGTGCTCTGTGCCCGCGCCTGGCATTCACCTGATTTGCTCCTGCGGTCAGATGTCGGAGTGTGCTTTGTTGGGCATGGACATTTCCCTTCGCACTCCTGGCTGAGCTGCTTCCCAGTCAGGCATACCTGTAACTCCAGCTTACACTGTGGAGAGAGGGATAGAGAGAGAGAGAAAGAGAAGTGGGAATGGAGAGAGAGACAGAGAGAGAGAGGGAGAGAGAGAGAGAGAGGTGGGAATGGAGAGAGAGACAGAGAGAGAGAGAGGGGGAGAGATGGTGAGAGAGAAAGAGAGAGAATGAGAGGGAGAGAGAGGTGGGAATGGAGAGAGAGACAGAGAGAGAGACAGAGGGGGAGAGATGGTGAGAGAGAAAGAGAGAGAATGAGAGGGAGAGAGAGGTGGGAATGGAGGGAGAGAGAAGGAGGGAGGGAGGGAGAGAGAGAGAATGGGAGGAAAGGAGAGTGAGGGGAACAGAGAGCGAGGGAAAGGGAGAATGGGAGGAAGAGAGGGAGGGAGAGTGAAGGAGGGCGGTGGGAAAGGAGAGAGTGAGAGAGAGTGAGAGAGAGGTGGCAATGGAGGGAGAGAGAGAGGGAGGGAGGGAGATAGGTGGGAATGCAGAGAGAGAGAGAGAGAGAGGGGAGAGATGGTGAGAGAGAAAGAGAGAGAATGAGAGGGCAAGAGAGGTGGGAATGGAGGGAGAGAGAAGGAGGGAGGGAGGGAGAGAGAGAGAATGGGAGGAAAGGAGAGTGAGGGGAAGAGAGAGTGAGGGAAAGGGAGAATGGGAGGAAGAGAGGGAGGGAGAGTGAAGGAGGGCGGTGGGAAAGGAGAGAGTGAGAGAGAGTGAGAGAGAGGTGGCAATGGAGGGAGAGAGAGAGGGAGGGAGGGAGATAGGTGGGAATGCAGAGAGAGAGAGAGAGAGAGGGGGAGAGATGGTGAGAGAGAAAGAGAGAGAATGAGAGGGCAAGAGAGGTGGGAATGGAGGGAGAGAGAAGGAGGGAGGGAGGGAGAGAGAGAGAATGGGAGGAAAGGAGAGTGAGGGGAAGAGAGAGTGAGGGAAAGGGAGAATGGGAGGAAGAGAGGGAGGGAGAGTGAGGGAGGGAGGTGGGAAAGGAGAGAGTGAGAGAGAGGGAGAATGGGAGAGTGACGGGGGAGGGAGAGAGAGGGAAAGAGAGAATGGGAGGGAGAGGGAGAATGGGAGGGAGAGAAAGGGGAGAAGGAGGGAGGGATGGAGGGAGGGAGCGAAAGAGCGCAAGAGATAAACTGAGATTAGAACCAGTCAAATGATATCACGTGAATGTGTCTACTTTGTGAAATTGTTCATTTTAGAATGAGTTGTTCGCTGATTAATAATGGCTATTGTTTTTAATTCATTTCCTTCAATTTGCTCCTGTCATTTTTCTCCCTCAGAAGGATATTTCAATTCTGGGTCAATTGAGTGGCACTGGGCATAAACCCAAAGCGATAATGACAAACACTGCCACTTAACCTTCGCAACAACACCACTACTGCAAACCCAGTGTGTCCAATCTCATTAAGAGGGTGTAAAATATTAACAGTTGCGGTCTGGGAACCTCCTTCCAGGAATTCAAACGCCAAGATTAACACACACCATTAACAATCTGCACAGCCTTCCCACACTGACCTCTGAGCCTAAATCACAACGTGCGCCTGCCCGCTTGGCGTGACGCTGGATACGGAGGTATCAGTTGTGACTCAGTGAGCAGGACTTCCTGTCCGGAATGACAGGCTGCGGTTTCAGGCGCCACTCCGGAGCCATGAACCCAAAGTCAAGATTGGCATTCCCCGGTGCTCGAGATGCTAAACCAATGACCCGCCCCCTCAGGCAGATCTGGAATACTCCACCGCACTATTTCATAGATAAACAGGGGAGTTTTCCGTTGGCCCCTGACCAACATTAATCCTGCAACCAACAACATGGAAACTGGCTATCTGGCTATCTGATTGTACTCATACTGCTGCTTTTGGGAGCTTTCTGTGCGCAAATTGGCTGCTGGGTTTCTCATATCACAACGGTGACTGTACTTCAGAAAGTATTTAATTCATAGGGCGGCACGGTGGCGGAGTGGTTAGCACTGCTGCCTATGGCGCTGAGGACCCGGGTTCGATCCCAGCCCAGGTCACTGTCCGTGTGGAGTTTGCACATTCTCCCCGTGTCTCTGTGGGTCTCACCCCTACAACCCAAAAATGTGCAGGGTCGGTGGATTGGCCACGCTACGCTGCCCCTTAATTGGAATTTTAAAAAATATATACTGCTAGCTACATCATGCCAGTACTACAGACAGCTCGACCAGCGGCAATGAACTGCTCCCACCTGGAGCGGAACCCTCCCTCCAACCCCCTGATGGCATATTTGATTTTTTTTTCCAGCCGTAGAAATTCTGCCAAGTCCGCCAGCCAGTCTGAGGCCCCAGTTGGTGCTGCCGACCTCCATCTGAGCAGAATCAAACTCCCGGCGGATAACACACCGCAGGAGGTGACACACAGCTCCACCGTTGCAGCAAAACAATATTGTGTGTTCGCATGCTGAAAGTGCAGCATATCCTCTGATACAGAACGAGTGATGTCCTGAGATAGCCTCTCGTGTGTAAATAAAAATCTAAAACAGGCGCCTGACGTGAAATCTCCATGCTGTCACCAATGGCAAATGCCAACTGAAGAGATAGAGACCCCATAATCAGCAACGGCTCAAATTTCTCTTGAAAGTTATTGTCGAAACTGCTTCCGTACCCCCTGTGGTAAAACCAGGTATTGCAGTACCTGAGAGGTGGATGCCCATTGGCTAGACCTAGGAGTCTACCATTGGCTAACGCACATAGCTCCGCCCTAAGAGGCGGGGTATAAGAACCAATGCCGTCCCAGCAGCCTTCACTTTCTGTACCGAAGCTGCTGGGTACAGTTCTAGCTGATTAAAGCCGATTAGTATGACTCTCCTTGTCTTGAGAGTAATTGATTGTGCATCACCCCCCTCTCCTCCCCCCGCAGCGCTAACCCAGACTGTTCCCATCAATTGCGAGCTGCAGAACATCAGTCCTACCTGTGACGAGTAAGTATGCCCATCTGAGCCACACACGGGAGACGTTTGAACGGTTAGGCATGGTTTGCAGGCGCTCTCCCCGTGCCCGACTGAAGACTGCTTGATTCTAAGTGAAACAGATGTCGGCGGTGAGTAACACATTCAGAAATATCGGTGCCCACCGCACCCCCACCCCCGGCAATGAAACCGAGCATCCTTACGGGACCATTCCGTTCTCACAGAGCCAGAAAAAAACCATCTCTTCGAGGTTTCCAAAATTATGACAAATTTCAAGAGGGTGAAGCAGTACAGGATCACGATGGGTTGTTAGAAATGGCAAATGAGGCTGAGATTAGAGCATCATTTTGAAAAATGAATTGAAAAGGCAAGTATAAAATGGTTCAGGTAGGGGCAGCACGGTGGTGCAGTGGGTTCGCCCTGCTGCCTCACGGCGCCGAGATCCCAGGTTCGATCCCGGCTCTGGGTCACTGTCCATGTGAAGTTTGCACATTCTCCCCGTGTTTGCGGGGTTTCGCCCCCACAATCCCCCCCAAAAATGTGCAGGTTAGGTGGATTGGCCCGCTAAATTGCCCCTTAATTGGACAAAATGAATTGGGTACTCTAAATTTATAAAAAAATAAAAATAAAAAATAGTTCAGGTAGAACGGGCATGCAGTGAAAATTCTAGGAAAGGTGCGATGGGCCAAATGGCATTTTCTGTATGTCGATTCCAAGACTGAATTATCGTTTATACGGAGGATACAGAATCATAGGAAACGTGGGGAGGTTTTTTTTGCATTTTCAGTGGGGCGGCACAGTGGTTAGCACTGCTGCCTCAGTGCCAGGGACCCAGGTTCAATTCCCACCTCGGGTGACTGTGTGGAGTTTGCACGTTCTCACCGTGTCTGAGTGGGTTTCCTCCGGGTGCTCCGGTTTCCTCCCACAGTCCAAAGATGTGCAGGTTAGGTGGTTTGGCCACTCTAAATTGTCCCTTAGTGTCTAGGGATGTGCAGGTTAGGTTATGGAGTAGGGTGGGGTGGACGAGGGTGTGGACCTGGGTGAAGTACTCTTTTGGAAAGACGGTGCAGTCTTGATGGGCTGAATGGCCTCCTTCTGCACGGTAGGGATTCAATGATCGTCTCCCAGGAAAGAGAGCCCGTACTCACCGAGAATACATATCCTGGCAAAATGTGCACCTCAGACTGTGCAATCTCGCAATGCTCACTCCCAGGGGTTCTAAGATGGACAATAGGGGGTTTGTCCACATGGTGAGAGGCCTGCGAGACTAATGGAAGACAATGATTGGACAAGGAAATTGGACTGGGGTTGTAGTGGAGATGCCAACTGCGTTTAAACATATTCCTCAGGGTTCATCACAAGACCTCCCCCCACACTCCAGCCATTAGTTGTCCAAAACGTCCCTCCCTGTGAAGAACCGACTTCCAACACCAAAGCAAAAAGGCTCATTACCCAATTGGATGAAGCCTGACTGCCAGATCAACAGCCCTTTTCTCCCCCATTTTGTACCTGATCAAAAAAAAACCTTTGAAGAACATTTAAAAATAACCCTCTTCTTTAAAATCCAGATGTTTTTTTTCTCTCCCGGGTTGGCCACGGCATTCTCCTGGAGATTGATCATCAATGTCTGGAGACTCCAGGCCAATCCTGGAGGGTTGTCAACCCTGGGATGGAGCGACCTTTAACATGGTCGATTACCTCCCAGTATCCCTATCAGTGAGTGCATGGCCAACCTATGGAGCAGGTTACCCTGGGAACCCGGTAGCAATGATTGATTCAAATGCAAATTGGATAGCATTTCAAAATATAACTTTGTGGAATACTGTACATTAATTTTTTTATATTTTTTTATTTTAGAGTACCCAATTCATGTTTTTTTCAATTAAGGGGCAATTTAGCGTCTTCAATCCACCCACCCTGCACATCTTTGGGTTGTGGGGGCGAAACCCACGCAAACACGGGGAGAATGTGCAAACTCCACACGGACAGTGACCCAGAGCCGGGATCGAACCTGGGACCTCGGCGCCGTGAGACTGCAGTGCTAACCACTGCGCCACCGTGCTGCCCTTTACTGTACGTTAATAATGTGAGTCATGACATGAGGTAAGTACAGCATGCTTGAAAGGAATGGGTGAATTAAGCTGGGTTTTCAAAGTTCTCTATCACTGGGGGGGGGTTTCTGCACCTCATGCCTGGATCTGTTGTGGACCTATTGATAATGATTGATCGCTGTGATTAGTCAACAACTCATTATCATTTGGATCGAGTGACTTTTCAGTACGGTAGAAGGAGTAGTGGATGGACTTTGGCCTATTCTTGTCTACCAATTCTATGCTCCTATCTAGAGCAACTATTGATTGATCAGTAATGACTTTACATTGCTGCATCTCCTCTTTAGAAATTCAGGCTGCCTGGATAAGACAACCCAGTTAATTTAAATACTGCTCATTTACACGTTTGGCTTGATTTAAAGATGTTTTATCAGAAGTCTTTACCAGAGGTGGTGCCAAAGTACAGGGATAGAGTGCTGAACATGTGCAGAATCCTTCCAGAGGTTACAGCTGTTCAAACTTATGCAGTTGGAGTCACTTCAGAATTAATCACCAGATCGTAAGTGTAACACACATATTCAACCCAAACAGTCGATGTTAGTGTTCGTGGCCCACAGCAATCTTTTCCCACTCCATCTCCCCCACACCAACATATCCTTCTTACATGCACATTCTAAGTCTGACACAAATGCTTTTCCTGAATTCCTTTTTGGATTTCTGTTATTTTGTTTATGGGGCCTAGTTTTGAAAACTCCGACAAAACAAAAACCTCTTTTCTATGCCTACGCTATCAAATCTCTTCATAACTTTCAGACCCTCAATCAGGTCACCCCTCAAGTCTTCTCTTTGAGAGAGAAAACAAGCCCGGGTCTCCCACCTCTGGTGTCATTCTTGTTAATCTTTGATTTTTATTCCTTTACGGGATGTGGGCATCGTTGGCTGGGCCCGCATTTATTGCCCATCCCTAATTGCCCTTGAGAAGGGGGTGGTGAGCCGCCTTCTAGAACCGCTGCAGTCCGTGTGGTGTAGGTACACCCACAGTGCTGTTAGGGAGGGTGATCCAGGATTTTGACCCAATGACAGTGAAAAAATGGCTGATGTATTTGCAAGTCAGGATGGTGAGTGGCTTGGAGGGGAACTTGCAAGTAGTGGTGCTCCCCTGTGTCTGCTGCCCTTGTCCTTCTAGATGGTAGGGATCGTGGGTTTGCAAGGTTCTGCCTAAGGAGCCTTGGCGTATCTTCTCAGGAACTTCCAGATCCTTTTCAAACCTAGAGATCACAACCGTGCACCATACACCAGGTGGAGTCTAACCAAAAATTTAAATAGGTTTAATGTAATTTTGAACCAATGTGGTGATTCGTGGTGTGGCAGCCAGTAGCAAAAGTACTGGCATTCCCTGTGCAGCACCTGGGTCACATGTGTCTTTCCTGCGGTCTTTCTTGCGAAGATTCCCTGGTCTGTTTCTGGTACCGTAATATAATGAGAAATTGACTGCTTAGGCTGGATTCCCCAAACTTGGGCTTTGCGCTCACCCCCCTTCTCCTCTTGATGCAGCAATGGGAAGCAGAGGATCTGGCAGGACAGGTTTGGGATTGGCTCGAAGCCCCCATGACATGTCCAGGCGCGATTTCTTGCTGCCGCGGTCAGACGGCCTGAGCTCTGAAGTCCCAGCACTGCCCTCATCGGAGACTGCAAAACGATTGTGGCAAAACACATCGGTTGCCCCTCTCGCTACCCCCCCCCCCCCAACCCCACTCTAACACTCTGCTCCCTGACAACTCTTCCCTCACTTCCTCGCCCCTCCCCGCTCCCGGGTAGCCCAATCAAACGTTTTCAATACCACATGCAGAGTCCTCGTTAAATTTCTCGCAAATACCACTGGGCCAAGTGGACCCAAATAAAGAGAGACGAGGCTGCCAAGAAAGATCAAGTCTGTGGATTAACATTCATAATCCTACAGCACTTAGTCTCACCTTATATCCATCTTTGTAACTTTGTCCAGTTTCGCTACTGTCTCAGCTTATCGACTGCTGAAACCTGAATCCATGCATTGGTTGCCTCCAGACCTGACTATTCCAGTGCCCTCCTGCCTGGTCTCTCACACCCTAACCTCTGTAAACCTCCGCTGCCCAGCTCGTGACAAGTCTCATTCCCCTATCCCCAACAGTGCTCATTGGCCCACACTGGCTCCCCGTCAGGCCAGATCTGGATTTTAAAATTCTGACCCTTGTTTGCAAATCCCACTATGGCTTCAACCCTCTCTGTAATCTCCTCCAGCCCCACTATCCTCAGAGATAGCAGCGGTCCTCTGATTCTGACCCTGATGATGCCAGATTTATAGTCCCACTCTTGGTGGCCATGCCAGGGCCTTTGGGCTCTGGAATCCCTCCCTAAACTTTTCCACCACTCGTTCCTCCCTTAAGAAATTCGGCATGTCTGCATCGACTCTCACAAACTTCTACAGATGTGCGATAGAGAGCATCCTATCCGGCTGCATCACAACCTGCTCGGTCCAAGATCGCAAGAAACTGCAGACTGTGATGAACTTATCCCAACGCATCACACAAGCTTGCCACCCTCTCATTGATTCTGTCTACACCTCCCGCTGCCTCAGGAAGGCAGACAGCATTATCAGAGACCCTTCCCACCCAGGCATTGCCTTCTGCCAGACCCTTCCATCAGGCAGAAGGTACAGAAGTCTGAAGACCCGCACATCCAGACATAGGAACAGCTTCTTCCCCACAGCTACTAGACTCCTCAACGACTCCCCCTCGGACTGATCTGTTCCCTGTAAGAACACTATTCACGACTCCCTGTGCTGCTTTGCTCATGTATTTGCTTTGTTTGGCCCCTTGTTCCGCACTGTAACCAATCACCGTCATGCACCATTTGTCAATGTTCTCTGTCGATTATTCTTTTTGTCTACTATGTACGTACTGTGTACGTTCCCTCGGCCTCAGAAAAATACTTTCACTGTACTTTGGTACATGTGACAATAAATCAAATCAAATCAAATTCAAATCAAAAGATACTCCTTAAAAACCTTTGTGAACAGTGCGTCAATTAAAAAATTGATGCTCCCAGTGGCATGGCCCATCCACTTTTAAGAAACCCAAGTATCTCCCTCTGTCTTACTGAAAAAGAAATCAGGAAGTCCAACATTATTTTCTCGATAACCCTCAGTCCCCTTTCTCAGCACAGAATCGACCCAGCTCCGCTTCAAGGGTGCTAACCAAGGTTGACTCAAACGGCCCCTCTGTGAACATGATCACAAGCACAGCGCAACGCCCTGACAACGAAAACAAATACGTTTTGCCTTAACCCGGCCACAAGGAAGAAAATCCCCAAGGTTGCCCAGATTTCCAACCGTAACAAGGCATTGGCTATACTCGAGGACAATTAGCGTCCCAGAGGAGACGCTCAGTGCATTAATAATGTAAAACAATCGATAACAGTCTGGCTTTAAAAAGGATTGGCTTTCATTATCAGAGATCATTTTCACACAAAGTCTGCGGGGCTGAAGGAGCAGCTTCACCACTCAAGTGACAAACCTTTCATCAATTTAATCAATTAGGATATTGCTGCTCACAGTATCCTCGTGTCCTGATGCCAAGGTTAACTCAGAATATATCACCAGCACTGGCATTGAATTCAACGCAGATTCAAATGGGCAAAGATCTCCTTCAGTCTATGGGGGGGACGACACCAGCTTGGCCAAACCAAGCGGACTGCCCTGTGAACCAGGGCAGTGGAATAATCCTTCTGACACTGGGAGTTGGGTTTGAATCTAGTCGGGTGCAAGCGGATGATGGTTACATGACGATTAGAACATAAGAACATAAGGTCTAGGAGCAGGAGTAGGCCATCTGGCCCTTCGAGCCTGCTCCGCCATTCAATGAGATCGTGGCTGATCTTTTGTGGACTCAGCTCCACTTTCCAGCCCGAACACCATAACCCTTTATTCCTCAAAAAACTACCTATCTTTACCTTGAAAACATTTAATGAAGGAGCCTCAAGGGGCAGCACGGTGGCGCAGTGGGTTAGCACTGCAGTCTCACAGAACCGAGGTCCCAGGTTCGATCCCGGCTCTGGGTCACTGTCCGTGTGGAGTTTGCACATTCTCCCCATGTCTGTGTGGGTTTCGCCGTCACAACCCAAAAGATGTGCAAGCTCGGTGGATTGGCCACGCTAAATTGCCCCTTAATTGGAAAGAAATGAATTGGGTACTCTAAATTTATTTTTATTAAATGAAGGAGCCTCAACTGCTTCACTGGTCAGGGAATTCCATAGATTCACAACCCTTTGGGTGAAGAAGTTCCTCCTAAACTCAGTCCTAAATTTATTCCCCTTATTTTGAGGCTATGCCCCCTCGTTCTGCTTTTACCTGCCAGTGGAAACAATCTGCCCGCATCTATCCTATCTATTCCCTTCATCATTTTTTATGTTTCTATAAGATCCCACCAATTGGTACGGTGCAGTGGGGTTTGAAGGCTTTTTTTGTCATTGGGGCCTAGTCCAAGAGGGTGAAGATCTCCTTTCTTTCTCCTGGTCATTTTTGGCCATTTTCAAGGTTGGAAAATCCTACAGGCTACAAACTCCAAGCAGGCTCCCCTTTCTGCTCCACGCATCTCCCAATATCTGCACACGTGTCCTTATAAAATGGTGGTGGGGGAGGAGGGAGGTATACACATTATGATTTAGGTGCCTGTGTCTCCTATTATCCTGAGTGTGTGCATCCTCATGTACACAGTCTGAGAGAGCATGCGTGTGAGTGAGAACATGTCTATATACAAGTGCTTCTTGCAGCAGGCGGGTGTGTTGGTACGTGAGGGCATGCTGCACTCCGCGATGGTCTAACCTGTGCTGTAGTTTCTTGTGGCTGATGCACATAGCCCTCAGCTGGCCCTGGGAGACGCACACTTTGTGTCGACTGCATTTCACCTTTTGACAAGGGTCCTTGGTGGGATCCAGGGCTGCGGGGAAAATCGCACAACAGTTATTTACAAGCGGGAGAATGGAGAACCAGCCAATCTCTAGGTTTGTAGCCCCTTTACCTGTCGGTACCTCGTTGGTTCGGGGCACCAATAAAATGCGAGCACATCATCCGCCGCACTTAAACGAGATCCCCCTCCAATTCAAACTCATTTTATTCTAGGACCTCAGAACTATGCAATTCTTTATATTTATCAGGTTCCACCCATTGTCCTTGTCCCACTGCCTTTATTTCAAATGGAACACTATCGGAATTTACATTTTTCTGCCCCACATATAACCTTTTCTATCTCTGTAAAATGATTTCCTCTCATTCATTCCATTCATGGCTAGAGTCCAGGTTTTAACATCAAGATAGAGAAGGATAGATTTCTAGTTACTCCAGATATCAGGGGATATGTGGACAGTGCAGGAAAATGATGCTGAGGTAGACGATCAACCATGATATGGTCAAACGCAGAACAGCAGAGGGGCTGAATGGCCTACTCCTGCTCCTATGCAATCACAGAGATAGGGAGGAGCGAGGCCGTGGGTGTTTTTGAACACAAGGTTGAAAATGTTAAAATTGAGGTGTTGCCAGAACAGGAGTCATTGTATGTCAATGAACACAGGTTGAAATGTAGGGAATAGCGGGTGGTTTGATGGGCGAGTGTGGATTGGTGTCACTTAGGAGACGGATAGCAGAGTTTTGATTTCAAGCTTACAGAAGATTACTGAGCATTGGTGCATTTGAGTTTGTAGATGATTAAGTCACAAGGGAGGGTTTCAGCGGTCGATGGGTTGAGGTGAGGGCTGGCACTGCAGATTGGACAGGCAGCGTCGGGAGAAGGGAGGAGGTTTAATTCTGCCATTCCTGAGACGGTATCATATGGAAGTCATCCTTTGAACACTGTACGATCACACTGGAGATTTCAGTTGTGTTTTGTACGAAGCATTTTTAGAACATTGCCAAACTGAGTGGACAGACATGGAACACCCTCCCAGGCATGAGTCAGCACCTGCAGAGGATGTGTGCGAGCCGTGTATAACTGTGCAAGAATAAGGGCCTGGTTCTATCTGGTTCCCAACTCTGGCTGGACATTATGCCTGAAGCTACCATCACATGACCTCCTCCCACCAATTGCCCTGTCCCCACACCCCAGATTGGTCCACCAACACATCCATGCACACAACTCACAGCCAATCAGAGAATGGATAGGCTCTCCATTCATCCATTGAATGATGAAAACCAAACTGTTCAACTCATTTTTTTTAAAGAAAACATAATTTATATTGCGCATATGACATTTCTTCAGGGTGTTACTTGCAGCAGTGCCCTAGAAAGTTAATCCTTAATTACTGATGTTATAACCAGTATATGGGGGTGGACCAATTAGCCTCCTCATGAGCCTCATTGAAGACAAACTTCTCCACTGAGGGGCGAGGGCCCATCAGCGGAGTAAATGGACTCCAGCATAAAAGTTGCTTCCTGATGCTTACAGGAAGATACTAGATTGGTCAAATGGGGAGAAGAGTGGCAGCAGGAAGTAATATGACAAGAAAGTATTCAATGAACTGCCTGACACTGAGAAGTCCTGAGGAACAAAGGGACCTTGCTGTGTTTGTCCACAGATCTCTGAAGGCAGAAGGCTAGGCATATGGGACACTTGCCGTTATCAATCAGGACATAGATTACAAAAGCAGGGAGGTCATGTTGGAGTTGTATAGAACTTTGGCGAGGCCACAGCTGGAGCACTGTGTGCAATTCTGGTCGCCACATTATAGGAAGGATGTGATTGCACTGGAGGGGGTGCAGAGGAGATTCACCAGGATGTTGCCTGGGAAGGAACATGGGACAGGGTGGATAGGGAACAGCTCTTCCCCTTAGTTGAAGAGTCAGTCACACGGAGACAGAAGTTCAAGATGAGGGGCAGGGGGCTCAGGGGAGATTTGAGAAAAACGTTTTTACCCAGAGGGTGCTGACGGTTTGGAACGCGCTGCCTGGGAGGGTGGTAGAGGCGGGTCTGGAACGCGCTGTCTGGGAGGGTGGGAGAGGCGGGTCTGGAACGCGCTGTCTGGGAGGGTGGTAGAGGCGGGTCTGGAACGCGCTGTCTGGGAGGGTGGGAGAGGCGGGTTGCCTCACATCCTTTAAAAAGTACCTGAATGAGCTCTTGGCACATCATAACATTTAAGGCTATGGGCCAAATGCTGGCAAACGGGATTAGGTCAGGTGAGTTTCACGTGTCGGTGCAGACTCAATGGGCCGAAGGGCCTCTTCTGTGCTGTGTGATTCTGTGATAACTCCCAAATGGACCAATATAACCAGGATTATCAGGGCTTGTACTCCACAGCATAAGATAGATCCAATAAGAAATTCAGGAGAAACATCTTTATCCAGAGAATGGTTAGAAAGTAGACCTCACTCTGGCATGGAAGTGTTGAGGTAAGTAGAACAGATGCCAGTAAGGGAAGTTTGATAAGCAGTTGAGAAAAGAATAGAAGGATATGTTGAAGTGGTGAGGTGAAGCGGTATGATGGAAGGCTCTTGTGAAGTGCAAGCGCCAACAGGGGCCCTTTGGGCCGAACGGTATGTTTCCATGCTGTAAATCTGATGCAGCTTTAATGGACGGGATGGGGATTGGAGACTCCTGCCCTCAGTGCTGTAGCAGGAACCCACGTTGGGAACCTTGCTGGCGGCAGTTTTCCAGGAGCGAAGGATTTTCCGATGAGGACTGTTGGATGCTCCTCAGACCAACCCCAACAAACCCCTCATGATAATAGTCCCTGTGGGACCCCTCACAGCGCGGAATTGCAGTGCAGTGACCTACAAATGGAAGTAGCAGTTGGTGATATCCTTGAGGGGTGTGAGGCGCATGCTAAACATGGCTAACTGAAGCCAGCCTGTCGCCATGCCAATGGGCCCTTTGCAAGTGCCGTCACTGAAACGCCTGGGCACTACAATGGAAGATTTGAGGCAAAGGAGAAGCTTAAAACGTCACAAAGAAAATCTGAAAAAATGCACGAACCTGCAAAAGAACTGAAGTTGCTCTTGGGTTGATGTGTCTGCCGTCGCTGCTTTATCTGATAATTCTCGGTGAGGCAGTGCAGCACATGGCGAGCCTGCTCTTTGAGATCCACCGACTCACAGACCTGCTCGGTCATCAGTTCCAGTTGGAAACAGCTTTGCAGTTCACTGGGAGCCCAGTAAAATGTTAGCATTGACACAGTGCAGCAGAATGTTGACTGTTGCCTTGGCTGCAATGTTCAGACTCAGCCTGCAGTGCAGTGTACAGCTTTCCAAAAATGTGCGGCAACAGCCATCACAGAATCTTCCGGAAGGAGGACATTCGGGCCATGGTGCCCATACTGGCTCTTTGAAAGAGCTATCCAATTTGTTCCATTCCCCTCCCCCCCCACCCCGTGTCCACCACCATTCTTCTTTCCCTCATAGCCGCGGACACTTTAACCCCCTTTTTGAACATTTATCCAATTTTCTTTTGAAAGCTGCGGACAAATCAGCTTCCACCGCACTTTCTTTTTAAAAAAAATAAATTTAGAGTACCCAATTAATTTTTTCCAATTAAGGGGCAATTTAGCGTGGCCAATCCACCTAGCCTGCACATTTTTGGGTTGTGGGGGTGAAACCCACGCAGACACGGGGAGAATGTGCAAACTCCACACGGACAGTGACCCAGAGCTGGGATCGAACCTGGGGCCTCGGTGCCGTGAGGCAGCAGGGCTAACCCACTGCGCCACCGTGCTGCCCTTCCGCCGCCCTTTCAGACAACATACATCGCAGTAAAGAGAAACTCGCTCCTCTCTGCGTTTTTTCTTGCCAACAAGTACTTGCGACATCTTCCTTAGCTGTGCTGACTGGGTTGTGACTCAGTCATCACAAGATCATTCTGAGGCGCCAAAGGACCAAGTTCCTCCTCATTTGCGATTTTTGTTTGGTCGGGGGGCAATCTCGGGGTTGTTGATGAAATGAAAAATGAAAATCGCTTATTGTCACAAGTAGGCTTCAAATGAAGTTACTGTGAAAAGCGCCTCGTCGCCACATTCCGGCACCTGGTACAGGAATCAAACCGTGCTGCTGGCCTGCCTTGGTCTGCTTTAAAAGCCAGCTATTTAGCCCAGTGTGCTAAACCAGCCCCTTGCCGGTAAACTTGCCGACCAGCCAACTGCTGACTAAATCTTCGACTTCAGATATTGTGAGTTCTCTCTGGAATGGGTGCCGGACATTCCCACTTAAGGCTCACTCCAGAACATTCCTTCATCTAGAGCCCAAAATGTAAGACTTTAATCTTTTTTTTAAATTTAAATTACCCAATTATTTTTTTCCCAATTAAGGGGCAATTTAGCGTGGCCAATCCACCTGCCCTGCACATCTTTTTGGGCTGTGGGGATGAGACTCACGCAGGCACGGGGAGAATGTGCAAACTCCACATGGGCAGTGACCTGGGGCTGGGATCGAACCTGAGACCTGGGACCTGAGACCTAACCACTGCGCCACCCCTCTCGCTCTCATTTAAAAAAAAAATTTAGAGTACCCAATTCATTTTTTTTTCCAATTAAGGGGCAATTTAGCGTGACCAATCCACCTACCCTGCACATCTTTGGGTTGTGGGGGCGAAACCCACGGAGACACGGGGAGAATGTGCAAACTCCACACGGACAGTGACTCCAAGCCGGGATCGAACCTGGGACCTCAGCGGTGTGAGGCAGCAAGGGCTAACCCACTGTGCCACTGCCTCGCTCTCCTTCTTTAAGACGCTACACAGAACCTTGTTGGTTGACAACAGTCACCTGTTCCGATAGCTCCTCCGTCAGGGCAGCGCCAATTCTTTTGGTCCGGCAATGCTCTGGGACGCACTTTGGGGGGTAGTGGGGGGGGCTTCTGCTGTGTTAAACACGCTATACAAAGGCAAATTGCTGTCCTTAAACATCCCGAGGAAGGTGAGTCACAACTTCAGCCAGTGGTATCGCTGGTAAATTAGCTTCTGCTGTTTAGTGGAGCTGCGTTGGACTGTTGCAACTGGAACCACCACTGTCACTAAACGTCTGAATGCAAGAACTGCTAAAAGGCAGTGAGAAACAGGAGTCCTTAAACTTTAATGAGTTCATTAAATAATCATTAAATCCTAGTTAAACGGAGGAGTTATTGGGAACATATTTCCCAGCTGAGGTTTAATGGATCTAATGGATGCACATCCTATTCATACCCCCCTGCACACAGCAACATTCGCTGGTCAGAAAAAAATGAAGATCACCGTCCTTGGGTGCCATGCCAATCACGAGGTTGCACTCTCGTAATTTTGGAGTCAGAGCATGTGGGGACAAGACCCACTCCTGGGATTCGAGCACTTAGTCCGTGCAGATGCTTCAGTGCGGTGAGGGAATGTTGCTCTGTCAGAGGTTATCTGGGGCCCGGCCTGCTCTCTGGTCAGAGATTCCGAGTCACTGTTGAAAATTGGCTTTTATTGCAAGAGGGATGGAGTATAAAAGTTGGGAAGTTTCCCTGCACCAGCACGGGGCGATGGTGAGGCCACGCTGTATATGGTCTTGGTCCCCTTGCTTAAAGGAGAATATACTCGCACCGGAAATAGTTCAGGGAAGGTTCACTTAGCTGATTCCTGGCCTGAAGGGGTTGTTTTGTGAGGAAAGGTTGGGCCTATACTCATTGAAGTTTAGAAGAACGAAGGGTAGTAAGACCATAAGGCGTACGAGCAGAAGTAAGCCATTCAGCCCACCGTGTCTGCTCTCTCATTCTATGAGGTGATTGAAACATAAGGGGCGGGATTCTCCTCCCCCCACGCTGGGTGGGAGAATCGCTGGGGCACTGCGCGTGTCCCGCCACGCCGCCCCGACGCCCGCACGCGATTCTTCCACCCCCCCCCCCCCCACACCAGCGCAGCGAGAATCACGGCTGTAACAGGCGAGCGGCGATTCTTTGGCCTGAATGGGCTGACGGCCTGCCCAACACGATGGGTCCCCGCCGGCGCCGTCCACACCTGGTCGCTGACGGCGGGAACAGCGCGGGAACGCTGGGGGGGCGGCCTGTGGGGGAGGGGGGTTCCTGCACCGGGGGCGGGGGGGCCTCAAAAGGGGACTGGCCCGCGATCGCTGCCCACCGATCGGCGGGCCGGCCTCGCTGAAGGAGGACCTCATTTCCTTTGCCGCCCCACAAGATCCATCCGACATCTTCTTGCGGGGCGGCCTCGGGGAGGACGGCAACCGCGCATGCGCGGGTGACGTCATTTACGCAGCGCCGCTTTTACATGGCGCCAAGGCCCGGTGCGCGTAAATGACACAACGCCGCTCATAGCCCCCCGGGGGCAGGCGAATAGGGGGCTGGGAGCAGGCTCCGACGCCGAAGTGGAACACTCCGGTTTTCACTCCGGCATCGGGACTTAATCTCCCGATGGGAGAATTGCGCCCAAGATTCTGACAGGGGCCAAGGCAATGTATCTTCTCATTGAGAACTAGGGGGCGCAGTTTAAAGATAAGGGATCTCCCATTTCAGATGGAGCTGAGGAGGAATTTCATCTCTGAGGGAATAATTTGTTTTTTTCAATTCTCTCCCTCAGAGAGCATGGAGGCTGGGTCATTCAGTCCGTTCAAGACTGAGTTAGACAGGTTTATGATCGACAAGAGAGTCAGCGATTTATGGGGACGGGGGGGGGGCAGGCAAGAAAGTGGAGTTAGGGCCGCAATTGGATGAGCCGTGATCTTGTTGAATAAGGCCAAGTGGGAGGAGGAGTTGGGAATGGTATTGAATATTGAAGGGGGGGGGGGGGGGGTGGTATGAAGTGATGCGCAGGGTAAATGCCACCACCTTGCATGTCAGACTAGGGTTAATAGAGTTAAAGGTGATGCATAGGGACACCTCATCCAGGTCGAGGATGAGCCGATCGTTTGCGGGAGTGGAGGGTAAGTGTGAGCGGTGCGAGCGGGGCCCGGCCAATTGTGTTCCCTTGTTTTGGTCTTGCGCAGAGTTGAGGAGGTTGTAAGGGTCTTTCTTCAGCACCATGTCGGCAATTTGGAGCCTGATCCCCTCGGGCCCAGCACTGCTGCCTCACGGCGCCGAGGTCCCTGGTCCGATCCCTGCTCTGGGTCACTGCCTGTGTGGAGTTTGCACACTCTCCCCGTGTTTGCGTGGGTTTCACCCCAACTCAAAGATGTGCAGGGTAGGTGGATTGGCCACGCTAAATTGCCCCTTAATTGGACAAAAATGAATTGGATACCAGTTTTTTTTTTTTAATCTCCTCGGGGCCGAGTAGGGTCTGTGGGCGGTGGGAGGGGAGGGGGGGGGGGGGGTAGGTTGGGGTACGGGAGGAAAACAAGGAAAGATTGAGAATGGAACTGGCTGGGGAGAGCAGCACCGAGGGACTTGAGTTCAAACTAACTAAAGGAAAGTTAAGTCAGGTCTTTCACTCGGGACTGGATTCAAAGACTAGGGGGGTCGCGATCCTGATCAATAAGCGGGTGGTGTTTGAGGCGGGTAGAATAGTCTCGGATGTGGGAGGTCGGTACATTATGGTCAGTGGGAAACTGGAGGGGGTGCAGGTGGTATTAGTAAATGTGTATGCACCAAGTTGGGATGATGCAGAGTTTATAAAGAGGATGCTGGGGAAGATACCGGACCTGGACTCGCACAGGTTGGTCATGGGGAGGGACTTCAACACAGTTATTGACCCCCGATAGGAGGTATGAGGAGACCCCAGAGGCAGGGCTTTTAAGGGAACGGCAGAGGCTACAGGCGGATTTCAGCTCGTTAACCACAGGGAGGGCGGTGGAGCAGCTGAGAAAGGCGAGGGAGGCGATCTATGAGCATGGAGAGGAGGCCAGCAGAAAGCTTGCACAGCAGCTTAGAAAGAGGGAGGCAGCCAGGGAGATAGGGAAAGTAAATGACGGAGATGGGAACCTGGTTGGAGATTCAGCAGGGATGAATAAGGTGTTTAGGGATTTCTACAGTAGGCTGTATAGGTCGGAACCCCCTACGGGGCCGGAGGGGATGAGGCACTTCTTGGAGGGGCTGAATTTCCCAAAGGTGGACGGGGAGCTGGTAGAAGGGCTGGGGGCCCCGATCGGGTTGGAAGAGATAGTGGAGGGTCTGAAGGCCATGCAGGCCGGTAAACCCCGGGGCCGGACGGGTACCCAGTGGAGTTTTATAAAAGGTTCTCTGGGATATTGGGGCCGGTGTTGATGAGGATGTTCAATGAGGCAAGGGAAAGAGGGGTGCTGCCCCCAACGATGTCACAGGCCACGATTTCGCTGATTCTGAAGCGGGACAAGAACGCGGAGCTGTCCTACAGGCCGATATCCCTGTTGAATGTGGACGCCAAACTGCTGGCCAAAATTTTGTCCTCCAGGATTGAGGATTGCGTTCCGGACATTATTGGGGAGGACCAGACGGGGTTTGTTAAGGGAAGGCAGTTGGTGGCCAATGTAAGAAGGTTGTTAAACGTGATCATGATGCCCCCGGAAGGTAGGGAGGTGGAGGTAGTGATCACAATGGGGGGGGGGGGGGGGGGGGGGTGAGCACAGAGTCTCGCTCTATGCAGACGACCTGCTTCTATATGTATCGGGCCCAATAGAGGGGATGGAAGATATCATGAGGATTCTAGGGGAATTTGGCCGGTTTTCGGGGTATAAGCTAAATATGGGTAAAAGTTTGCGGTCCAGGCGAGGGGATAGGAGAGGCGATTGGGGGAGCTGCTGTTTAGATTAGTAGGGGGAAGCTTTAGGTATCTAGGCACTCAATTGGCGCGGGAATGGGACCGGCTGCATAAATTAAATCTGGCCCAGCTAGTAGACCAAATGAAGGACGATTTTCGGAGATGGGACGCGCTTCCGTTGTCACTAGCTGGGATGGTGCAGACGGTGAAGATGACGGTCCTCCCAAGATTCCTGTTCGTGTTTCAAACACGGTCCTTTTTTAAACGGGTCAACAAAGTGATCACTGGCTTTGTCTGGGCGGGCAAGACCCCACGAGTAAAGAAGGTAATGCTTGAGCGGAGCCGGGGAGAGGGCGGGCTGGCGCTGCCAAATTTTAGTAACTATTACTGGGCGGCGAATATAGCCACGATCAGGAAGTGGGTGGTGGGGGAGGGGTCGGCATGAGAGTGTATGGAGGTGGCTTCATGCAAGGGCACCAGTCTGGGGGCGTTGGTAACTGTGCCTCTGCCGTTCCCGCTGGCACGGTACCCCACCAGCCCCATGGTGGTGGCGGCCCTGAGGGTCTGGGGGCAATGGAGGAGACATGTGGGAGCAGAGGGAGCATCGGTCTGGTCCCCAATCTGTAATAATCACTGGTTTGCCCCGGGAAGTATGGATGGGAGGTTCCGGATATGGCGGAGATTGAGAGGATGGGGGATATGCTTAAAGAGGGGAGCATTCCGAGTATGAGGGCGCTGGAGCAGAAGTTTGGGTTGGCGACGGGAAACAAATTCAGGTACCTGCAGGTGCTGGACTTCCTACGTAAACAGGTGTCAACCTTCCCGCTCCTACCGCTAAGGGGGATTCAGAACAGGGTAGTTTCCAGAGGGTGGGTAGGAGAAGGGAGCGTCTCAGACATTTACAAGGAACTTATGGGGTCAGAGGAGACGCAGACCGAGGAGCTGAAGCGTAAGTGGGAGGAGAGATAGAGGATGGCCTTTGGGCGGACGCGTTGAGTAGAATCAACATATCCGCAACATGTGCCAGGCTCAGCCTGATACAATTTAAGGTCGTTCATCGGGCTCACATGACAGTGGCCCGGATGAGCAAATTCTTTGGGGTGGAAGACTGGTGCGCAGAATGTGCGGGAGGACCAGCGAACCATGTCCACATGTTCTGGACATGTCCGAAGCTTAGGGGATTTTGGCAGGGGTTTGCAGATGTCATGTCCACGGTGTTAAAAACAAGGGTGGCACCGAGTCCAGAGGTGGTGATTTTCGGGGTGTCGGAAGACCCGGGAATCCAGGGGGAGAAAGAGGCAGACGTTCTGCCCTTTGCTTCCCTGATGGCCCGGAGATGGATACTTTTAGCTTGGAGGGACTCAAAGCCCCCGAAGTCGGAGACCTGGCTATCGGACATGGCCAGCTTTGGAGAAAATCAAGTTCGCCTTGAGAGGGTCACTGTTAGGGTTCACCCAGAGGTGGCAACCGTTCGTCGACTTCTTTGCGGAAAATTAATCGTCGGCAAAAGGGAGGGGTTAGTTTAGCTTAGAGTAGGGGGTTAATAAAGGTGGGACCTGTAAGGGAGGGAGACGGCTTTTGCACGATGTTTATAGTTTCACGTACATTGTTTATTTTGTTGTTGCTATCGTACCAAAAATACCTCAATAAAATGTTTATTAAAAAAAAAGGAAAATTAAGGGCCTCATGCCTCAAGATATTATTCACACATAAAACGACCGGCACTTTGTTTTCTTTGCATTTATTTTGTTGGGGGTGGGGTGTTTTCCTCTGTATAAAATGTTAAAAACTTGATAAAAGTACTTCTAAGAAAAAGTAGGTGACTCAGCTCTTGATGGTGGCCATTAGTTTTTAATGACAAGTAACCTTCGCGTAAATTGTCACCAACATTAATCTGATAAGGAAGAGCAGTCAAGGCCATTGTAAAACATCTATCCAGAAAGAATCTACACTCCCCCACATTTCAGCCCCTCGTTTTATTCTCATTAAATGATTGGTCCTCCCATCTACTTCCCTATCAGGATCCATCCCAAG
Organism: Scyliorhinus torazame; assembly: GCF_047496885.1. NCBI lineage: Eukaryota > Metazoa > Chordata > Chondrichthyes > Carcharhiniformes > Scyliorhinidae > Scyliorhinus > Scyliorhinus torazame. Next base: position 10,756,016 of record NC_092734.1, read on the forward strand.
TGCCGATTATTTTATGTGTGAATGATATCTTGAGGTAGGAGGCCTTTAATTTTCCTTTTGCCTAGTTTGAACTCTAGTCCCTTGTTCCTGCTGTCACCAGCCAGTTCCATTCTCAATCTTTCCTTGTATTCCTGCACTTTTCCCATGTGACGGTGCAACGCTCTGTAGTGCTGGGCATTCTGCATTATGTAGTCTAGGATGCCTGGCATCTCTGGGACAGTGAGGGAACAATATTATGCAAAGGAGAGGGAGATTATAAATGAGCAAACTATCTGATTTTTTAAAAAAAATACACGCTTTATGCTGGAACTGAGTATGATTATTTCCAAGGATACAAATTAGCATAATCGCATCCAGCAGCAACAAATATCGGCCTGCTGTTGTCATGTGAATTTTGCCAATGAATTTGCAGGATGGCAGAATCTATGACAGTGATGAAGTATTTTGTTTCATTCCAAGTTATCCAGGTTTATTAAAAAAAAAAAATGTTTATAGTACCCAATTCATTTTTTCCAATTAAGGGGCAATTTAGTGTGGCCAATCCGCCTAACCTGCACATCTTTGGGTTGCGGGGGGGGGGGGGGGGGCACGGTAGCACAGTGGTTCGCACAATTGCTTCACAGCTTCAGGGCCCATGTTCGATTCCCGGTTTGGGTCACTGTCTGTGCAGAGTCTGCACGTTCTCCCCGTGTCTGCTCCGAGTGCTCCGGTTTCCTCCCACAGTCCAAAGACTCCGTGTCTGCTCCGGGTGCTCCGGTTTCCTCCCACAGTCCAAAGACTCCGTGTCTGCTCCGGGTGCTCCGGTTTCCTCCCACAGTCCAAAGACTCCGTGTCTGCTCCGGGTGCTCCGTTTTCCTCCCACAGTCCAAAGACCCCGTGTCTGCTCCGGGTGCTCCGGTTTCCTCCCACAGTCCAAAGATGTGCAGGTTAGGTGGATTGGCCATGCTAAATTGTCCTTAGTGTCCAAAAAAGGTTAGATTAGGTTACTGGGTTATGGGGATAGGGTGGAGGTGTTGACCTTGGGTAGGGTGCTCTTTCCAAGGGCCGATGCAGACTCGATGGGCTGAATGGCCTCCTTCTGCACTGTCAATTCTATGATTCTATGTCTGCTATTGGCCGTGGGTCTCAAGGAAATGATTCGCAAGCTACACCTCGGGTAAAAAATTAACAATTCCCCAAGATCAGTTGCTATCTGGGTCACGTACATCAAACTGCTAACTGCTGCACCTTCGCAATACACACAGGGCAGCGTTATCACTCAACTTCTCAAAGGCTTGCAGTGTTTCAGGGACTCACGTTTGTCCAACATCTAATCTCCCAGATCATCTCATCTGCAAACTTTGAAGTGTAGGGGGTGTTGTAAAACGCCCAGCCCGATCTCTCGGCCCTAGGGTAAGAGGGCCCCCTGGCTGCTGACCCCGAGGACAGTCTCAATACTGCCTCATGACGTGTCTTCCCACAACACAGAGCAGCTGAATTGGAGACGCCAGTCAGGCAGGCCCAAGAATGGCCACAGTGGTGCCCGAGGAGGTGCATAGAATAAGACAGCCCAGAAGGAGGCCATTCGGCCCAATGTGTCAGTGACAGCTCTTTGGTAGAGATATCTTATCATTACGAACTGTGGTGAAATGTCAGCTATACACTAAAAGGGATCCCACCAACTTGCAGCGTAGGAGGATTGACCACGCTAAATTTCCCCCTTTTAAAAAAAATCTTTTTATCTCTTTTAAAATAAATTTAATAATAATGATCGCTTATTGTCACAAGTAGGCTTCAGTGAAGTTACTGTGAAAAGCCCCCAGTCGCCACATTCCGGCGCCTGTTCGGGGAGGCCAGTACGGGAATTGAACCTGCGCTGCTGGCCTTGTTCTGCATTGCAAACCAGCTGTTTAGCCCACTGTGCTAAACCAGCCCCTATTTAGAGTACCCAATTCATTTTTCCCAATTAAGGGGCAATTTAGCGTGGCCAATCCACCCACCCTGCATATCTTTGGGTTGTGGGGGCGAAACCCACGCAAACACGGGGCGAATGTGCAAACTACACACGGACAGTGACCCAGAGCCGGGATTGAACCCGGGACCTCGGCACCGTAAGGCAGCAGTGCTAACCACTGCGCCACTGTGCTGCTCTAAATTGCGCCCCCCAGTCCCTCTGCGATGATCAGCCTTCTCTGCAGGAATATCAATGGTTATTTTAGGTGCTCCGCATCGATCTTTTACTCTTTCAGAGGCCTCCTCTGCTCACTCAGCCCTCTCGTCTCTGGCTGTGAGGCTCAGCTGATTTATTTTATGCGTTTACCATTGATTTCTGATAGCTGAGAAGGACAAGCAGTTCCCACACCAGGCTACACAATGCTGTCCAGCAGCCAGCTGAGATATTGATCCATTTAACACTGGCAGCTGTTTGTTCTGTGTTGATCTCTGTCACGACAGGAAGCAACAAACCGAGTTGGGAGTTGGGGGGGGGAATGCGCGATGAATTCCACCCAACTCCCTTCTTGTCACCTCTTTATTCCCTGGCCACACCTCCCCATTCAGACTGAACCCTTTGTGTTCATAGAATGAGTGAGACCCCAAGTAAAACCGCCATCCTGACACTATACCACTCCTGAGATGACATATTAATGTTAGTAAATAAAAGGCAGCACGGTGGCACAGTGGGTTAGCCCTGCTGCCTCACGGCGCCGAGGTCCCAGGTTCGATCCTGGCCCCGGGTCACTGTCCGTGTGGAGTTTGCACATTCTCCCCATGTCTGTGTGGGTTTCGCCCCCACAACCCAAAGATGTGCAGGTTAGGTGGATTGGCCACACTAAATTGCCCCTTTTTTGGAAAAAATGAATTGGGTACTCTAAATTTATTTTAAAAAATTTTTAAAGCAAAAAATATTAACAAAGAAATGGTTTGAGGGAAATTAATGGGATTGAAAGTGGATAAATCTCCAGGGCCTGATAATCTTCATCCCAGAGTACTTCAGGAAGTGGCCCTAGAAATAGTAGATCCATTGGTTGGTGGTCATCTTCCAAAATTCTTTGGTCTCTAGGAGGGTAGCTAATATAACCCCACTATTCAAAAAGAGAGGTAGAGAGAAAACAGGGAACTATAGACCAGTGAGCCTAACATCGGTAGTAGGGAAGTTGCGAGAGTCTATTATCAAGACTTTCATAGCTTTCAAAAGATGTAACTAGTAGAGATTTTTAAAATTTAAAGTACCCAATTCTTTTTTGTTCCCAATGAAGATACAATTCACCTACCCTCCACATCTTTGGGTTGTGGGGGTGAGACCCGCGCAGACAAAGGGAGAATGTGCAAAACTCCAGAAGGGTAGGGACCCAGGGCCGGGATCAAACCTGCGTACTCTACGCCATGAGGCAATGATGTAACTAGTTGACCAGTAACTAGAAAGGGACAAACGGTGGATGTGATTTATTTAGACTTTCAGGAGGCTTTCGATAAGGTCTCACAAAGCAGATTAATATGTAAACTTAAAGAGCATGGGATTACAGGTAGTGTCTTGAGAAGGATAGAAAGCTGGTTAGCAGACAGGAAGCAAAACGTTGGAATGAATGGGTCTTTTTCCGATTGACAGGCAGGGTACCACAGGGATCTGTGCTAGGGCCCCAACTGTTCAATATATATTAATGATTTGGACGAGGGAAATAAATGTATTATTTCCAAATTTGCAGATGACCCAAAGTTGGGTGAGAGGGTGACCTGTGAGGAGGATACAGAGTTGTTTCAGCGGGATTTAGACAGGCTGTGTGAGTGGGCACAAGCATTGCATGTGAATAAATGAGAGGTTATCCGCTTCAGTTGCAAAAATAGGAAGGCACATTATTGTTTGAATGAGTGTAAACTGAGAGAGGTGGTTACTCAGCGAGACCTTGGTGTCCTCGTGCATCAGTCGCTGAAAGTAAGCGCGCAGGTACAGCAGGCAGTAAAGAAGGCAAATGGTATGTTGGTCTTCATAGTGCGAGGATTTGAGTATAGGAATAGGGATGTTTATCTGCAATTGTATAGGGTGTTGGTGAGGCCACACCTGGAGTACCGTGTGCAGTTTTGATGTCCTTATCTGAGGAAGGATGTTCCTGCTATGGAGGGAGCGCGGCAAAGGTTTACCAGACTGATTCCTGGGATGACGGGACTGTCGTATGAGGAGAGACTAAATCGGTTAGGATTATATTCATTGGAGTTTGGAAGAGTGAGAGGGGATTTCATAGAAACTTACAGTATTCTAACAGGATTAGACAGGGTAGGTTAAGAAAGAATGTTCCCAATGGTGAGGGAGTCCTAAACTAGGGGTCATAGCTTGGGGATAAGGGGTAACCTTTTAGGACTGAGGTGAGGAGAAATTTCTTCACCCAGAGAGCGGTGAATTCACTCCCACAGAAAGTAGTTGAGGCCAAAATGTTGTGTAATTTCAAGAAGGAATTAGATATAGCTCTTGGGCTAAAGGGATCAAGGGATGTGGGGGGTGGGGGGGGGGGGTCAGGGTATTGAATTTGATGATCAGCCATTATCATAATGAATGGCGGAGCAGGCGCGAAGGGTCGAATGGCCGCCTGCTTCTATTTTCTATGTTTCTCTGCCGATTCCACTCAGAACTGCGTGGCCGCACTTGCGAGACATTTCATTGCTTTGATTTTCTGGTTCTGACCCTGGGATACAGATCCTGGATCAATATCTTTCCCTCAGACAGTATCGTTATCTGGTCGGCTATCTGATTGCTGTTTGGGAGATATTGCATCAACTGGCTGCTGTGTTTCAGTGCAACAGTGAACACACTTTAAAAATATTCAGTGGTTTGAAATATTCTGCGGTCGTTAATAGGTCCTTTCCAAATGCAAGTTCTTCTGTTCCTGGTCCAATTCCCCGACTGTACGTTCAGTATCGATTCTAAGGATGACGGCTGGCATTGCAGAAAGCTCAATCTCAAACTACATCTGTCAGCAGCCCTCCCAAAAATGAGATCAATTTAATACTGATCACTAGTGTCTGCGTGGGTCTCACCCCCAAAAAGATATGCAGGGGAGGTGGATTGGCCCTTAATTGGGGGAAAAAAAGAATTGGGTACTCTAAATTTTTTTTTTTTTTAAACACTGTTCACTAAATTTGGAGTGACCTGAAAAAAACAGAGAAGCTCCAACATGGGGAAAGTAATTGGAAAGATGTTAACCTGGTGATCCCTCATATCCTAGATATCTGCAGGACCCATGTAACTAGACACAGGAAGCTCGCCGGTCCTACATCAAGCATTCAATTTTGCTTTTCCAGAATAGTTATCCAACTTGCCGCTCTCTTATCACCTTGAAGGTCTTGAATGACATCCTGTTTCATAACATAGACTCAGGTTAATTTCACTTGGAATCCACACAGGTGAGAGAAAGAAAGGGAGAGAGAGGGAAAGAGGGGGGGAGAAAAGACAGAGAGAGAGAGATAGGGAGAGATAAAGAGAGAGATATAGGGAGAGATAAAGAGAGAGAGAGGGAGGGAGAGAAGACAGAGAGAGAGATAGAGACAGAGACTGAGACAGAGAGGGACAGAGAGATAGAGAGAGATAGGGAGAGAGAGAGAGAGTCAGAAAGCGAGAGGGAGGAAGACAGAGAAACAGAAAGACACAAAAGACTGACAGAGGCAGCATTCCCAGAACCTGCAATTGAAGCAGAAGCCTAGAAGAGAAGGACATGGTGCTAAAACACAATGAGAACTATTAAGAACTCTGGTTTACTGCGAACCTGAAGTTCTGGCATGTGCGTGGTCCTGAAAACCACTGCAATGTTCCTCAACGTTCTCAGAACATTAGGACACAAGAGACAGTAGCAGGAAAAAAATCAACACTCAGTAGAATCATCGCTGACCTTCTGCCTCTATTCCACTTTTCCATCCATTCCCCATATCCCTCAATTCCCCAAGACCAACAATCTGTCTGCCCCAGCCTTAAATATAGTCAATGATGGCGCATCCACTGGAAGAGTGAATTCCAAAGATTCACATCTCTTTGAGTAAAGAAACCTTTCCTTACCTCAGTCCTAATTTACTGGCCCCTTATCCAGGACAGTGCCCATGTGATCTGTATTCCCAACCCGGGGAAACAATCCCTCAGTATCTACCCTGTTGAGTCCCTTTGGAATCTGGGATGTTACTATGAGGTCACCTCACATTGGCCTAAACTCCAAAGAATACAGACCCCATTTACTCAGTCTCTGATCTTGGGAACAATCATGGTACTCGCTCCGATGTGAGTACATCCTTCCTTACATGGACTCACCTTCATCAAAGGGCTTCTGATCCCAGCTTCGGATGTAGTCATCCTGCACAAAAGGAGAAGGATTCTGTGATTCAAAGAGAAAGTTAATCATGTCTCCACCATCAGTCCACTACCTCTTAATGATTAATTTTCTTTAGATGGCGCCGATAGATCCCTCTCCCCCTCACCCACATCATCTTAGATACAGGGATGAGTCTCTTGACCGTTCTCCAGCACACAATCACTGGGAGTACATGTTCTGTGTGAGCGCCAATCAAACATGACCACAATGGCGAAAGGATGGGAGCAAGATGGAGGTTGCGTTCCTCCCAATTTCCAGATACCATGTGCGCTTGTTGCCTGAAAGAAAACAGGGAGGTCTCTGCCGATTCCGATTGGGAGACTGTGGAGTCCTGCCCTGCCCTCACCACTACCCTGCTCACACTAAATTGAATTTATAAAAAAAAATTTAGTGTACCCAATTAATTTTTTCCAATTAAGGAGCAATTTAGCACGGCCAATCCACCTAGCCTGCGCGTCTTTGGGTTGTGGGGGCGAAACCCACGCAAACACGGGGAGAATGTGCAAACTCCACACGGACAGTGACCCAGAGCCGGGATCGAACCTGGGACCTTGGCGCCGTGAGGCAGCAGGGCTAACCCACTGCACCACCATGCTGCCCCACACTGAATTGATGCTGTAAAGCAAGGTTTGTCTCCTCAAGTCGCAGTCATTTTCTCCACAGCATCAACTCAACGCTTAAGACAATTAAATGGAGATTATTTTTTTTTAAATTCTTTTTTTAAAATTTAGAGTGCCCAATTCATTTTTTCCAATTAAGGGGCAATTTAGCGTGGTCAATCCACCTACCCTGCACATCTTTGGGTTGTGGGGGCGAAACCCACTGGGCCATCATGCTGCCCTCATTAAATGTAGAATTTATAGATGTTCCTTTTGGTGGTGGCGTGACAGTGAATATATTACATACTGCATGATGGGCAGCACACTAGCATAATGGCTAGCACAATTGCTTCACAGCTCCAGGGTCCCAGGTTCGATTCCAGGCTTGGGTCACTCTCTGTGGGGAGTCTGCACGTTCTCCCCGTGTCTGCATGAGTTTCCTCCGGGCGCTCCGGTTTCCTCCCACAGTCCAAAGATGTGCAGGTTAGGTCGATTGACGATGATAAATTGCCCTTAGTGTCCAAAAAAGTTAGGTGGGGTTGCTGGGTTACGGGTATAGGGTGGATGTGTGGGTTTAAGTGGGGTGCTCTTTCCTAAGGGCCGGTGCAGACTCGATGGGCCAAATGGCCTCCTTCTGCACTGTAAATTCTATGATTCTATGACCATATGATAGATTGGTTCAGTGGTTATACACTCATTCGTTCATACCTCACTGCATACCACACAATCTAGATAATCAGGTGCAGTACCAAGGGAGTACTCCATTGCTGGAGATGCCTCTTGTCATGAACCATTAATCTGAGGCCTTGTCTGTATTTCACAAATTTGGCTACACAACAACAGATGATGACATTTGAAAATTCATTAACTGGCTGTGAAACTTTGGGATGCCCTGATAAAAACAACTTTATAAACTCCCTCCTTTCTTTGTAAGAGCCACATTACAAGAGGTGTTCCAGGTTAATGTGAACAAAGAACAAAGAAAAGTGCAGCACAGAACAGGCCCTTCGGCCCTCCAAGCCTGCGCCAACCATGCTGCCTGTCTAAACTAAAATCTTCTACACTTCCTGGGTCCGTATCCCTCTATCCCATCCTATTCATGTATTTGTCAAGCTGCCCCTTAAACGTCACTATCGTCCCTGCTTCCACTACCTCCTCCGGCAGCGAGTTCCAGGCACCCACTACCCTCTGTGTAAAAAACTTGCCTCGTACATCTCCTCTAAACCTTGCCCCTCGCACCTTAAACCTATGCTCCCTAGTAATTGACCCTTCCACCCTGGGAAAAAGCCTCTGATTATCCACTCTGTCTCTGCCCCTCATAATTTTGTAGACCTCTTATCAGGTCGCCCCTCAACCTCCTTCATTCCAGTGAGAACAAGCCAAGTTTCTTCAACCTCTCCTCATAGCTAATGCCCTCCATACCGGGCAACATCCTGGTAAATCTCTTCTGCACCCTCTCTAAATCCTTCTGGTAGTGTGGCGACCAGAATTGAACACTATACTCCAAGTGCGGCCTAACTAAGGTTCTATATAGCTGCAACATGACTTGCCAATTCTTATACTCAATGCCCCGGCCAATGAAGGCAAGCATGCCGTATGCCTTCTTGACTACCTTCTCCACCTGTGTTGCCCCTTTCAGTGACCTGTGGACCTGTACACCTCGATCTCTCTGACTGTCAATACTCTTGAGGGTTGTACCATTCACTGTATATTCCCTACCTGTATTAGACCTTCGCATTACCTCACATTTGTCCGGATTAAACTCCATCTGCCATCTCGCCACCCAAGTCTCCAAACAATCTAAATCCTGCTGTATCCTCTGACAGTCCTCATCGCTATCCGCAATTCCACCAACCTTTGTGTCGTCCGCAAACTTACTAATCAGACCAGTTACATTTTCCTCCAAATTATTTATATATATATGAACAGCAAAGGTCCCAGCGCTGATTCCTTCGGAACACCACTAGAACGTAAGGTTTGGAAAGCTTGCGAGGTATCAGGTACCCAAGAGCAGCCTGCAAGCAGGCTGTTTGTTTATTGTTCTCCCTGGATTATATTGTGATCTGCCACTATGCTTCCTGTGAAGACAGCAACGATTTGCATTTATACGGCACTTATAACGTAATAATACACACCTCCAAAGAGGGCAATTGTTTAAAACAAATGTTGACACTGAGCCAAATGAGAAGCTATTAGGCCACTTGACCAAATGCGAGGCCAAAGGAGGCAAGCATTAAGCAGAAAAGAAGAGAGGGGCAAGTGGGAATTTCAGAGGTTAAGGCCTAGGTGACTGAAGGTGTGGCAGCTAATGGGAAAACCGGTGGTCAGCACAGCTGCCTCATGGCGCCGAGGACCCGGGGCCGATTCCGGCCCCGGGTCACTGTCCGTGTGGAGTTTGCACATTCTCCCCGTGGGTCTCACCCCCACAACTCAAAGATGTGCAGATTAGGTGGATTGGACACGCTAAATTGCCCCTTAATTGGAAAGCAAAGAATTGGACACTTTAAATTATTTTTTAAAAAGCTAATGGTGAAACCATGGAAATTGGGGAATATCCGACATTCTCTGCAAATTAAATTGGGGTATCAGCCCCCAAACAAATCACCAAGACACCGAAGACCGGCCGCACCGGTAACCAGGGAGAAAGTGAAATTAAAACACATCAACCGGCCAGTGAAGGATTGGAAAATATCCAAAGGCTCAATGCTGCTGAGGTGTAAGGAAATGCCCCAGGTGACCATGGGCTGCTTTCCCCTGTCGTGGGGGAGCTGACTGGTGGTGATTTAACCTGAGGATCACCACACCTCAGGCGAGGGGCAAGGTTGAGAAGGCGGGGCCTTCATGAATAACCTCAGCTGGTACGGGAATTGAACCCACGCGGCTGGCCTCGCTCTGCATCACGAACCAGCCGTCCAGCCCACTGAGTTAACCCGGCCCCTGCTGAAGTATAACAGTGCTCTAAATCTGAGCTGTGCCAATATTAGCACGCAGTCAGTGAATGTCATAATTCTGATGGATTTAAACAGGTTCACTCCATTAAAATGACAGATGGGATGAATTTCAAATGAATGGGTCGAACTTTCAAACGTTAATATTTGTTTTCAAACTCGAATATATTCAGGGCTTAAGCTAACTGACTGTTCAAAGCAATAGCTGGCGTGAGAGGTGTCCAGAGTTCTGTGTTTACGATGAACAAGGAGAAAGAAGTCTGTACAACATGTAAAAGAATTGGCCCAATGTATTCCTGAGGGAAGAGTGGTCGTGATTGCCTCAAGTACAGTGTGCAGTGTGTGGTGAACGTATTATAGTAACCATTCACCACTGTACTACATTGTATCACGCTGTTGCCCATGTGGGCTCTGCCCCTGGCTCCGCCCCCTTGAGGGGAGGTATAAAGAGCAGCTGCCCTGTAGGCGGCTCTCATAGCAGAGCAGCCGCAGGCAGGCACTGTTCTAGTTGATTAAAGCCTCTGTTCACTTCTATTCTCTGTCTCGAGTGAATTGATGGTCACATCACAGTGTCATTTAGGAGCACAGGAATGGGAGGCCATTCAGCCCCTCGAGCCTGTTCCACCATTCTGCGGTGCTAACTATCTCATTGGGTTTCATTGTTTAAGGCCAACATTCCATCAGGCTTTCTAATTATGTTCTGTACCTGTTCACAACGCTTTAATAAGCTATGTAGTTGGCTCCTGGAAGTCTCTTTGGAACGCTACTTGTTTCTAACTCTTCATCATTTAGAAAATAAAATTAAGAAGTAATATTTGGCAGAGAAATTGCATTATTTAATATACAAATCGATAATCTCTCACATTATTGGTTCTCACTTGGTATTGCTTGGTCATTGTTTAAAAATTAGGGGGCGCCAATTTAAGACGGAGAGGTGAGGAGAATGTCTTTCTCTCAGACGATCGGGAATATCTGGAACTCTCGCAAAAGGCGGTGGAAGCAGCATCTTGGAATACTTTTATGCCTGAGCTAGATAGACACTTGAAGGGAGGGGGAGTGAACGTTTCTCAGGGGTCGGTGGGAATGTGGACACCATCAGATCGGTCATGCTCTTTGTGAATGGCAGAGCAGGCTCGAGGGGCCTTCTCCTGTTCCTAATTCATACGTCCGTATGCTTACAATGGGTTGATTACTGGGCGTGAAAACAATTAAAAATGGGCTGATATCAGATTTTTAGCATGTATAATTTATTCATTTTATAAATATCAATACATCTCTAACAATATTAGAGGCAGCAACAGATAGTTTGGCATTACAGAATGTAAGCCCAGATCTTTTGGCGATATTAACATTTGACATCTCAACTCATGTTGATGAGTTCCAAAGAAGCCATACAGTGCAGAAGGAGGCCATTTGGCCCATCGAGTCTGCACCATCCCTCTGAATGAGCACTCGACCTAGGCCTAGGCCTAGGCCAAGGCCAACCCCCCCCCTTCCCCCAACCTTGTGCAATGATCGCCTTTGGACTGTGGGACGAAACCGGAGCACCCGGAGGAAACCCACGCTGACTTGGGGAAAACGTGCAACTCCAGCGGAATCGAACCCGGGATCCCGGCGCTGTGAGGCAGCAGTACTAACCACTCTGCCACCGTGCCGCCCAATTTGCTATTTGCCAGCTGAATGCTTTTGCGATAAATGGGTTTGATGACCCATTAAAGTGACAGGCCTAGAAACCTCTGACAAACCCGTTATGCGTTTTGTCCGGATCTGCTGTCACGAGGCTGTGGCTCAGCTCATCATTCTGTCTTTTTGACATTATTGACTCTGTTCCTGAGAAGGCTAACCTTATCATTGGCTTGGAGATGCTGCAATCGTTCCCGAATGGGCTGCTGAGCTAGGACAACTCTGAAATGGTGTGTTTATTGATCCCTTCTCTGTCTGGAGAGAAGGCAGTAGACACCACAGAGCGAATAATTGATGGGAAGCAGTGTCTTACAATGCAGTAACTCAATCGAGCCCTTCTGATAACGTCATCAACTGTGAAAGCAAAGCCAACGTCAGCAGAACCTCCTGGAATAAACGCCCTGAAGGAATACTTTGGACTAACTAAATAGCCTTGAGCTCACACACATACAGAATTTGCTCCTTAAGTACATCTGTACATTCACATCTTGTTGTCTATTCAATCGAGGATGTTTAGATGTGCGGCAGCTATGAAAAAAATAATTGTCATCTCTATTGCGTTGTTCACAACCTCAGAATGTCCCAAATCACTTTACAGCCAATAAAGTACTTTTTGATGCACAGTCACTGTTGAAATGTAGGAAGGCCGGCTGCCTAATAGCGCACAGCAAGCTCCCACAAGCAGCAGGTGAAAATGACCGTATAAAAGGCCGTACCACCCCTCTGCCCTTCTACAAAGCAGTGCGATGATATGGTTAGTGAGCAGACAAGGCCTCGCTCGGCTTAATGTCTCACCTGAAACACAACAGGCTCTGATGGTGCAGCACTCTCTTGGCACTGCACTAGCTGTCTCATGTCCCCCAGCCTCAGTCACCATCGGTCAATCCTGCTGCATTGTGTTGACTTCTGCTGCTCGGGTGCAAACAGTGAACGGCACAAAGAAATGCAAACTTCTGGACTGGGCTCCCGAATTGGCGTTGGAAAGGTTGAGACAACACATGGGCAGGCCCCCTGTCTCGTTCAGCATTTTGGGGAGGAGGTGTTTTTTAATTAAACAGAAGCGAGGGATGCGGCACCCAGAGCTCACACGCATTTACTGATCTGTTGGGCATTTTGGGAAGCAGAGTTGGAGGTTTCTCCGCCCTACAGGCAAGACTGAGTTTCCCCTTGCCCGGAGAGACCTTGAATGGCCCTAGAGGAGGTGACAGAGGGTCTGTGAATCGAGAAGAGCAGGAAGTAAACTCGCTAAGTAATGGCAGCACTGGGCAGTCACTGCTCCGAGTCTGCCCATTGGGAGGAGTTCAGGGTCTACACACAGGAAAACAGGGCAAGATAACTGCGAAGGTCCAGCAGCCTCAGGTCTCCCTCCCACCAGGTTAGTTAATTCCTCTGCACCCGAGGGCCTATTGCTGATGAAATCTTTCTCAAGCAGGGGCGAGGTGAACCGTTGCAGACTTTAAATCGATTTTAAAAGCCTTTGACGTGCTTTCCAAAGTGGAACATGGGTGCTGGGCAAATGCGGTTCAACCACAGATCGCACAAACCAACAGAATTCGTTGACTCGCCCCCTTACCGACTTATTCGCGGTAGTGAGTTGTTGAAAACGCAAGGCCTCGAAAGACAATCACACACTCAACAGATCACTTTGCAGTCCGCTTTGGTCAGACCAAACCAGGTAAGCGAAATCAACCTCTCACCTGACGACACACCGAGGGGGCCAGTGATGTCCGTTTAGCCCTAAACCTGGCAGCCCTGTCCACTCAAAAACCTGCCAAAAGGGCAGGAAGCCCTGGAGCAGGAAGCTTAGCCTGTGGCACAATGAAACAGCACAGGCCCAGCTGAAACGATCAGATTTCTGGGACACATCATTCAAAGGCAGGGGATCATGGTAGACCCTCAAAATGCGAAAGCCATCAGCGACTCCCCGAAACCAAAGTGCATCACTGACGCCCAGAGGTTCCTCGGACTGATAATTCAGGAGGGCAGATTCATCCCGAATCTAACCAACCATCACAGAACCTTTCAGTGATCTCCCACGAAAAGTCCAAGTCCAGGAGGATGACACCAGGAAACCTGTGAACTCTGCCTCCAGAGGGACACTTTGCCACTATACAAAAGGGAGCACTGATAGTCACATGGGCAGTAGCAAGGTTCCCCGACTCTCTGGTGAGCTTACCCGTCTACACTGAGGACGATCACAAACCGTTTATTACCCTCTTGAATTCCAGGGAGATTGTTAAAATGCCCCCACCCGTTCAAAGGTTCCACCTTTGGTTGAAGGGTCAGCATTTGACAGCTGTGTACCTTCCAGGAGAGTCAAAAACCGTGGCTGATGCTCTCGCCAGAGATACAGTGGACTAACCTACTGCCAAGAGCTTCATCCTCGTCTCCTTAACAGCCAGACACCCACAGAGTCCCGAGTGCCATCCTACTTGCCAGACCAATCTTGGCTCAATCCCTTTGATCATCGGGGCAAGGCAGGAATGGGCAATAAATGTTGGCTTAGCCAGCGACACTCACTTAAATTAATTCTAAAATAAACCTTGTTGCTGCAGATTATTCCAGATGGTTGAACATGGCCAGACCCCACACCACTACAGCGGAGTTGGTGATCAGGGTCCTGCAGACCGATGATGTGGGAGCTGGCAGATCCCATTGCGAGCTGCAGCGACCACATCTGCAGTAAGTGCTGGCTGCTCGAAGAGCTCCGGCTCAGAGTTGATGAGCTGGAGTCTGAGCTTCAAACACTGAGGCACATCCGGGAGGGGGAGACTTACCTGGACACTGTGTTTCAGGAGGCAGTCACACCTGTCAGAGTAAGTAGTTTAATTCCTGCCAGTGGCCAGGGACAGCAGGTGTGACTGCAAGTCAGGCAGGTAAAGGGAACCAGCAGTCAGGAACTCAGGAGCCTCAGCCCTTGACCCTGTCCAACAGGTATGAGGCACTTGCTCCCTGTGTGGATGGCGAACAGGGCTGCAGGAAGGATGAGTCAGCTGACCAAGGTACCATGGTTCAGCAGGCCATTCAAGGGGAGGGAGTAAATAGGCAAGTTGTAGTTGTAGGGGATTCTATTATCAGGGGGATAGATAGTATCCTTTGTGAGCAGGATAAAGAGTTCCGCATGGTATGTTGCCTGCCCGGTGCTAGGGTGCGGGACATCTCTGACCGGTTTGAAAGGATACTGGAGAGGGAGGGGGAGGATCCAGTTGTTGGGGTCCATGTCGGTTCCAACAACATAGGCAAGTCTAGGAAAGAGGACCTGTTTAGAGATTATAAAGAGCTAGGATTCAAAGTAAAAAACAGGTCCTCAAGGGTCATAATCTCCGGATTACTGCCCGAGCCACGTGCAAATTGGCATAGGGAGGCAAGAATAAGGGAAGTTAACACATGGCTGAAAGAGTGGTGTGGGAAAGAGGGGTTCCTTTTCATGGGACACTGGCATCAGTTTGGGACAGGGGGAGCTATACCGTTGGGATGGTCTCCACCTGAACCGAGCTGGGACCAGTGTTCTGGCAAAAAGAGTAAATAGGGTGGTCAATAGGACTTTAAACTAGAGATTGGGGGGGAAGGGAAAGTCAGGGAATCAAGAGGTGAAGTAATCAGTGGGAAGCGTAGCTGCTTAGGAATACAAAAAAGCACGAAAAGACAGAACTCAGGAGAGGTTACGATAGTCCCCATCTCACAAAATATGACACGGTGTATGGAAAGGCTCAGTAAATCAAGGTCCACCACGCTAAGAAAACAAAAAGGGATGGTCAATAGAGAATTAAAGGTGCTATATTTAAATGCGCGCAGTGTACGGAACAAGGTAGATCAGCTTGTGGCCCAGATTGTGACTGGCGGGTATGATGTGGTAGGCATCACAGAGACGTGGTTGCAGGGGGTTCAGGACTGGCATTTAAACATCCAGTGATTCACAACCTATGAGAAAAGACAGAGAGGTGGACAGAGGGGGCGGGGTTGCCTTGTTAATTAGGAATGAAATTAAATCAATAGCACTAAACGACATAGGGTCAGATGATGTGGAGTCTGTGTGGGTAGAGTTGAGGGACCACAAAGGCAAAAAAACCATA
The DNA here is from genome assembly GCF_047496885.1 of Scyliorhinus torazame. Lineage (NCBI taxonomy): Eukaryota > Metazoa > Chordata > Chondrichthyes > Carcharhiniformes > Scyliorhinidae > Scyliorhinus > Scyliorhinus torazame. Next base: position 10,771,645 of record NC_092734.1, read on the forward strand.
ATGGGAGTTATGTACAGGCCTCCTAACAGTGGTCAGGACCAGGGGCACAAAATGCACCACGAAATAGAAAGGGCATGTCAGAAAGGCAAGGTCACAGTGATCATGGGGGACTTCAATATGCAGGTGGACTGGGTAAATAATGTTGCCAGTGGACCCAAAGAAAGGAAATTCATTGAATGTTTACAGGAGGGCTTTTTGGAACAGCTTGTGATGGAGCCCACGAGGGAACAGGCCATTCTGGACTTAGTGTTATGTAATGAGCCAGACTTGATAAAAGATCTTAAAGTAAGGGAACACTTAGGAGGCAGTGATCATAATATGGTAGAATTCAGTCTGCAATTTGAAAGAAAGAAGGTAGAATCATATGTAAAGGTGTTACAGTTAAATAAAGGTAACTACAGGGGCATGAGGGAGGAACTGACCAAAATCGACTGGGAGCAGAGCCCAGTGGGAAAGACAGTAGAACAGCAATGACAGGAGTTTCTGGGAGTAATTGAGGACACTGTACAGACGTTCATCCCAAAGAAAAGAAAGGTTATCAGAGGGGGGATTAGGCAGCCATGGCTGACAAAGGAAGTCAGGGAATGCATCAAAGCAAAAGAGAAAGCCTATAATGTGGCAAAGAGTAGTGGGAAATCAGAAGATTGGGAAGGCTACAAAAACAAACAGAGGATAACAAAGAGAGAAATAAGGAAAGAGAGAATCAAATATGAAGGTAGGCTAGCCAGTAACATTAGGAATGATAGTAAAAGTTTCTTTAAATACATTAAAAACAAACGGGAGGCAAAAGTAGACATTGGGCCGCTCCAAAATGACGCTGGTAATCTGGTGATGGGAGACAACGAAATAGCTGAGGAACTAAATAAGTACTTTGCGTCAGTCTTCACAGTAGAAGACATGAGTAATATCCCAACAATTCCGGAGAGTCAGGGGGCAGAGTTGAATATGGTAGCCATCACAAAGGAGAAAGTGCTAGAGAAACTAAGAGGTCTAAAAATTGATAAATCTCCGGGCCCAGATGGGCTACATCCTAGATTTCTAAAGGGGATAGCTGAAGAAATAGTGGAGGCATTAGTTATGATCTTTCAAAAGTCACTGGAGTCAGGGAAAGTCCCAGAGGATTGGAAAATCGCTGTTGTAACCCCCCTGTTCAAGAAGGGAACAAGAAAAAAGATGCAAAATTATTGGCCAATTAGCCTAACCTCGGTTGTTGGCAAGATTCTAGAATCCATCGTTAAGGATGAGATTTCTCAATTCTTGGAAGTGCAGGGTCAGATTAGGACAAGTCAGCATGGATTTAGTAAGGGGAGGTCGTACCTGACAAGCCTGTTAGAGTTCTTTGAAGAGATAACAAATAGGTTAGACCAAGGAGAGCCAATGGATGTTATCTATCTTGACTTCCAAAAGGCCTTTGATAAGGTGCCTCACGGGAGACTGCTGAGTAAAATAAGGGCCCATGGTATTCAAGGCAAGGTACTAACATGGATTGACGATTGGCTGTCAGGCAGAAGGCAGAGAGTTGGGATAAAAGGTTCTTTTTCGGAATGGCAACCGGTGACGAGTGGTGTCCCGCAGGGTTCAGTGTTGGGGCCACAGCTGTTCTCTTTATATATTAACGATCTAGATGACGGGACTGGGGGCATTCTGGCTAAGTCTGCCAATGATACAAAGATAGGTGGAGGGGCAGGTAGTATGGAGGAGGTGGGGAGGCTGCAGAAAGATTTAGACAGTTTAGGAGAGTGGTCCAAGAAATGGCTGATGAAATTCAACGTGGGCAAGTGCGAGGTCTTGCACTTTGGAAAAAAGAATAGAGGTATGGACTATTTTCTAAACGGTGACAAAATTCATAATGCTGAAGTGCAAAGGGACTTGGGAGTCTTAGTCCAGGATTCTCTAAAGGTAAACTTGCAGGTTGAGTCCGTAATTAAGAAAGCAAATGCAATGTTGTCATTTATCTCAAGAGGCTTGGAATATAAAAGCAGGGATGTACTTCTGAAGCTTTATAAAGCACTAGTTAGGCGCCATTTAGAATACTGTGAGCAATTTTGGGCCCCACACCTCAGGAAGGACATACTGGCACTGGAGCGGGTCCAGCGGAGATTCACACGGATGATCCCAGGAATGGTAGGCCTAACATATGATGAACGTCTGAGGATCCTGGGATTATATTCAATGGAGTTTAGGAGGTTGAGGAGAGATCTAATAGAAACTTACAAGATAATGAATGGCTTAGATAGAGTGGACGTAGGGAACTTGTTTCCATTAGCAGGGGAGACTATGACCTGGAGGCACAGCCTTAAAATAAAAGGGAGTCACTTTAGTACAGAGATGAGGAGAAATTTCTTCAGCCAGAGAGTGGTGGGTCTGTGGAATTCATTGCCACAGAGGGCGGTGGAGGCCGGGATGTTGAGTGTCTTTAAGACAGAAGTTAATAAATTCTTGATTTCTCGAGGAATTAAGGGCTATGGAGAGAGAGCGGGTAAATGGAGTTGAAATCAGCCATGATTGAATGGTGGAGTGGACTCGATGGGCTGAATGGCCTTACTTCCGCTCCTATGTCTCATGGTCTTATGTTCTTATGGAAAGCAGCTCGGACAATGGGCCACAATTTGTCAGTGACCACTCTAGGAATTTTGCTGATGACAATGGAATCACCCGTGTCACCAGTTCTCTGCTCCATCCACATGCTAATGGGAAGGCTGAATAAGGGTGAGGACCATGAAAATACTAATGGCCAACAGTTCTGACTGGCTGCACTACCGAGCTCCACCTCTAGTTAATGGTTTGTCACCAGCTGAACAGCTCATGGGCTGATGTCTGAGGATGCAGGTTCCTGTACTGCCAAGGAACCTCCAAGCTAATGTCACGCCTGCTGATCACAAGAGGATGAGAAATGGAGACCGGCCTCCGGGTGCAGCAACACATTGGTACAACTCCAGATATGGGGGCCAAGAAACCCCCCTCAGCATCTTCCCCACCAGGCCAGGCTGTTTGGATTCGGAATCGTAAATCTGAAGGTGTGGTCCTTCCGAGAACGGTGCACCCATGGTCATGCATGGTCCGAGCACCATCTAATCCTTTTGATTGGATTGGATTTGTTTATTGTCACGTGTACCGAGGTACAGTGAAAAATATCTTTCTGTGAGCAGCTCAACAGATCATTAAGTACATGGAAAGAAAAGGGAATAAAAGAAAATACATAATTGGGCAACACAACATATACAATGTAACTACATAAGCACCGGCATCGGATGAAGCATACAGGGGTGTAGTGTTAATGAGGTCAGTCCATAAGAGGGTCATTTAGGAGTCTGGTGACAGTGGGGAAGAAGCTGTTTTTGAGTCTGGTTGTGCGTGTTCTCAGACTTCTGTATCTCCTGCCCGATGGAAGAAGTTGGAAGAGTGAGTAAGCTGGGTGGGAGGGGTCTTTGATGCAACAGGAGAGCCGTAATTTCATTGATGCCCATGAGAACTAGTAAGAAGTCTTACACCAGTTTAAAGTCCAACAGGTTTGTTTCGATGTCACTAGCTTTCGGAGCGCTGCTCCTTCCTCAGGTGAATGAAGAGGTATGAGGAAGGAGCTGCGCTCCAAAAGCTAGTGACATCGAAACAAACCTGTTGGACTTTAACCTGGTGTTGTAAGACTTCTTACTGTGCCCACCCCAGTCCAATGCCGGCATCTCCACATCATGAGAACTAGGTCTTCGATTACCACGCAATGTGGGATAGAGACCCCACAAACTAGTTTTCATATTTAAGCCTCCACAGTGGACATTGAACTCAGAATCTTCTGGCCTCGAGGCAAGCGTACTGCTACCTCCTGATACACAGCTAACATCTTGGGTTGCAGGGGCTGAACGTTACCTAACATTGAGAGGCAGCCACGTTTGTTTATACCTGCTGGCCAGATCCGTAAGCAAGGAAAGAATGTGAGCACTGATTTTGGAGACAACATCTAGAAGACACGATGTTTAAATGTCTCTGCGTTGAATTTAAACCGGGTTCTTTTGCGATACAACAGTACTTCTGTAACTAAATGATGGATTACAGAATTACAATCACAAAAATAAGAGTACTTATGGTAATCAGGAATTAGACCATATACTAGAATATTTATGGTAATCATGAATTAAACTACCACTAACCTCCACTTCCTGACAGGCAGCATGAGAAAGAGAAATGAAAACAATTAGCAAGTTAAGGAAAAATAAATTGACACTGAGTCAAACCAATAGAAGACAATCCATTCGATACGAGCTATGAATGGACCCCACCTCAAGGGAGATTTGCCAGACTGCATCCAGTTCCTTTAATAGATCAAGCTTAAAGCGTGGGCCCATTGCGGGCAATCCCTTTAATAAAGGTACACGATCACAAGGTACGGAGACACTCAGCCAACTTCAGCCACTGAGAGTGGCTTACAATTGGCGTGATGTGACCAGGCGTGCCCCCAGTTCCCTCTCCAGGAACACTGGCAATCTACAGAGATCCCCGCACTGCTGCCAGCTTAGATGCCAGCCTTAGTTCAGTGGGTGGTATTCTCACCCCCAAGTGTCAGAATCACATGAATTTACAGTACGGAGGGGGGCCATTCACTCCATCGTGCTCATGTTGCACAACACGTGGACATCCAGCCTACTCCCACTTCCCAGCTCTCGGTTTGGCGCCTGGCAGATTGGTCAGAAGGTTGTGAATGGCAAATTGGAGTCCAATCTTTGCCATGAGTGGGTGCCAAGTGGTGGGCGAGGAGAACGGACCTGTGACGGGTCGGGGAGGGGGAGGGGGCAGAAAGAGAAAAGATGGCAGTGCTTAAACCCTTTAACTACTTGATAAACGAATGAGCCTGAATGTTACGCTCCCCCCATGGTTGTTTTTTTAACCGGGAGGGGAGTGTAAAAATGCAGGGATGGGATTCCACCCCCCTCCGGGTTCCCACCTTCCCACCCACCCCGACCACAAAGCGATTTTACCCTGGGGCGAGAAGGCTTTGGGCAGGTTTCCCAACCTTGACCCAATTGAGGCCTTTAAATGGCCACTGAAGGGATGTTACCCACCCAGCCCCAATGTTTAGGCTGGCGGGGAGATTGAACCTCCATGGGGGAAGGACAGGTAGAATCCAAGTTAGATCTCAGGCAGGAAGGAGAGAAAAAGGGGGGAGGGGCACCTCCTTCAGAAGCCCCCTTCTGACTGGGGGGCACCTTCCCCTTAAGGCCCAGTGACCTCCTGATCTCCCTCCCACCCTAGGCTCTCCCCGGAGACCTCAACTGCAACCCACACCCCCATGCGACCCCCACAGGCCGTCCCTACTCTTTCCACCCTGAAGCCCCCTTGTCCCTTGGCTCTGGCATTTATGCTGTCAGAAGAATTCAGGCCATGATTTCATCATTATTACAGGTACTTACTGAGGAATTGAATTGATGGCATAACCCCAACATCAAGTCAGAACAGTGGCTTGGTATCTGGAAAAATGTAAAACCGAAACTGGTCCCACGAGCAGGGTCACGTCTCATCAACATGCGTGTTGCCAATCACCTGTGTTGTGGTAGCTTGACTGGAACGCTGGGGCAGGATGGGATGAGGCCATTGAGCCTCTCAGACCCGTTCCACCAATCTATTCGATTAAGGCAAATCGCCCCCTCAAATTCAAATCTCTGATGAAGTTATTTTAAATTAATTTAGAATGCCCAATTATTTTTTTCCAATTAAGGGGCAATTTAGCGTGGCCAATCCACCGACCCTGCACATCTTTGGGTTGTGGGGGCGGAACCCACGCAAACACAAGGAGAATGCCAAAACTCCACATGGACAGTGACCCAGAGCCGGGATCGAACCTGGGACCTCGGCACCGTAAGGCAGCAGTGCTAACGACTGCGCCACCGTGCTGCCCATTGGATTTCACTCCTAATCTCAGGATCGAGGTTCCCTACATCACTGTAACCATGACGACTCTGTCCTGTGTGGCTCACTTCTACGTGGTGTGGTCCCTTTTAACCTCGGTGTCACTGGGTTAGGCTGTTCAATTTACGGGAATTATCTTTGACGGGAAAGCCAGGTCTCAGTCTGTGTTTTAAAATACTGCGGCTTTCACCTTCGGCTAAGAGCTGCGCTGTCAGCCAAGGCGTTTCCTCATCAGCCTATCCAAGGTCGCATTGTTAAAATGGAAATGCTTATGAAATCACAAAATGAATTGTGGACTGCTAAATTAAGGGTTAAACGGGAGAATGTAACCACGGGAGAATGATTGGTGCAGCTGGCGCGTTTGATCCCTTTCTTGAGATTAATATTCAGTCTGAGCTTAGAAACGATGTTCAAGGGCTTAAGTTCTTCACACATCACAAAGGACCAACATTTCTCCCTCAACCGACTCCACCAAAAGACTGACTTAGTGGCAATTCATCACTATTAATGGGATCATGCTGTGCTCAGAACGGCTGTTGTGTTCAACAGCAGTCACTGCACCTCCACATAGCTCACTAGGTTTGACTAGAGCCTGAGATCCGGGGTGGTGTTTAGTAGAAATCTTTCTGATTAGTTTGCCAATTGGTGACGGCTACCCTTTTTAATTTCCCACTCGGGTTAGTACAATATGCATAAATTACCAGAATGTTTCACCAACTACTTTGATCAAGTGACAATGAGGACAGGAGGAGTCTCCTCCCCCTCACTGTCGACTCTGGGTTTTTAGGGCAATCTTTGTCAACAGGAATAGTGCCAGAAGACTGGAGGATAGCAAATGTTGTCCCCTTGTTCAAGAGTAGAGACAACCCTGGTAACTATAGACCAATGAGCCTTACTTCTGTTGTGGGCAAAATCTTGGAAAGGTTTATAAGAGATAGGATGTATAAACATCTGGAAAGGAATAATTTGATTAGACATAGTCAACACGGTTTCGTGAAGGATAGGTCGTGCCTCACAAACCTTATTGAGTTCTTTGAGAAGGTGACCAAACAGGTGGATGAGGGTAAAGAAGTTGATGTGGTGTATATGGATTTCAGTAAAGCATTTGATAAGGTTCCCCACGGTAGGCTACTGCAGAAAATACGGAAGCATGGGATTCAGGGAGATTTAGCAGTTTGGATCAGAAATTGGCTAGCTGGAAGAAGGTGGTGGTTGATGGGAAGTGTTCAGGCTGGAGTCCAGTTACTAGTGGTGTACCACAAGGATCTGTTTTGGGGCTACTGCTGTTTGTCATTTTTATAAATGACCTGGAGGAGGGCGTAGAAGGATGGGTGAGTAAATTTGCAGATGACACTAAAGTCGGTGGAGTTGTGGACAGTGCGGAAGGATGTTACAAGTTACAGAGGGACATAGATAAGCTGCAGCGCTGGGCTGAGAGGTGGCAAATGGAGTTTAATGCAGAAAAGTGTGAGGTGATTCATTTTGGAAGGAATAACAGTAAGACAGAGTACTGGACTAATGGTAAGATTCTTGGCAGTGTGGATGAGCAGAGAGATCTCGGTGTCCAAGTACATAGATCCCTGAAAGTTGCCACTCAGGTTGAGAGGGTTGTCAAGAAGGTGTACGGTGTGTTAGCTTTTATTGGTAGAGGGATTGAGTTTCGGAGCCATGAGGTCATGTTGCAGCTGTACAAAACTCTGGTGCGGACGCATTTAGAGTATTGCGTGCAATTCTGGTCGCCGCATTATAGGAAGGATGTGGAAGCATTGGAAAGGGTGCAGAGGAGATTTACCAGAATGTTGCCTGGTATGGAGGGAAGATCTTATGAGGAAAGGCTGAGGGACTTGAGGCTGTTTTCGTTAGAGAGAAGAAGGTTAAGAGGTGACTTAATTGAGGCATACAAGATGATCAGAGGATTGGATAGGGTGGACAGTGAGAGCCTTTTTACTCAGATGGTGATGTCTAGCACGAGGGGACATAGCTTTAAATTGAGGGGAGATAGATATAAGACAGATGTCAGAGGTAGGTTCTTTACTCAGAGAGTAGTAAGGGTGTGGAATGTCCTGCCTGCAACAGCAGTGGACTCGCCAACACTAAGGGCATTCAAATGGTCATTGGATAGACATATGGACGATAAGGGAATAGTGTAGATGGGTTTTAGAGTGGTTTCATAGGTCGGCGCAATATCGAGGGCCGAAGGGCCTGTACTGCGCTGTTATGTTCTATGTTCCATTTCCATCCTGTGTGGAGCAGCACCCAGGGCCTCATGGAGAAGGAGGTGAAGTCGTGGAGGGCTGAAGGCAATTTAAACTGAGAGTTTTGACCAGCCCAATGGGCTGTGTGCGGTTTTTATTTTGGGTTGTCAAAGAGCTTCCATCTTGGACCTAGGAATGGCCAACATGGGAAAACATGGGGAAGAGAGGGTGCGCTTTCACACAAACTGTTAAAAACATCTCGTCATTGTGTCGTTACTTCGCTGTCTGTTTTCTTCAAATGGAAAGGTTAAAGGTGGGGTCCAGCCATGAACACTGCGCTGAGATGGTGGCACTTTTATCTGCCTGGAAATCTAGCAGCTCAGGATCATAGCTCCGGTTCACTGGAAGAAAGGGTTATTTTAAGAGGAAAGGTTGGACAGGCTGGACTCGTATCTACTGGAGTTTAGAAGATTGAGCGATTATTTCTTTTTAATTCACTTATGGGATGTGGCCATCACGGGCTGGGCCAGCATCTATTGCCCACCCCTAACTGCCTTAGAGAAGGTGGTGGGTGAGCTTCCTTCTGGGAACCGCTGCAGTCCCTGTGGTGTAGGCACACCCACAGTGCTGTTAGGGATGGAGTTCCAGGATTTTACCCCAGCGATACTGAAGGAACGGCGATATATTTCCAAGTCAGGATTGTGTGTGGCTCAGAATGAAACTTCCAGGTGATGGTGTTCCCCGTACCTGCTGTCTTTGTCCTTCTAGATGGTAGCGGTCTTGGGTTTGGAAGGTGTTGTCTAAGGAACCTTGGTGAGTTACTGCAGTTCATCTAGTAGATGGTACACATGGTTGCCGCTGTTCGTTGGTGGTGGAGGGTTTGAATGTTTGTGGAAGGAGGAGCAATCAAGTGGGCTGCTTTGTCCTGGATGGTGTCGAGCTTTTTTGAGTGTTGTTGGAGCTACACTCATCCAGGCAAGTGGAGAGTATTCCATCACCCTCCTGACTTGTGCCTTGTAGATGGTGGACAGGCTCTGGGGGGTCAGGAGGTGAGTTACTCATCACAGGATTCCTAGCCTCTGATCTGCTCTTGTAGCCACAGTATTTACATGGTTGGGTCCAGTTCAGTTTCTGATCAATGGTAACCCCCGTGGGGCGATGGCCAGATTCTCCCTTGTTGGAGATGGTCATTGCCTGGTACTTGTGTGGCACAAATGTTACTTGCTGCTTGTCAGTCCAAACCTGAATATTGAGGTTTTTCCTCCGATTCCCGTTAATTCCAATCTTGCTCGGGTCCCTTGATGCCACATTCGGTCAAATGCTGCCTTGGTGTCAGGGCAGTCGCTCTCACTCATCTCTTGGGCTCAACTGTTTTGTCCATGTTTGAGCCAAGGCTGTAATGAGGTCAGGAGCTGAGTGACCCTGGCGGAACCCAAACTGCGCGTCCGTGAGCAGGTTATTGATAAGCAAGTGCAGCTTGATAAGCACTGTCCTTCCATCAATACACTGCTGATGGAGAGTAGACTGATAGGATGGCAATTGGCTGGGTTGGATTTGTTTTGCTTTTAGTGTACAGGACAGACCTGGGCAATTTGCCACATTGCTGGGCAAATGCTAGGGATGTGGCAAGTTCTGGAATAAAGGTTTTCAGTGCTATTGGGGAATATTGTCAGGACCAATAACCGTTGCAGTATCCAGTGCCTTCAGCCATTTCTTGATATTACGTAGAGTGAATCGAATTGGCTGAAGACTGGCATCTGTGTTGAAGGGGTGCCCTGGCGGAGGCCGAGATGGATTATCCGCTTGACACTTCTGGCTGAAGATTGGTGTGAATGCTTCAGCCTTGTCTTTTGCGCTGATATGCTGGGCTCCTCCATTACTGAGGATCGGGGTATTTGTGGAGCCTCCTCCTCCAGTCAGTTCACGACTGGATTTGGAGCTTCGGTCTGATCCTTCGGTTGTGGAATCTCTTGGCTCTGTCTATTACTTGCTGCTTATGCTGTTTGTCACGCAAGTAGTTCTTCACCAGGTTGACACCTCATTTTTAGGTATGCCTGGCGCTGCTCCAGGCATGCTTAAAAATTATATACATAAGATCCTGAGGGTGGATACTGAAAGGATTTCCACTTGTGGGTGAGGGAGACCAGGACTTGGGGGGGGGGAGGGGGGAGACAATTAAAAAATAAGGGGTCTCCTATTTAAGATGAAGTTGAGATTTTAATCCAAATTGGCAATCCCTGCACAGTAGCGTGGGAGTGCTGCACTGTCAGAGGTACTACTGCTTTTTGGGGGGGACTTTAACCCTGTCCGGCCTCTCAGAAGAATGTGAAAGGTCTAATGGCACGCTTCAAAAATGCGGCGAGTTACCTCCCCCGTGTCCTGACAAATGTTCACTGCTTTAATTAGCACCACCAAAACAGATTATCTCGTTGCTGTTTGTGGGATCTCACTGCGTACAATTTCTCGGACACTTTTCAACAATGATTACACTTCAAGAAATAATTAATTGGCTACAAAGCACTGTGTGACGTCGTACTGTCGAAAGGCACTTTAAAAACGCAAGCCTTGCCTTTTATAAACCCAAACAAAAATATCGGGGACTAATAATGTGAACAATTTCAGGTGCATTGGAAATTAATGGGAGCGTGCATTTAATCCTCAACGTGGCCCCACGGCTCCTTGATACCAGGTGACACATGAAAGAAATGATTAGATACTCCTGGCCTATGGGATGGTCGGCTGTGCAAAATCATTTGGCTCCATGATATTGAAAATTGCAAATTTATGCAGCTGAACAGCCATTTCATTAAATTTCCTGCAGCAGGATTGCATATAATTAGGTTCCGACACTAAATGTAGTTCAGCAAAAGCAATTAGATCTTGTGCAGAATGTTTCTGTTGTACACTGAACTAAGGTCACAGGAGCCTGACTCAACGGTGGGTATCTATTCACCAGCACTCCACGGAACAAGAGCGTTTCGACTTTGTTGAATACTTTTGATTCAGCCAAGACAATGTTTGCCGTGGGCTCCTCTGCAGAGTAAGCTCGTGGAAATGTTTAATATTTGCTCCCCGCCGTAAATACGCCGCTGCATCCATTTTGTTTGCAGAATGTTGCTCTTGTTACGACGAATGCGGAGGTTTGCACAAGCTGACTTGCATTTTGATAGCGCCTTTCGCAACCTCAGGATGTTCCAAAGCCAATTAAGAAAGCTGGGCAGCACGGAGGCTCAGTGGTTAGCACTGCTGCCTCATGGCGCCGAGGACCCGGGTTCGATCCCGGCTCTGGGTCACTGTCCGTGTGGAGTTTGCACATTCTCCCCGTGTCTGCGTGGGTCTCACCCCCGCAACCCAAAGATGTGCAGGGCAGGTGAATTGGCCACGCTAAATAGCCCCTTAACTGGAAAAAAAAAGAATTGTGTACTCTAAATTTTTTTTTAAACAATACCAGTCCAAATCTATATTAGATTCGGTCTTAGAATCGTAGAATCTCCATCACGGAAGGAGGGCATTCAGACCAGTCTGATTCTCTGTAAGAGCAAGTCGCCTGGTCCTGCAACCCCCCCCCCCCCCCAACCCCCCCCCCCCCCCCCCCCCCCCCCCCCCCCCCTATTCCCTGTAGCACTGCAAACATTTTTCTCTCCAAATATTTACCCCATTCCTTTTGGAAAGTCACAGTTGATCCTGCCTCCACCATAGGCCCAGGCAGTGCACCCCAGATCCTAACCAGCCACTGTGTTAAAAAGAAGGTTTTCCGCTCATGTCGCTGTTGCTCTTTTGCCAGATCACCTTATTTCGGTGTTCTCCTGTTCCAATCCCTCTGCCAAAGGGAGAAATTTCTCCCCATCGACTCTGTCCAGATCCCTCACCGTTTGCAGCCTCCTTATCACATCTCCTCTCAACCTTAAAATGAAAGCGGTGTGGGATCTGGGAAACTGAAATAAAGTCAAAGAGAATGCTGGAAAAACACAGCGTGTCCGGCAGCACCAGCAAAGAGAGACACACAGTTAACTTTCTGCGTCCAACAGGAACCAGTTCCGAAGAACAGTCATACTGGACGCGAAACATTGACCTCGTTCCCCTCTCCACAGATGCCGTATGCCCCACTGCGTTATTCCAGCATTTCCTGTTTTTTACTCCTCTCAACCTTTTCTTCTCCAAGGAGAACAGCCCCAATGTCATAATATACACCAGTATATCATGGTGCAGACACACACTGATGGACACACAGTGGGACCAATCAACACACACAACACCGCAGCCAATCACCAGTGAGAGCACACGCACTATAAAGACAGGGGGCATCAGAGTTCCCGCTCATTCGAGCTGCAGCTAGCTAGGAGGACAGAGCTCACAGCCTGTAACTCAGACATTCACCATGTGCTGAGTGCATCGACTGGTTAGGACAAGGCAACGGTCTTTAGTTAAAGCTAGTATCGTATTCACCCACAGTCTGAGTATATTTAAACAGTTAATGATTCAATAAAATAATGTTGCACTATTTCAAGTGTTGGTGACCTGTATGTGAGCCAGAACACCCAACACATCACCCAAGCTCTCCAATCTGTCCAGTTAACTGGAGTTCCTCAACCCTGGAACCATTCTTCTGAATCTTCTCCGCGCCCTCTCTAAACCCTTCACAACCTCCCCAAAATAAAGGGTGCCCCGGACTGCGCACAATGTACCAGCTGAGGCTGACCAGTGTTTGATGGGGGTTTATTACAACTTACCTGCTTCGATACTCAAAAGACCAGAGGAAGGTTTAGGCAAAGTAAATATGTTCCTTACTGTTATTAGAGAAGCTAACTTACAAGAAGTTAAAATACTTTTCTACTTACAATATAGTTAGTTAGGTACAACCTGTTAACATCTACAAGGTTTGAGGCGATCCATCTTGAATGGTCTTGTGTTAGCAATACGAGTGTCCAGTCTCACCTGAGAATACTCTAATAGTCTATGCTTCACGTCTACCTTATATATATACCAATGTATATTCTGAGAACTTGCTTTTGCTACCAATGTTAATAGATTTCAATGTTTCCCTTAACCATTTTGAAATGGACAGAAACTGTCAACCTCTGGTTCCTATGTTATGATCCCATCAACACAAGGTAACTACAAGTGGACAAAATGTCCCCTGATGCTAATGGACAAAGACAGTTACAAACTTCTGACAATAACAGCTTCAATCAAAAAGGCCCATTTCACTAAAAAGCCTCCCAAATATATATCTGTCACAGAAACCCTTAACTGAACTCTCAAGGCGGCACAGCGGTTAGCACTGCTGCCTCACAGCGCGAGATCCGATTCGGGTTCGATTACGGCCTCGGGAGACTGTCTGTGCGGCGTTTGCACTTTTTCTCCGGGTATGCGTGGGTTTCCTCCGGGTGCCCCGGGTTCCTCCTGCAGTCCAGAGATGTGCAGGTTAGCTGAATTTGGCCATGATGCGCGGGCTTACGGGGATTGGGGGAGGGGGGGGGAAGGGGGACCTCGTTTGGAGGGTCAGTGCCGACTCGATGGGCCGAATGGCCTACTTCTGCACTGCAGGGATTCTATAGATCAGTAACCCACTGTACACACTGCATTTTCTAGCAGGATGTTTTCGCTATAAAGTATTTCCCAAAAATCTACAAGGGTCACAAGCCTGAAAATTCATAGCATTGAAACGTACAGCACAGGAGGCACTGTTCTGACCATGCTGGCTTCCAAAGGGTTGGTTATCTACTGGTTTATTTCATGGGTGTTGGTGGGATCTTGCTGTGTGCAAGACAGCCGCCACATTGAAACAACTGGGGTGTTTGTGGGATCCGTGAGGAGGGGCTGCGTGAGGTTCGTTATTTCCAAAATCCACAAGGCGATGCTTTGTTGATTTTGACTGGACAAGGCAGCAGACTGCAGCCCGGGCACAGCAGCCTCTGTCCGCATCGTCCAAGCTCAGGTACGCAGGCACTGCACGCACTCTTGTGCAGCCTGCTGCCAGGGAACTGGGTTAGGAGACAGTGGGGGCGGAACTGCCTGCAGCTCATTTGCAGAACGTCAGGATTGGCACTCGCTCAAGAGCCACTGCTGTGCGTTTGTCATTTTATTTTCAGAAATCCAAAAGGATTTCTCCACAGATGGGACTGCTGCTGTTGGCGTGCCGTCACTAACAATGTGACCTTGGCAGGATAGATCCGAGGGAACGCAGCAAAAAATGATTGGGCCCAGGGGCGTGGGGCCATGTCAACCTCGCCACTCCACCATGCCTCACTCATGTCCTCAAACACTCCCGAGGAGAGCGGTGCAGAGCATAGTCGTGCAAAGATGGGAATCTAGAGAATCGCTCTTCGGACAGAACCTGCCACCTTCCAGGTAATCTATGCTGATCTTGCTAATCTCAGGCAAGGAGACAATAATGTCATTAAAACTGATCTCTGTGCACCTGGACTGGCATGCCTGAGGGGGGGGGGAAGAGAGAGAGAGAGAGAATTCAACCAGAGTCCCTGTTGTTGTCCCAATCCAACAAAACAGTCTTCAGAGAACACAGATCGGGGCATCTTTCTGCTGAACAATATAAATAAAAATCTGATCCAAGTTTGGGTTGGGGGGAGGGCAGGGGGAATGTGTTTCACCAACTCAGAATGCCCCTAACTGCTTCGCAGCCGATGCAATACTGCTGCAGTGTAGTCACTGTTGTAATGAAGGAAATGTGGCAGCCATTCTGCGCACAGCAAGCTCCCACAGACAACAAAGGGATAATGGCCAGACAACCTGTTTCCGTGAGTGCACTGTTTAGCACTGCCGAGGAGCAGGGTTCGAATCCCGGCCCCGGGTCACTGTCCGCGTGGAGGTTGCACATTGTCCCCGTGTCCGCGTGGGTCTCACCCCCACAACCCAAAGATGTGCAGGGTAAGTGGATTGGCCACGCTAAATTGCCCCTCAATTGGAAAACAAATAAATGAGTACTCTAAATTTGCAAAACAAATGTAAAAATAACCTGTTTTTGAGATGTTTATTGAGGGATAAATGTGGGTCAGTACAACAGGGATAATAGTTCCTCTGTGCTTCTTTGAAACAAAGCCGTGGGATCTTTTACGTCCAACTTTAGAAGGCAGATGGGGCCTTGGGTTAACTCCAGTTATAATAAGCGAATACTGCTCAAAAAAGACCCATGCTGTTGAAGTCTTTCATCTGGCACTCAACAGACCACCAATAACAAAGGAGGCAACCATTTATACTGCATCAGAAGAGAGTCCTGATTGGCTGGCAAGTGGACTCTGATTTATAGTCTACCAATCAGAGTCCACTTGCCACCAATCAGCACTCTCTTCTGATATGCAGTATAAATTATTGTCCCCATACACTCTTCACGTGCAGTATAAATTGTTGTTCCCTTTACTGTTGGTAATCTTATGATCTGTTCTGATGTGCAAGACTAAAAGCTGAGAGGTCTCTCTTTTTTTAAGGCAATACTGAAGTTCTGTGCCACCAAACAACCATTAGGAATGAATGATTAAGAACTAGTCATTATAATAATAATAATCGCTTCTTGTCACAAGTAGGCTTCAGAAGTTACTGTGAAAAGCCCCTAGTCGCCACATTCCGGCGCCTGTTTGAGGAGGCAGGTACGGGAATTGAACTCGCGCTGCTGGCATTGTTTAGCCCAGCTGTTTAGCCCAGACTGCAAGTTTGAATTTTAAAAGCTTGATGTTATCACAAACACGTCATATTTCAGATAGCTACTCGGTGAAAGATACAACTGAATTTACACACTTTTAGAAACATTTATTGACATGGGGCGGGATCCTCCGTCCCCCCAGCCGGCCAATGGGGTTTCCCATTGTGGGCAGCCCCACGCCGTCGGGAAATCCCTGGGCATGGGTGCGTTGTCGGCGCAATAGAGGATCCCGCCGACAAAGAATCCAGCTCATGGTTCCTCGCAAACATCTCCGCGTCCAACAACCCGAGTTTCAGACCTGTTCTGATGTAGGATCATGGATCAGAAATGTCGGCCCTTTCTCTCGCCACACATGCAGCCTGACCCGCTGAGTATTTTCAGTTGTTATTCCTGATTCCCAGCAGGATTTTGTTTGGATTTTTGCACAGTTTCAGTTGGTATCCATGTATTGGGACACAAATGAATCTCCAGATAATGGCCAAATTAAAGCAAAATACCGCTCTGAGGAAGAATCAGACGGACTGAGGACATTAATTCTGTCCCTCTCTCAACAGATGCTGCCTCAGCTGTGGTATATTGCCAGCATTTTCTGTTTTTACTCTAGTTAATGGCCACCAACTGTGTACAATCAAACACAATAAACATACAACTGACAGTACCATAGAATCCCTATAATGCAGACCCAACGAGTGTGCACTGACCCTCTGAAAGAGGATCCCATCCAGACCCACTCCCCTGCCCTATCCCCACAACCCTGTAAACTAACCTACACATCTTTAGACACTGAGGGGCAATTTAGCATGGCCAATCCACCTAACCCGCACATCTTTGGACTTGTGGGAGGAAACCGGAGCACCCGGAGGAAACCCACGCAGACGCGGGAAGAAAGTGCAGACTCCGCACAGACAGTCCCCCGAACACGGAATCGAACCCAGTCCCTGGCGCTGTGAGGCTGCAGTGCGAACTACTGTGCCGGTGGAGAATGAAATAAAAAAATTTAAACTATACTAAAGAGTCCCAGGGTAAATGTGTTCCACGAGGAGGTTGTGATGTGTGTCTTTGAGCATAATTGAGGACGGACAAAGGCCGGCAGCTCTGAAGCTTTGAATGAACAAGAGGCGCTTTTTCATGATCAAGAAATTACCAATAAAATGGAGAATGTCAGTGACAGGAAGCAAGGGTGCAGGTCAAAAGGTGAAATAGCAGAGGGCGGCACGTGATGCAGTGGTTAGCACTGCTGCCTCACGGCATCGAGGACCCGGGTTCGATCCTGGCCCCGGTTCACTGTCCGTGTGGAGTTTGCACATTCTCCCCGTGTCTGCGTGGGTCTCACCCCCACAACCCAGAGATGTGCAGGGCAGGTGGATTGGTCACGCTAAATTGCCCCTTAATTGGGATTTAAAAAAAAAAATGAAATAGGAAAGAGGAGATTGAGGAAACCAAGAAAGATCTCCCTCTGTCACTCCGGGGGAATGGGTTACACCTCACCCCCCTCCCCTCCTCCCCTGGCGGCAGAGGCAGCTCGTCACTGTCCGCTGGCGGGATCTTCTGTTACCGCTGATCTCTATGGTGTCCCGCTTGGGAAAACTGGTGTATCCTCCGTGGGAGGGGGGGCGTCGCCTCTGGCGGAACCTGAAGATGCCACCGACAAGAATGTCCGGATATTTCAGCACTATGATTTTCCCAACAAACATAATTTCTTGGACCGTTTTCAAAAAAGGAGATCGTTAAAGCTGGGACCTTAAACCCCCGCCCCCTACCCTCTATCATTCAGAATCTTACAACAGCATTTCAACTCATCGTGCTGGTACCAGCTCTCCGAAACGGATGTCTAATCAGTCCCACTCCTCCACTCTTTCCCCAAAGCCCTGCAAAGCTTTCCTTTCAATTAGTTGTCCAATCACCTTCTGAAAGTTACAATTGAATTTGCTTCGCCCACCCTTTCAGGCAGCGCGTTCCAGATCATAACAACTCTCCGGGTGAAGGCAGTTCTCCTCAATTCCCCACCGAGTCCAATTGTGGATTCTCCGCACAGAATGAACCTGCGTCGATTAGATCCAGCCTCGAAATGAACAAAAAAAAAAAAATAACCTCTTGTCAGGTGTCAAAGGTTCCCCCAAAAAACGGCGTTGAAACAAAAGCTGGGAAGTCTCACGGTATCCAGGCCAGCGTTCCAGCGTCAACCGACGCCACCGGATAGCGATTAATTGGTCATTCATCGGATTGCTCTTTGTGGGATCTAGCTGTGAACAAAAAACGCGGCAGCCATGTTGGCTTACCGGGCCACAATCACCGCACTTCAAAGCAACGCACTAGTCAAGATGCTCGAAACACAAAAAGCTGCTGTATAATTGCAGGTTTACCCAAATGAAACCAAACCACCCGGAGGCTCATTTTGACCTTGGTTAATATTGTAATTCAGTGATATTGATCCAGCTGCCCATCTTATGTCTCTTCCGGTTAAAGTCAATCAAAGGAAAACTGGGAAAGATTTATAATGTGCGGCTGAATTGACGCTGTACATTTTGCCCTCCTTTCCAAGTCAAAATTACCCCCACTGACTCACTAGTGCCCCTGGTGTCAATCTCGCACAATTCTCCAAAGCGCCGTGTTGCAACCAGATTGTTCAATACATTTAATGGAAGTCTCATTTACTGTCAAGGTTTCTCAGAGCCTGGTAGGTCTCTTCCGCTTTCACTATTCATTCATAGAATCATACATTCATAGAATTTACAGTGCAGGAAGCCATTCGGCCCATCAAGTCTGCACCGGCTCTTGGAAAGAGCACCCAATTTAAGCCCAGACCTCCACCCTATCCCCGTAACCCAGCAACCCCGTCCAAACTAAGGGCAATTTAGCATGGCCAATCCACCTAACCTGCACATCTTTGGACTGTGGGAGGAAACTGGAGCACCCGGAGGAAAGATTATAATAATAATCTTTAGTGTCACGAGTAGGCTTACATTAACACTGCAATGAAGTTACTGTGAAAAGCTCCTAGTTGCCACATTCCAGCACCTGTTCAGAATGTCCAAATTACCTCACAGCACATCTTTCGGGACTTGTGGGAGGAATCCGGAGCACCCGGAGGAAACCCAAGCAGACACGGGGAGAACATGCAGACTCCGCACAGACAGTGACCCAAGCTGGGAATCGAACCTTGGACCCTGGAGCTGTGAAGCAAGAGTACTAACCACTGTGCTACCGTGCCACCCAATTATTTGCTACTTGGGCATAGGAATTAACTGGTGATATCACACAATGCCATTTTTCTAACCACGCTTTTAATCAAAGAAGAACTGCATTTATATAGCACCTTTTGTGACCTCAGGGTGTCCGAAAATGCCACACCAGTAATGAAATTAAGCTACTGTCGTGATAAAGGGAATGCAGCAGTTAGTGTGGACACAGCAAATCTTAATAATAGCTTATGGTCACAAGTAGGCTTCAATGAAATTACTGTGAAAAGCCCCTAGTCACCACTTTCCGGCGCCTGTTTGGGGAGACCGGTACGGGAATTGAACTCGCCCTGCTAGCCTTGTTCTGCATTACAAGCCAGCTGCTTGTCCCACTGTGCTAAACCAGCCCCTCACCAGCAAAGTCTCACAAACAGCAATGTGACAATGATCAGAACATCGCCTTTTAGTGATATTGGTTGAAGGATAATTATTCGCAACTATTCTGGGAAGAACTCCCCCACTCTTCTTCAAATAGAGGCTGTACAATCTTTTACATCCACCTGTGAGAACAAATGATTTGTGGTCTCACTAGAGATACAGTACCATTGACAGTGCAGCCTCTGCCTGGGGTGGCAGTCGAGATTTCTAGAATGGGACTTGAAAGTACAACTTTTGCCAGATTGTTATTGCTGAGCTATCCTGATGGAGCCACCAATGCATCAGATGCAATGCCTGCTCAAATAGCAGGTGGGGGAATTTCACACAAATGAGTTAAGCGTTCATCCACCAATATCAGCTCCAGTAATTTCTGAGCTTATGTCATTATCACTGATCTTGGCTGCGCTGGGAATAACACTGTCAGAAAGATTTGCAAGTGAAGTTCTTCAAGCCAAGCCACTCAGTCTGCATTGCTCCTGGTACGAAACTAGCTCCATCCAGCAGATGGTGGTCTGCTTATAAAATCATAGTTCACTCCCTGCTGAGGGAGTGACTTAAGGGTTGAAGGCAAGAAAAAGCTGCCCTTGCACTCATGATGCATGCACCAATTCACAGGGGTGTTGCACCCATTACGGTCACCAGACCATTACCAGTGTCCACATTTCAAAAGTTCTTGATTGGTTGCAAAGTATTTTGGTGTCCTGAGATGATGTTCATAGAAGGTCATAGAATCCCTCCAGTGCAGAAGGAGGCCATTCAGCCCATCGAACCGGCACCAACCCTCCAAAAGAGCACCCTATCAAGGCCCACTTCCCCCCGCCCCCCTCTATCCCGGTAACCTGCACTACTAAGGGACAATTTGGCACGGCCAATCCACCTAACCTGCACATTACTATGGGGGGAATACTGAGCACTTGGAGGAAACCCACGCAGGCACGGGGAGAACGTGTAGATTCCGCACAGACAGTGACCCAAGCTGGGAATCGAACGTGGGGCCCTGGAGCTGTGAGGCGGCAGTGCTAACCACTGTGCCGCCCCATGTGTGGGGCAAACTAAGTGCATGCCTTAGTTCCTTATTTTAATATTTCTGTGACAGCTTCACAATCACAGGTTTGGGTTTTTTTTCTCCAAAAAATATACTTTATTCATAAAATCTATCATAAACATTACAGAACATTTTGAATTGTCTTGACTGCACATTTCCATCAGAGTTACATATTCCCTTGACTTTCTTCCATTCAATTGGGATGACATTACACACATATCACTCTTTACGTTACAATTCCTTCTTAAACATTTACATTGTCATGTTTCTTTTATACATTGGAGTGTTAATGACCCAGACCGAGGGGGGTTTACACTGTTACCCCCCCCACGATGTACATTTGCTGCTAAGACCTTACACAGTGGTCTTTCCCCATTGCGCCTTGGCGGCAGCTGCCCCAAGTTTGAGTGCGTCCCTCAGCACGTAGTCCTGGACCTTGGAATGTGCCAGTCTGCAACACTCGGTCGAGGACAGTTCTTTGCACTGGAAGATCAGCAAGTTCCAGACAGACCAAAGAGCGTCTTTCACCGAGTTGATGACCTTCCAGCAGCTGTTGATGTTTGTTTTGGTGTGTGTCCCTGGAAACAGTCCGTAGAGCACAGAGTCCTGTGTCACAGAGCAGCTCGGGATGAACCTTAACAAATACCACTGCATCTCTCCCCAGACCGTCTTTGCAAAGGCACATTCCACAAGGAGGTGGGTGACCGTCTCATTTCCCCCACAGCCACTCCGAGGGCAGCGTGCATTGGCGCTGAGCCTTCGGGTGTACATGAAGAACCTGACAGGGAGGGCCCTTCTCACCACCAGCAAAGCTAGGTCTTGGTGCTTGTTTGTAAGTTCTGGTGATGAGACGTTCTGCCAGATGACTCTGACAGTCTGCTCAGGGAACCGTCCAACGCCCTCCACAGTCTCCTTTTCCCTGAGGGCCTCGAGGACATTACGTGCTGACCACTGCTTCATTGCCTTGTGATCAACGGTGTTTTTCTTCAAAAACTTTTCCACGAGGGACAGGTCGTACGGCACGGTCCAACTACTTGGAACGTTCCGCGGCAATGAGGCCAGGCCCATCCTTCGTATCACCGGGGACTAGTAGAACCTCAGTATGCAGTGACACTTGGTATTTGCATAACGGGGGGTCCACGCACAGCTTGATGCAGCTGGACACAAAGGTGGCCAACAGAATGAGGGAAGCGTTGGATACGTTTCTCCCTCCCTTCTCCAGAGGTTTGTACATAGTGTCCCTTCGGACACGGTCCATCTTGGATCTCCAGATAAATTTGAAGATGGCCCGGGTGACTGCTGTGGCGTAGGGTCGGGTAATGGGCCAGACCTGCGCTACGTACAGTAACACCGAGAGTACCTCACACCTGATGACCAGGGTTTTGCCCGCAATGGAGAGGGAGCGTTGCTCCCACCAGCCCAGTTTCTGTCTTACCTTGGCTCTGCACTCCTCCCAGTTTTTTGTGCACGCCCCAGCCACTCTGAACCATATCCCCAGCACCTTCAGGTAATCTGACTTGACAGTGAAGGGGACAAAGGACCGGTCGGCCCAGTTCCCAAAGAACATGGCCTCGCTCTTGCCGCGGTTTACCTTGGCTCCCGAGGCCAGTTCAAACTGGTCGCAGGCATTCAAGAGCCTGCGTACAGATGCAGGATCCGAGCAGAAGACGGCGACCGCGTCTATGTACAGGGAGGCCTTGACTTGCACGCCTCCACTGCCTGGGACCGGCACTCCCCTTATACCCGGATCCTTCCTGATGGACTCACAGGTTTGTAGCCCGTGAATATTCAGTTTCTGAAAATGTTAATTGAACAAAACTGACCACCAGGGCTCACAGTACAGGTTGAAGTGAACACATTGCTGTGATGGTGACTCCTAAGAGAAGTATTCTGCTCTGAGCATTTGCTTTGAAGTCTCTCACGTTGTGTTCACGTCGGCGAATGTTTTGCAATGCAGTTCTTTTTGAAAAGCGGGGGGGGGGGGGGGGATCGATACATTTGGCTCCAAGTTGAGGTGTCAATAATCGGGTGGGTGATTTCTTACCACTCAGATTCCTTCCCTGTGTCTGCAGCTTTTTTAATGCAAAGTTGATGTGATTGGACATTGAAGTAATTTACATGTGCTGAGCAGGAGGATGTGTTGCACAGTCTGAGTGTTCCAAATCACTCCGACTGGGGCATCACTAACACCAAGTTCTGATTTGTGAAACTGACCAATGGTGTGTTCTCTGACAAGGACATAATTGGGTTACAGCAATGTCCATCGGGAATGAGTTTAGCACAATTCTGTAAAACAGAACTGCATCCCAACTTTGCAACTGAGGATCAGAATGATAACTTAAAATTCACACTAAGAAAAGGCCATTCAGCCAATCAGAGAGGCTCCTTCTACTTTCTATTCATAACTGGCTCAATCCCTTCCCCCAACCTTCATTCAGACAGACCAGTCTGACACCTGCACAACTGTTTTTTTTTTCAAATTTAGAGTTCCTAATTCATTTTTTCCAATTAAGGGGCAATTTAGCGTGGCCAATCTGCCTAGCTTGCGCATTTTTGGGTTATGGGGGCGAAACCCACGCAGACACGGGGAGAATGTGCAAACTCCACACGGACAGTGACCCAGAGCCGGGATCGAACCTGGGACCTCAGCGCCGTGAGGCAGCAGGGCTAATCCACTGCACCTCCGTGCTGCCCTCCACAGTCCAAAGGTGTGCAGGTTAGGTCGGCTGGCCGTGATAAATTGGCCCTTAGTGATGAGAGATGTGCAGGTTAGGTGTGGTTACAGGGTTTAGGTGTGGTTACAGGGTTAGGGCGGGGGAGTGGGCCTGGATAGGGGGTGCTCCAGAGGGTCGGTGCGGACTCGATGGGCTGAATGGCCTCCTTCCGCACTGCAGGGATTCTGTTCGATGAAGACCTGCCCTTAAAAAAGCTGCATAAAAATCTGACCAGAAAAGACAAGCTGGCCAGCAGGTCGATGGCCAGCAAGTTCTGAGCTTCAGATATGATCCATGAAGATGGATGAAAAGCACATACACGCACACACACACCCTTATCTTTTCTCCCTACCTCTGGCCTGCTGTCCAGCATTTGGCTGGGTGAGGAACCAGGGGCTGGCTGAAATAGTTCCACAGAATAAAAAGAGAGACGACACTCTCTTTAATGTCAACGAACAGGGATGGGTGGAAGGGTTAAAATCAGTGCTTATAAACCCTGCCACCAACCTGCATTCTCAGAAGATGTCATCAATGCAGGGCTGCTGAATCCAGAATCTGCAGGTGACCTACTTAACAAGACGTCAGCCTGCTCTGGCAATTTTCATTCAAGTTTTTTTTAAAAACACACCATTAAGAGAGATTTAAAAACACACACACACAGAATTGGGCTGGTTCACAATCTCAGACCTGGTGTGTGTGTGTGTGTGTGTTGGGAGATGCAATGACGCAGGTATGTATTGCTATCGCAGAGCTGAGGCTACCACCCTGACTCGCAGCCTGGCAACATTAACGGGCTGCATCCCCCTTCACAGCCCTCCTTCTAAAGGCTGGTCCTCCACTCCCCTGGGCAGTAAGGGCGGCGGGGGGGGGGGGGGGCAGAATCTCGTTGCAGATACCAGGACCTCGACACGACAGGCACAAAAAAAACCACTCCCACAACCCATCAACAAAAACAGGGGATAAATAAACTATCTGGTACCAAAGTATACAAAATAAACATCAGTTACAACCTCGATACAGCCACTGGCAAATGCAAACAAATGATATTTGAAGCCACCAATAATTTATAAGGAACTAGCTCCATCCTGACTACATTTTTCTAAATGGTGCAATACATAATATCCTCACTGCTCCCAGATAAATTCAGACAGGGGGAAAATATTGGTGCATATCCCTAATAATTACAATTTCACCCACTATTCTCCCTCCAGTGAGCTTCCCTCTCCCCTTGACAAATTCCATTGGGAATTATTTTTTGTTTTTTCTTGGGGGGAGGGAGGTTTAAATCCTATTTTCTCTGCGGTATTTCAGACACGGGCAGGTCAGCCTCCCTTCCTGTTGCAGGTTCTGGGGGTAAAAAGCACTCACGTCTCTGAATCGGTTCCAGTCTTTGATCTGCCGGCTGTAGTGGGAGACCCCGGACAGCCATTGTTCGTCCTCCAGAAAATTGCCCTTGTTGTCCCCCCCTTTCTCGGGACGCTCCTCCTCGGCTGCCGCGGCCAGCAGCAGGGGGATCAGGAGCAAGTTCAGCTGCTTCAGCATCCTCCCCGGGCCCCTGGGCGATGCGACTGAACCCGCAGGTTGGCTGCTGTGAAATGTGAGCTGATTATATTTCCCAGGCGCTGTCCCCACCTCCCTGCCTCTCCCTCTCTCTCGCTAATCTGACACTGTGCGAGTCTGCGCCACATTATACACAGCACCTCACTGTACCACACACATTCATACAAATCAACACACACATGCATCAGTCAGCATCTTCACATCAGAGGAGAAACTTACAAGGAAACAGGTGTAACTTTCAGAAACTGGCTCTAAGATCATACATGTCACATAAATTATATATTTAAAATCAAAGCTTTATCTTAATTGTCAATTGGCATTGGAAGTGTTGAATAAAGGCACTCTTGAAAATATTATTGGCAGAGCTGTTTGCATTCACCTATCACCCCAACCAGTGGAGAGTTTTTCCCTGATTCCCATTGACTCCCAGCTTTTCTCGGGCTCCTTGACACCATACTTGGTCAAATGCTGCTTTGATGTCAAGGGCAGTCACTCTCACCTCACTCAGCTCTTTTGTCCATGTTTGAACCAAGTCTCTACCAAGGACATCACTGCAGGAGTTTCTCAGGGTAGCGTCCTAGGTCCAACCATCTTCAGCTGCTTCATCAATGTCCTTCCTTTCCATCATAAGGTCAGAAGTGGGGATGTTCGCTGATAATTGCACAATGTTCAGCACCATTCGCGACTCCTCAGATACTGAAGAAGTCCATGTCCGTATGCAGCAAGACCTGGACGTATCCATGCTTGGGCTGTCAAATGGCAAGTTACACTGACACCACACAAGTGCCCGGCAATGACCATCCCCATCTAACCATCGCCCCTTGACATTCAATGTTATTACCCTCGCTGAATCCTCCTCTACCAACATTGACTAGAAACTGAACTGGACGAGCCATGGAAATACTGTGGCTACAAGAGAAGGTCAGAGTCTAGGAATCCTGTGGAAAGTAACTCACCTCCTGACCTCCCAAAGCCTGTCCACCATCTCTAAGGCACAAGTCAGGGGTGTGATGGAATACTTCCCACTTGCCTGGATGAGTGCAACTCCAACAACACTCAAGAAGTTCAACACCACCAACCTACTATATATATATATCTCCACATCACCTGCTTGAAAGGCACCCTTTCTACAAACACTTACTCCCTTGCTCCAACAGAGTGGCAGCAATATATACCATCTAGAAGATGCACAGCAAGAACTCGCGAAGGCTCCTGCAGCAGCTCCTTCCAAATCTATGATTGCTACTATCTAGAAGGACAAGGGCAGTGAATATATTGGAACTCCGCCACCTGCAAGTTCCCATCCAATTCGCTCACCATCCCGACTTGGAAATATATCACCATTCCTTCACAGTGGCTGAATCAAAATCCTGGAACCCCCTCCGTAACAGTGCTGTGGGTGTGCCTGCAGCGGTTCATAAAGGCAGTTCACCACCACCTTCTCAAGGGCAATTAGGAATTGGCAATAAATGCTGGGACTAGACAAGTGATGTCCACTTCCCATAAATTAATTTAAAAGAAAAGAATTGTTCCAGCAATATCATGGATTATATATTTATATATATATCAATTAGAAACAGAGATTCATGACCTCTCTGTGGAGGTGTTGCTGAAGTAAATGGAGTATTTATTCATCACTATCCACCTGCAGTGAGATGCCCACCTCCATATTAGCAGCTGTTAAAGAGGTTTGCTGTGGTAAAGATGGCAGCTCTCTTCTGAACATAGGACTCAGGAGCAGAGGGTAGACCATTAACCACAAACATTCTAAAATATCTTTTCAACAGTACCCACATTCAGCAGGAAAAAAATAACATTCATATTACATTTTATATTTGTAAATCAGCCAACCTGCCTTGGCATTGCATGGAGCCAATACCGTGGGAACGTGATAGCACGTTCTACAAAATGTACTGTTCCAAAACTAGACGGTATTTATGTTATATTCCACTGACCAACTTCCGATGGGGCAACATATCAATTTTTAAATTGTCATCCTTCACCCTTCCCCATCCGACCCAGTATCTACAATCCTCTGAAATATCTGGACTCGTCTAATTCGTTGCATCCCCCCCCTCGCCCCACATTGGCGCCAGTGCCGTTATCAGTCCTTCACTCTGGAATCCCCTCTTTAAAAACTCTCCGCCTCTCTTTCCTCCTTCAAGGTGACCCTTAAAACTGACCTTGGCCCCTTGGCCACCTTGTTGCTATGTGGTTACCACGGCCATATATTCTCCCTGAGCTACCCTAACCCCCAGGTGAGTAAAGCAGATCTGTTAATATCCCTGCAATCCTTAAATGACTCTCTCAGGTTCCATTTCCAATTGGCCCGCAAGTAATTACTACTCTCAAGAACTTCTTCCTCAGCTCCTGTTGGGGGGGGGGGGGGGGGGGGGGTTCATAGATTTCACAGTGCAGAAGGAGGCCATTCAGCCCATCAAGTCTGCACCGGCTCTTTGAAAGAGCACCCTACCCAAGCCCACACCTCCACTCTATCCCCATAACTCAGCAACCCCACCCAACACTAAGGGCAATTTTGAACACTAAGGGCAATTTAGCATGGCCAATCCACCTAACCTGCACATCTTTGAACTGTGGGAGGAAACCGGAGCACCCGGAGGAAACCCACGCACACATGGGGAGAACGTGCAGACTCCGCACAGACAGTGACCCAAGCTGGGAATCGAACCTGGGACCCTGGAGCTCTGAAGCAATTGTGCTAACCACTGTGCTAACGTGTTGCCCTAATTCTAATTCTAGGTTATTCTAATCTCTAACTTTGCTCAAATCTTGTGAATTTTGTGATTGTGTGGACCGTTTCTCTCCTCACTTCTCAAACTTAACAACCTATTAGTCGCTACTTACCGGCAGAGGTAAGGCAATTTCCTGACTTTATGGTCCTAAACTAACCTCTAGAATCATACTTGCCCTTCTTCTGCCAAACTCCTGCAGGTGGAGAGGTGAGTGGGCCAAACTTCACAAACTGGCTGAGGAATGACTGCAGACAAAACAAAATCTGGTAACTGTTGAAAGCGTACGCGGGAACAAGTTGGCCTTCTGTGGAGTTTCAGGTGAAATTTGAATTCAATAAAATTCTGGAATTAAAAGCCTAATAATGACCATGCAACCATTGCCAATTGTGGTAAAAACCCATCTGGTTCACTAATGTCTTTTAGGGAAAGACCCGGTCTGGCCTCCACGTGATTCCAAACCTCACAGAGCGATGTGGTTGCCTCTTAACTGTCCCCCACTGAAATGGCCAAGCAAGCCACTCAGTTCAAGGGAAATCAGGGCTGGGCAACAAATGCTGGCAGTCACTGGTGCTCACATCCCAAGAACAAATTTTTAAAAAAGCATAAAAGAGAATAAAGTAAGGCTCATATTTTTCAAGAAGAAAGTTATTCAAGCCAGATTCTTGCCTCTGGTGACTGTCTGTTAACGAGCAAGGCCCCAGGACAGGTGGGACTCAACTGTGCTTCCTTCCACAGCCAAACAACCCACAGACTCCCTATGTATGCACACCCATCGGGCAGCACGGTGGCCTAGTGGTTAGCACAGCTGCCTCACGGCGCTGAGGTCCAAGGTTCAATTCTGGGTCGACAGCCCTCATAGTGAACTCCATTTCCTTAGCAGACACTCTCTCAGGGTAAAGCGATACTGTTTGCGTCCTCTGTAACGATGAGCACCCATCACCAAAGTCACTTAGTTTCACTTTCACTATCTTACCTGCCTCCGACTCTATCTTGACCTGTCCTCTGTGCGGAGTCTGCACGTTCTACCCGTGTCTGCGTGGGTTTCCTCCGGGTGCTCCGGTTTCCTCCCACAGTCCAAACATGTTCGGGTTAGGTAGATTGGCCGTGCTAAATTGCCCTTAGTGTCCAAAAAATGTTAAGTGGGGGTTACTGGGTTCTGGGGATAGGGTAGATACGTAGGCTTCAGTAGGGTGCTATTTGTAAGGGCCGGTGCAGACTTGATGGGCTGAATGGTCTCCTTCTGCACTGTAAATGCTATGATTCTATGTCCACTGCCTACACCCTCATATATACACGTTACTTCCACCTTGCTGACTTTTCATTCTCCCTTTTAGGGTTGCCAACTGTGGTTAAATATATTCCTGGAGGTTTCATCACATGACTTTCCCACGTTCCAGCCATTAGTCGACCAACACACCCACCCTTGTGACGCACGGCCTCCCTACACCAATTAGAAATCGGTACTCAATTGGATGATGCTCGACTGTCAAGCAACAAGATTTTATTTCCACATTTTCAACACTTTTATGCCTGGAAAAGAGAAATAGTCAAATAAACTATTGTAATATCTGGTGATTTTTCTCCAGGGTTGCACACAGCAGGGTCCTGGAGATTGATCTTCAATTCCTGGAGACTGCAGGCCAATTCCTGGAGGGATGGCAATCTTACTCCCTCTGCAAGTTTCAACATGTCCAAAACTCCACTGCTCAAATTGCACCAAGTTCTGCTCACCTATCACCTTGGACCCTTGCTGATCTTTGCTCAGTGAAGGGCAGCACGGTGGCGCAGTGGTTAGTGCTGCTGCCTCACGGCGCCGAGGTCCCAGGTTCGATCCTGGCTCTGGGGAGTTTGCACATTCTCCCCGTGTCGGCACGGGCTTGGAGGGCTGAAGGGCCTGTTCCTGTGCTGTACATTTCTTTGTTCATAAGTTCATAGGATATAGGAGCAGAATTGGGCTATTTGGCCCATTGAATCTGCTGCGCCATTCGATCATGGCTGATCTGTTCCACATCCTCATTCTCCGGCCTTCTCCTCGTAATCCCTGATCCTCTTGTTAATCAAGAAATCCTCTTATTGATCATGAACACCAGATTTGTGCGGTGCTATTACCTCCAGGGCTAAAGACCAAGAGCTGGAAGGTGAGATCAGCCAGAGTAGTTCTTTCTTAGAACACATGGACTAGGAGCAGGAGTGGGCAATTTAGCCTCTCGAACCTGCTCCACCTTTCAATCCGATCATGATTGACCTCATCCTGACCTCAACTCCACTCTCATGCCCGTTCTCCGTAATCATTCAACCCGTTACTAATTAAAAATCTGTCCAACTCCTTAAATTTACTCAAAGCCCCGACATCCACCGCACTCTGGGATAGCGAACTCCACAGGTTCACAATATTAGAAAGATGGTATACGTTCAGTTTTTGAAGTCATCATGGGTTAACTTGAAGTTTTGTTCTAGATTTTGCCTTTCTATGCTGCTTACTATCTTATATTTGCATCAATGAGGTTATCTCTCAATTGCCTTACACTGTGTGGAGTTTACACTTTCTCCCCCAATCTTTGTGGGTTTCCTCCGGGTGCTCCGGTTTCCTCCCATAGTCCAAGATGTGCAGGTTAGGTGGATTGACCATGATCAATTGCCCTTTAGTATTCACTAGGTCAGGTGCGGTTATTGGGTTACAGGGATAGGGTGGGTTGTGGGCCTGGGTAGAGTATTCTTTGAGAGAAGGTCGGTGCAGACTCGATGGGCCGAATGGCCCCTTCTGCACTGTAGTGATTCAATGATTGCCAACTTTTAACGGTGAGGAGCCCATGTTTCTCCAGTCTTTCCTCATATCTGAATTGCATAGATCAGTCTTGTGTGCCTGGCTGTAGAACCTGAATGTTTCTTAAGTATATCGTGACTAGGGGCAGCACGGTGGTGCAGTGGTTAGCACTGCTACCTCACAGCGCCGAGGTCCTGTTTCGATCCCGGCCCTGGGTCACTGTCTGTGTGGAGTTTGCACATTCTCCCTGTGTCTGCGTGGGTCTCACCCCCCGCAACCCAAAAAGACATTAAGCAACATTGAGCTCAGTGGGCTAGACAGCTGGTTTGTGATGCAGAATAAGGACAGCAACATGGGTTCAATTCCTGCACCAGCTTACCCGAACAGGTGCCAGAATGTGGCGACTAGGGGCTTTTCACAGTAACTTAATACTTGTGACAATAAAAGGTTATCATTATTATTAAGATGTGTAGGATAGGTGGATTGGCCACGCTAAATTGCCCCTTAATTGGAAAGAAAAATGAATTGGGTACACTAAATTTATTTTAAAAATGAGTATGCATGACCAAAGCTGGACACAATATGCAAGATGATGTCTGATCATTAGCCCTGTGCAATTTTAACACATCCACTGGGAAAAGCCAGTGGCCTTTCTGCGTCTCTTAATGATTATGGCAACAACCATCAAAGTAAAACAATCGTTGCATTTGCAGAGGATATTTCTGAACTTGTTTGAAACAAAGAAGATAGGGCAGCACGGTGGCACAGCGGTTAGCATTGCTGCCTCACGGCGCCGTGGTCCCGGGTTCGATCCCGGCTCTGAGTCACTGTCCGTGTGGAGTTTGCACATTCTCCCCGTGTTTGCGTGGGTTTCGCCCCCACAACCCAAAGATGTGCAGGGTAGGTGGATTGGCCACGCTAAAAAGGGGCTGGTTTAGCTCGCTGGGCTAAATCGCTGGCTTTTAAAGCAGACCAAGGCAGGCCAGCAGCACGGTTCAATTCCCGTACCAGGCGCCGGAATGTGGCGACTAGGGGATTTTCACAGTAACTTCATTGAAGCCTACTCGTGACAATAAGCGATTGTCATTTCATTTCATTTCAAATTGCCCCTTAATTGGAAAAAGTAAATTGGGTACTCTAAATTTATTTTAAAAAGAAACAAAGAATCCACATTTGGAAGTTAAAACACAAGCATCATTCTTATTTTTAAAAGCGTGGCGAAACCGGTAAGATTGGGAAGAGTTTCTGATTATTACACAAATTAATATTGTGTTGTTGTATCCTGACGAACGCACAAACTCCTTTGCCAAGAAATGCAATGTGCTTTTGGCACGGAGCAACGGTTGGATCAGAATTTTTATAAACTTCAGCTAAAATTGGTCAATTAGCAAATCCTACCACCACAATTCATTTAGCAAGCCGTTCTGTACAAAAACAGCCAATAGCATCGGACAGAAACATATACTTTGCACAGAAGGCTTTAGAATTCTAGTGTGCAGTTGATGCTGGGGGAAATTTGGCAACGGGATTGACTGCATTTAAAATATTAAGGAATGGTGCTGTGGGATAGGAAGGGCTAATGCTTGCTTTCATGAATCCTGCAACTTTCAAATTTGACAAAACTGTACAATGCGAGAATAGTCTTGACAGAAGGTCTCCTTTGCAAAACATGGGAGACACTTTATATCCAACATTCCGCTGGAACAACGCTCCATCAATGTCAGCAACAGGCAAGAAGATTCATGTCGAGCACAGCCACTACCTGATGTTGACTGCCATGAAGTCAATCTTTCGACAGAACTAAAGTTGCAATTAGCATTCTGTCGAAGAACATTCAAAAACATTGACTGGTAAAAGGCTACTTGGTCCATTGCCAATAGGCCGCACAACTGGAATGGTCAAGATCTTGTAACCATTTAACATTTGTCAGTCACTGCATACACAAAAAATCTTGTGCTAAGTCGTTATTCTATGTAATAGGAATGAGTATTGGTGCAAAAGGTCTGGAAGGGGTTCCCTAGATTGCCGGGATACACCCTGCTGGAGCGACTGCTGCTTCCCGATGTGGAAGAATTGGGGATATATACAAGTGGCTGGGGGGGAGCAGGGAGGCGAGTGGGTGGTGAAGATCAAGGAGAAATGAGAAAGGGAGTTGGGAGGGGAGATCAACTGGGGAGTATGGACTGCGTCACTGCGTAGGGTAATCAGAGATGAGCCTGATACAGTTCAAGGTGGTGCACAGTGTGCATATGACTCAGGCGAGTATGTGTGGGTTCTTCAAGGGGGCAGCAGAGGAGTGTGAGAGGTGTGGGCGGTGTTGTGTTGGGCGCTCTGGATCCGTGGAACACATACAGGTCACCAACACTTGAAATAGTGCAACACTATTTTATTGAGTCATTAACTGTTTAACATACTCTCACTGTGGGTTTACACGATACTAGCTTTAACTAAAGACCTTTGCCTTGTCCTAACCAGTCGATCCACTCAGCACATGGTGAATGTCTGTGCTGCAGGCTGTGAGCTCTGTCCTACTAGGAAGCTGCAGCTCGAATGTGCGGGAACTCTGATGCCCCCTGTCTTTATAGTGCGTGTGCTCTAACTGGTGATTGGCTGCGGTGTTGTGTGTGTTGATTGGTCCCACTGTGTGTCCATCAGTGTGTGTGTCTGCACCATGATATACTGGTGTATATTATGAGAGGAAGGGGGCCAGCGAATCACACGCATATGTTCTGGGGTTGTGAAAAATTGGGAAGATTCTGGGTGGGAGTGTTCACAGCCCTCACCAGGATAGTGGAGGAGGAGGTGGACCCGGATCCTTAGGTGCCAATATTTGGGGTTTCAGAGAAGCCGGAGCTCATGGAGAGGAGGAAGGCTGATGTCATGGCCTTTGCCTCTCTGATTGCACAACGGTGAATTTTGCTGGAGTGGCGGTCGGCATCGCTACCGGGGGTAGAGCCTGCTTGGGGTTTGAGAAAAGGTGGGGGATGTTTGTGACCGTGTTTGAGGATCAGTTCGTCGCCGGGGAGAGGGGGGGGGGGGGGGGGGGGGTGGAAAATGGGGAAAGATTGGGAAAACTGCATAATTGATGCACAGCTCCAGGATCCCAGGTTCGATTCCCAGCTTGGGTCACTGTCTGTGCGGAGTCTGTACGTTCTCCCCGTGTGTGCGTGGGTTTCCTCCGGGTGCTCCGGTTTCCTCCCACAGTCCAAAGATGTGCAGGTTAGGTGGATTGGCCATGATAAATTGCCCGTAGTGTCCATAAAGATTAAGTGGGGGTCACTGAGTTGCGGGGATAGGGTGGAGGTGTGGGCCGTTGCATACTCGATGGGCCGAATGGCCTCCTTCTGCACTGTAAATTCTATGATTGTTGGGAAGTATGTTTCCCAGGGTGTTTATTTGCTGTAACCAGTTTTGATACATGTTTGTAATAAAATACATTTTTAAAAAGTAAGAGGAATGTGTGGGAAGAAGCAGTGACTCTTGCCTCTGAGACAGAGGTGAGCGAGTTCAAGTCCCACTCCACAGATCTGAGCACAAAATACAACTTGATCGGAAAAGTGATGCGAGGACTTGCATTCTTCATGTAAGAAACAGCTGAGTTGTGGAATCCACTGCCTGAAAGTGTGGTGGAGGCAGTTTCGATTAAAACACTAAAAGGGAATTAGGTGTCTAAAAGTAAATAAAATAAACAAATAAATAATCTTTTTGTCTCAAGTAGGCTGACATTAATGAATGCAATGAAGTTACTGTGAAAAGCCCCTAGTCGCCACATTCCAGCTCCTGCGCAGGTACACAGAAGCTGGTATGGGAATTGAACCCACGCTGCTGGCCTTGTTTTGCATCACCAACCAGTTGTACAGCCCACTGAGCTAAACCAGGAAGGACGCATGGGGTTACGAGGAGAGGGTAGGAGAATGGCACTAGGTGAATTGGTCATTTAGAAAGCAGCTCCAGACACAACGGGCAAGGTAGCCTCTTTCTCTGCTGCATCATTTCTGTGATACTCCAGCGCAGTACAGAGGAAGTGCTGCACTGTTGTAGGTGCCATATCATATTTCAGTTGAGACATTAAATTGAGCCCCGCCTGCTTTCAGAATGCAAAAGGCATTATTTCAAAAAGGAACAGGGGAGTTATCCGTGATGCCCTGACCAACAATTATCCTTGACGAACATCACTAATTACAGATAATCTTTTGAATGCCACATTGTGATGCTGGGAGTTCGCTGTTTGGCTGCTTCATTATCTACATTACAACAGTGACAAGACTAAAAAAGTATTTATTTTTTCAGAACATACCTTATTCAGGCATTTATAATTTTAACAGTTTTAAACATCAGGTTTCAACAAGAACAAAACAACATAACCAATACCCTCCCTCATTTTCTCGAAGAAGTCAATAAACGGCTGTCACCTCTGGGCAAACCCCTGCAACGATCCCCTCAGGGCGAACTTGATTTTCTCGAGTCTGGGAAACCCCGCCATGTCGCTAACCCCCCCCCCCCCCCCCCCCCCCCCCCCCCCCCGACTTCGGGGGGCTCCGAGTCCCTCCACCCTAGTAGGATCTAAAAAAGTTTTTAATTGGTTCTAAATCACTTTGGGATGTCCTGTTTTAGTGTAAGGCGCTATAGAAATGCAAGGGGTTCATGCATACATATTACTGATACATAATATACTGACTAACTGGGTAGACAAAGAATGTCCAAATTGCGACCACATTCCCTGTCAATCCAGCCCTCAATGTGCAGGCAACCAGTCCTCTTTCTACTTGGTCCACATCAATGGAAAGTGAGTGTGGAGATATACATCAAAGCTCCATACGGTCTAGTAATGTGAAACCAGGCTTATTGGACACTACAGCCATTGGAGAACGGTCGCAAAATGGTTATGTTACTTGACTGGTATTCGAGAGGCCTGGACTAATGTGGTGGAATACTCTCTCTTGCCTGCAAGAGTGCAGCTCCAACAACAATCAGGAAGCTGGACACGGTTCAGGAGAAAGCAGCCCCGCTTGATTGGCATTCCATCCACCACCGTAAATATTCACTCCCTTAGGGGCGGCAAGGTGCTGCAGTGGCTAGCACTGCTGCTTCACATCGCCGGGGACGCGGGTTCGATCCCATGTGGAGTTTGCACATTCTCCCCGTGTCTGCGTGGGTTTCACCCCCACAACCCAAAGATGTGCAGGATCTGTGGATTGGCCACGCTAAATTGCCCCTTAATTGGGAAAAAAAAATAACTGGGTACTCTAAATTTATTTTAAAAATTAAACAAAATAAACATTCACTCCCTCCACCAGCGGGGCACAGTGGCAGCCGTGTGTACCGTCTACTCGATGCACCGACTCACCAAGGGTCCTACGACAACACCTTCCAAACCTGCAACCTCTAGCATCAGAAGGACAAGAGCAGCAGATACCTGGGAACCCAACCACCTGCAAATTTCCTCTTGAGCCACACCCCCCCCACCTTCTCAGTAAGAATTAGGGGTGGGCGCTAAACCTTAGGCTATTTAATGATAGGGCAGCATGGTGGCGCAGTGGTTAGCACTGCCGCCTCACGGCGCCGAGGTTCCAGGTTCGAATCCCGGCCCTGGGTCACTGTCCGTGTGGAGCTTACACATTCTCCCCGTGTTTGCATGGGTTTCGCCCCCACAACCCAAAGATGGGCAGGGTAGGGGGATTGGCCTCGCTAAATTGCCCATTAATTGGAAAAGGTTAATTGGGTACTCTAAACTTATTAAGAAAAAGGCTATCTAATGATGCCCAGATCCCTTCAACAATTTTTTAAAAAATTACACAAGACAGGAATTCGAATTCCATATGGCATCTGGGAAACTGAAATTTAGTTAATCTATCTGGAATAAAATGGTAGTGCCCGGGATGGTGACTGTGTAACTACTCAAATCAAGACCCACCTGGCTCACTAATGCAGAAAGGGAAGGAAATCGGCTGTATTCACTTGGTCTGGCCTAGATGTAACACCAGGCCCACTGCAATCCGATTGACTCTTATCTGCCCCTCAGTGTCTGAGATCGCCCAGCCAGCCGCACTGTGATGACAATCAATACTGGCCGTACCAGGATAAACACCCATATCCTCAGACGGGATAAAGAAGGGAATAAAGCCATGCTGAATACTCAAACAAAAAAAAATAGCGGCAGCATATGAACAGCTCCACTCCTGGCCTTGTGACAGAGGGAAGGTCACTGACAAAGCCAATGAACGAGGTTGAGCTGAGCAGGACCCTGGGGCACCTCTGCAGTGATATTCTGGGCCTGCGATGGCTAACTTTCGACAACAATAACCATCGATCTTCCTTTGTGTCAGGTCAGACTTCAGCCACTGGAGGATTTCAATGTTGGGGTTGGTTTTGGGGAGGGCTCCTCGATGCTAAACTCTGGCTGAATACTGTCTTGATGTCAAAAGCACTTACTGTCATCTCTCCTCCGTTATTCAGCTCCTGCATCTAGATGTAGATCAAAGTTGCGACAAGGTCATCTTTCTTTTCCCTTGGTGTTATTCTGTCAGTGAGGAGTGTTGGCTTTTCTTCAAGTAGCACAACATCTATTTTTTTTAAATAAATTTAGAGTACCCAATTCATTTTTTTTTCCAATTAAGGGGCAACTTAGCGGGGCCAATCCACCTGCCCTGCACATCTTTGGGTTGTGAGGGCGAAACCCACGCAGACACGGGGAGAATGTGCAAACTCCACACGGACAGTGACCCAGAGCCGGGATTCGAACCTGGGACCTCGGCGCTGTGCAGCTGCAGGGCTAACCCACTGCGCCACCGTGCTGCCCACAACATCTATTTTAACAGTGTGAACCTTCTCCCCCAATAGGCTGCCTTGATGCCCAATTTTACTCCATCGTGGACAGCAATGCAGTCAGCTGTTAAGGGTCCCAGTGGAATTCCTTCCTTTAACCTCTCTTCTCGCCTTGAAAATTTCTCCGCCGGTTGCGGCGATGCGGAGCTAAGCCGCACATTTCGGCGGCTCCCGCTAGAACGGACTTTTGGGCTCTCCAGAGGAGCCCCAACGGAAGTTTTTCGACGACTTCCCGTGTGGGAAGGTGAGAGCAAGGTCCCCCTTCCATAGTATATGGAGTGGGCCAGAAGTGGAGCGGTAAAAAAAGCGGCTTTGGAGCAGCGAAAGAAACGAAGGAGGAAAAACAAGATGGCGGAGATCGAGCAGCATGGGGGCCGGAGCAGCAGGAGTTTCTCAGGCGCTGCGTGGAGGAGCTTGCGAAAGAGGTGCTGGTGCCACTGCTGACGGAGATTGAGGGGCTGAAGGAGACCCAGCAGGCCCACGGGGTAGAGATCCGAGAGGTGCGGGAAAAAGCCACCGAGAACGAGGACGAGATCTTGGGCCTGGCGGTGAAGATGGAGGCGCACGAGGCGCTGCACAAGAGGTGGGCGGAAAGATTCGAGGACCTGGAGAACAGGTCGAGGAGGAAGAATCTTCGGATTCTGGGTCTCCCTGAAGGGGTGGAGGGGGCCGATGCCGGGGCATATGTGAGCACGATGCTCCATTCGCTGATGGGTGCGGAGGCCTCTCCGAGTCCCCTGGAGCTAGATGGGGCTCACCGGGTCCTGGCGAGGAGACCCAAGGCCAACGAGCCACCAAGGGCGGTAGTGGTGAGGTTTCATCATTTCGTGGACAGAGAGTGTGTCTTGAGATGGGCCAAGAAAGAGCGGAGCAGCAGGTGGGAGAATGCGGTGATCCGAATATATCAGGACTGGAGTGCAGAGGTGGCAAAAAAGAGAGCTGGTTTTAATCGGGCCAAGGCGGTGCTGCATAGGAAGGGGGTGAGATTCGGAATGCTGCAGCCAGCGCGATTGTGGGTCACATTTCACGATCGACACCACTACTTCGAAACGCCTGAAGAGCTTGGACATATATCCAAACTGAAAAGTTGGACTCAAACTGAGGGTCTATGGTTGTGGGGGGGATGTCGGTTGTATACAGGGTTTTAACTATGCGTAAGGAATATTCCACGGGTGGTGCGATAGATGGGGATGGGGAAGAGATCTGATGGGGAGACTGTGGGGAATGTGGGCGCGGTGCTGAGGGAGGGGAGGCCCGGGGATGGGGGAATTGGGATAAGGCCGCAACAGGAGCTGCGCCAGAGGGGGCGGGGCTGGCTCAGGCAAGCGCGGGCACGGGACTGGCCTAAAACATGAGATGGCTAGACGGCGGGGGGGGGGGGGGGGGGGGGGGCCCAATCCGGCTGATAATGTGGAATGTGAGGGGCCTGAATGGGCCGGTTAAGAGGGCCCGAGTGTTCGCGCACTTAACGGGACTGAAGGCAGACGTGGTCATGCTTCAGGAGACACATTTGAAGGTGGCAGACCAGGTCAGGTTAAGAAAGGGATGGGTAGGACAGGTATTCCATTCGGGGCTGGATGCGAAGAATAGAGGGGTGGCAATACTGGTGGGGAAGCGGGTGTCGTTTGAGGCCAGGAATATAGTAGTGGACAATGGAGATCGATACGTGATGGTGAGCGGTAGGCTGCAGGGGGCGTGGGTAGTATTGGTAAACGGAAACGCCCTGAACTGGGACGATGCTGGATTTATGAAGCGTATGTTGGGGCGGATTCCGGACCTGGAGATAGGAAGCTTGATAATGGGGGAGGATTTTAACACGGTGCTGGACCCAGCATTAGATTGTTCCAGATCTAGGACGGGGAAGAGGCCGGCTGCAGCCAAGGTGCTTAGGGGGTTTATGGACCAGATGGGGGGAGTGGATCAGTGGAGATTTGCCAGGCCCCTGGCCAGGGAACTTTCTTTTTTCTCCCACGTACACAAAGCCTACTCCCGGATAGATTTTCTTGTTCTGAGCAGGGCGCTGATCCCGAAGGTGGAGGGAACGGAGTATTCGGCCATAGCCATCTCAGACCACGCCCCGCACTGGGTGGAACTGGAGTTGGGAGAGGAGAGGGACCAACGCCCGCTGTGGCGTTTGGATGTGGGATTACTGGCAGATGAGGAGGTGTGCGGGAGGGTACGGGGGTGCATTGAAAGGTATTTGGAGGCCAACGACAATGGGGAGGTGCAGGTGGGGGTAGTATGGGAGGCGCTGAAGGCGGTGGTCAGGGGAGAGTTAATCTCCATCAGGGCTCACAGGGAGAAGAGAGAGGGCAGGGAAAGGGAGTGGTTAGTGGGGGAGATTTTACGGGTGGACAGGAGATATGCAGATGCTCCTGATGAGGGACTACTCAGGGAGAGGCGAAGACTCCAGATGGAATTCGACCTGTTGACCACAGGGAAGGCAGAGGCACAGTGGAGGAATGCACAGGAGGCGACGTATGAGTATGGGGAGAAGGTGAGCCGGATGCTGGCACATCAGCTCCATAAGAGGATGGCAGCGAGGGAGATAGGTGGAGTTAAGGATAGCAGGGGAACTACAGTGTGGAGTGCGGTGAAAGTAAATGAGGCATTTAAGGCCTTCTATGAGGAGCTGTACAGATCTCAGCCCCCAGCGGGGGAAGGGGGGATGCGACGATTTCTGGACCAACTGAGGTTCCTGAGGGTGGAGGAGCAGGAGGTGGCTGGTTTGGGGGCGCCAATTGGGTTGGAGGAGCTGATTAAAGGACCGGGGACCATGCAGGCGGGGAAGGCCCCGGGACCAGATGGGTTCCCGGTTGAGTTTTACAGGAAGTACGCGGACCTGTTAGCCCCGTTGCTAGTGAGGACTTTCAATGAGGCAAGGGGCCCTGCCCCCGACAATGTCCGGGACGATGATCTCTTTGATTCTGAAGCAGGATAAGGACCCACTGCAATGTGGTTCGTATAGGCCGATTTCGCTCCTTAACGTGGATGCTAAGTTGCTGGCAAAAGTGCTGGCTACGAGGATTGAGGACTGTGTCCCGGGTGTGATTCACGAGGACCAGACGGGATTTGTAATGGGCAGGCAGCTAAACACCAATGTGCAGAGGCTCCTGAACGTGATTCTGATGCCATCAGGATGGAGGGAGAGGCGGAGATAGTGGCAGCTATGGACGCGGAGAAGACCTTTGACCGGGTGGAGTGGGAGTATCTCTGGGAAGTGTTGCGGAGGTTTGGGTTTGGGGAGGGGTTTATCAGTTGGGTTAAGCTCCTACATAGAGCCCCGATGGCGAGTGTGGTTACGAATCGGCAGAGGTCGGAGTATTTTTGGCTGTATCGAGGGACGAGGCAGGGGTGCCCACTGTCCCTCCTGTTGTTTGCATTAGCAATTGAACTTTTGGCCATGGCATTAAGGGAGTCCAGGAAATGGAGGGGGGGGGGGGGTGATCTGAGGGGGAGAGGAGCATCGAGTGTCGCTGTATGCAGACGACCTGTTGCTGTATGTGGCGGATCCAGTGGAGGGGATGGTGGAGGTCATGCAGATCCTCAGGGAGTTTGGGGACTTCTCGGGCTATAAGCTCAATGTAGGGAAAAGTGAGCTCTTTGTGGTGCATCCAGGGGACCAGGGAAGAGGGATAGACGACCTACCATTGAGGAGGGCAGAAAGGAGCTTTCGGTACTTGGGGATCCAAGTAGCTAGGAGTTGGGGGGCCCTGCATAAACTTAATTTGACGCGGCTGGTGGAGCAGATGGAGGAGGACTTCAAACGATGGGATATGTTGCCACTCTCGCTAGCGGGCAGGGTACAGTCGATTAAAATGATTGTCCTCCCGAGGTTTCTTTTTGTGTTCCAGTGCCTTCCAATTATGGTCACCAAGGCCTTTTTTAAGAGGGTAGGCAGGAGCATCATGGGTTTTGTGTGGGCAAACAAGACCCCGAGGGTAAGGAGGGGGTTTCTGGAGCGTAGTAGGGACAGAGGAGGGTTGGCGTTGCCGAATCTGGGTGGCTACTATTGGGCAGCCAACGTGGCGATGATCCGTAAGTGGGTGATGGAGGGAGAGGGGGCGGCATGGAAGAGGTTGGAGATGGCGTCCTGCAAAGGAACGAGCCTGGGGGCGCTGGTGACGGCACCGCTGCCGCTCTCGCCGACAAGGTACACCACGAGTCCGGTGGTGACGGCAACGCTAAAGATCTGGGGGCAATGGAGACGACACCGGGGTGCAATGGGAGCCTCGGTGTGGTCCCCGATCAGGGGTAACCATCGGTTTGTCCCAGGAAGGATGGACGGGGGGTTTCAGAGCTGGTATCGGGCAGGGATTAGAAGAATGGGGGACCTGTTCATCGATGGGACGTTTGCGAGCCTAGGGGCGCTGGAGGAGAAGTTTGGGCTACCCCCGGGAAACGCTTTCAGGTACATGCAAGTGAGGGCGTTTGTGAGGCGACAGGTGAGGGAATTCCCATTGCTCCCGGCACAGGGGATTCAGGACAGGGTGATTTCGGGAGTATGGGTCAGAGAGGGCAAATTGTCGGCGATATATCAGGAGATGAAAGAAGAGGAGGAGGCTTTGGTAGAGGAGCTGAAGGGCAAATGGGAGGAGGAGTTGGGGGAGGAGATTGAAGAGGGGCTGTGGGCCGATGCCCTGAGTAGTGTTAATTCCTCTTCCTCATGTGCCAGGCTCAGCCTAATACAATTCAAGGTTATTCACAGAGCGCATATGACAGGGGCGAGGCTGAGTAGGTTCTTTGGGGTG
This sequence comes from Scyliorhinus torazame, assembly GCF_047496885.1. NCBI lineage: Eukaryota > Metazoa > Chordata > Chondrichthyes > Carcharhiniformes > Scyliorhinidae > Scyliorhinus > Scyliorhinus torazame. The sequence continues at coordinate 10,813,424 of NC_092734.1, forward strand.
GAGGACAGATGTGGGAGGTGCTCAGGAAGCCCGGCGAATCACGCCCATATGTTCTGGTCGTGCCCGGCACTGGATGGGTTCTGGAGGGGTGTTGCGAGCACTATGTCTAAGGGGTGAAAGTCCAGGTCAAGCCAAGTTGGGGGCTAGCACTATTTGGAGTGACGGACGAGCTGGTATTCTGGCCTTTGTGTCCCTGGTAGCCCGGGGGAGGATCTTGCTATTGTGGAAAGATGCGAAGCCCCCCAGTGTGGAAGCCTGGATAAATGACATGGCAGGGTTCATTAAGCTGGAGAGGATAAAGTTTGCCTTGAGAGGGTCTGCGCAGGGGTTCGTCAGGCGGTGGCAACCGTTCCTAGACTATCTTGCGGAGCGTTAAATGGAGGTCGGTCAGCAGCAGCAGCAACCCAGGGAAGGGGGGGGGGGGGGTGTCTCTTTCGGGAAGGAGGTATATGGGTGGGCGGGGAAGGGGGCACTTGAAAAAGGAAAAACATAAACATATGGGAAAGTCAATATGTGCGGGAGGAACCCATTGTACAAGTTCTGTATTATGTTGGATTGATATGTTCATGTCCTGTTCTGTTACTTTTCCTTTCTTTTTTTTGTTACGTGGGGGGGTTTGAATGGTTGAAACTTTTTGTTGAAAAATTCTGAATAAACATATTTAAAAAAAAAAAGAAAATTTCTCCTTAAAACCTACATCTTGGATCAAGCCCCAATTCCTCCTTATGTGGCTTGGACTAGATTAGTTTGGTCACACGCCTGTGAAGCACGTAAGGATGTTTTACTCTGTTAAAGGGACCAAATAAATGCAAGTTATTGCCGTGGATACTGGGGCAAAGGGTGGTTTCAAACATGAGATTGATAAGTTTTTCATTCGGGGATAAAGAGATATGCAGAAGAGGCAGATAAGTGGCATTGAGGTGCCGGTCAGCCAGGGGGCAGAATTCTCTGATAATGGGGCTCTGTCCCCACGCCTGTGGGAAAACAGGCACAAATCACTCTGGACTTTCCTGGAGGAATTCGAGGGCGATTCTCCGATTTACAGGGGGCCAGCAGGGCTCCTCGCAGCTCCGGCCGCCGATTCCGGGCCCTGCACTTCCGGCCGGGGGTCCGCGGATGCGCGCGGCGGCGGCCCCGCGCGACATGGCCGACCCACACCACGGACTGGCATCCCGCCGATCGGTAGTCCCCGATCGCGAGCCTGGCCGTCCTGGGGGCCTCCCCCCCCCCCCCCCCCCCCGGTGACGGATTCCCCCGTCACCCACCAGGGCGGCCGCGGACTGAGTCTGCAGCTGCCCCTCCGAGCGCCGGGTGCAACCATGAGTACTCGGCCAGTTGCCAGCAGAGAATCGCTGCGGGGGCCTCTTTCAATGGCCCCCGACCGGCGCCACGTCGACCGCGTGCGCGCGATTGGCGGTGATTCTCCGGGGACCAGGAGCGGTTTCAGACCCAATCGCGGATCTAACGCCCATTCCCCATCCCCGCGCCGAGCGCGATTGCGGCGAGAAGGCTCGGAGAATCCCACCCAGGATCTATCTACTTGAATGGCAGGTAAGGCTGGAGAGGCCAGATGGACCACCCATTTTCCTAATAAGCAGGGTCACAGATTAACGCCACACTTGAAGGACAATCCCTAAGACATCGCAAAACTCCATCAGTAATAATTCACTGGAGTGTATGTGCTCAACAATTGGAGTGGGGTTCTTTTTTAAACATACCAAACGGGTATGTCATCTGCACCCTCTCTAAAGCCTCCCCGTCCTTCTGGTAGTGTGGCGACCAGAATTGAACACTATACTCCAAGTGTGGCCTAACTAAGGTCCTATACAGCTGCAACATGACTTGCCAATTCTTATACTCAATGCCCCGGCCAATGAAGGCAAGCATGCCGTATGCCTTCTTGACTACCTTCTCCACCTGTCTTGCCCCTTTCAGTGACCTGTGGAACTATACACCTAGATCTCTCTGACTTTCAATACTCTTGAGGGTTCATTGCAGTGGCAATATAAGCCTACTTATGACAGTAATAAAGATTATTATTATAATTATTACTTATTTTTTTACACAAAGAACTTAGTTTGTGCAGATGTATTTCTGTGCAGTGCAGAGAATATTTCAGATGACTTCAGGCGGAACATCTTAATATTTTTTTTCTCTGCCAATTTTCTCTGGCAATTTAAATATCTTAATAATTGATTCCAGCAAACATCAATCTGAAAACACTAATGGAGCTCCAGGAACTAAGTTGGCTCAACATTTACTGTGGATCTGAAGGCAGCTACAGGCAGTGCTTGGCTCCACTGGAGTCAGACAGATATGTTAGACAGACGTTTGTGCTGAAATGGTGGAAATTGCTCAGAATTAATTAATGTTGACACCAAAATGTTAAGGAAGACACTTTTGCAGATGTTATGGGCTTGCCCTCGGGCTGGTGGATTTTGCAGGCAGACTGTGACCTTCATCCACTGAAGAAGTAACATAGAGACACGCTAATATAAATGTGATATTCTGATCCTTATCTCAGGGAATGTGCAGTGCAGTGGTTATAATACCGGGCTCGCAATTCAGAGGCTGAGATAAGATATAATTCATTAAATCTGATAGACTGGCTCTAGCAAAAATTGGAAGTTGCTAGCTTATCATAAAAACCCAACTGGTTCAGCCAACTCCCTGTCAAAGAAGGGGACCTGCGCTCCAATTTGGTTTGTCATAAGCAGGGCTCCTGTCCTAAGTTACATCTATGATGCAGACTAGCAAGTTCATAAAACTGACCTTCTGGCTCATGAACGTGGCCATGACTCATTCCAGGACAAATGAAGACTAACAGGCTGGATTCTCCGTTATTGGGACTATGAACCCACGCCAGCGTCAGAACTGTGGACTTACGCGCCAGAGAAACTGGTGTGAAAGGGTCACATCTTCCCAGCCCTGCAGGGGGCTGGCAGGGACCCGGCGTAGATCTCGCAGCTTTTGTTGCATATACAGGTCCCCGCACCCCTGGGTTGGAGGCCGCGCTTGCGCACAGCAGCGGCCACGCCGTGCTCCATGGCGGACTCGTACCACGGAGCCGGACGCTGAAAATAAATCACGCGACCGCCCGCACAAACATTACCCTGCCGCGTATAAGGCCCCCCCCCTGCCCTCCGATTGGACCGCCGCTGACCAGGGCGGCCGCGGCCTGAGTCTGCAGCCGCCACACGAGTATCCCGACCGGCTGGACCACATTAGAGCCATGCCATCGGGGCTTCGGCCGTTCGGGGGCGGAGCGGGCCTCCAGCAATGGCCCCAGGTTGGGGGGGGGGGGGGGGGGTAGTGAACCTTCTTGAATCTTTCAAGCATGTGAAGGTGGGGCTGCACGGTGGCGCAGTGGTTAGCACTGCTGCCTCACGGCACCGAGGCCCCATGTTCGATCCCGGCTCTGGGTCACTGTCCGTGTGGAGTTTGCACATTCTCCCCGTGTCTGCGTGGGTTTCGCCCCCACAACCCAAAGATGTGCAGGCTAGGTGGATTGGCCGCGCTAAATTGCCCCTTAATTGGAAAAAATGAATTGGGTATTCTAACTTTATTTCAAAAAAGACTGTGAAGGTGCTCCCACAGAAGTTGGCCAGCTAGCTGAGCGCCAATGCACTGCATTTACAGCTGGAGGAATGGGTATTTGATGTGCCCTCTCATCAGAGATTTAGGGCACGGTTTACCGGCCTCTTTGCGCCCGTCTTGGTGTCACGACGAGGCTGCCAGATTCGCAACGCTCGAGACGTCTTGCGGAATTCAACCGAACCTTGCGAGACATCGCGATCGGGATCTCACCCGCGCTCGCCAGGATCCAGATCAGCATATTTAAATAAGTCATTAGGCTCATTTGAATATGTCGGCACCGGATTCTCCTGGATTCAGGAAACTAGCGGCTTCCCAGTGAGGCTTCGACCAGGCGCTATTTAGTGCTGGTCCACACCAACGTGTACCAGGCGTAACGGCACCTGAGGGGGCAGTCTCCCAGTGCAGACTCCTGGGTGGTCGGGGACAGGGCAGAGTGGCACCCTGGTCCCCCCTCTGGCACCTGGGCACTGTCAGATTGGCAGTGTCAAGGGTCAGGGCCATGCCCATGAAAGTGGGGGTAAGGGGAGTCTGTGAAGGGTGGGAGGGTGAGGAGCAGGTATGAAGGGGCCTCATAAAAGGTCGGGTGGGTGAAGAGTGAGGGTCCTGAAAGGTGAGGGTCTGAAAAGGGGGGGGTGCCCTCAGCGGCCCCATAGTGGGGTATTTCCACTTGAGGGGGGAGGAGGAAGCAGAGTTGGGGCAATGCCCACATGTGTGGGGGGTGACATTGTCCGTGGTTGGGGGTGGGGGGGGTCCGCAAGCTCACTTAGAGTTCGAAGCACCCTTTCAAAATGGTGGCCCGATCTCTGAGGAGCTGGTCTCTCCGACGGGTTCAGTTCCCCATTGCTGAAAACATTTCCAAGTGTGGGCTGGACTGGGGAGAAATTCCCCAAGACCCAAAAGAATGACTAAGTGTGGGAGAATACCGGTGTGGATCTCACCCAAAAAACCAGAGGGAAACAGACCGCCAAACACGCCCAGAATGAGACTTAGGGCGCGATCCACCGGCCGCGTTGTGCTCTCCCTCCAGCGCGGTGCAGCCGGGGAATGCCGGGAGAGCCCTCCCGCGGCTTCTTGACAGGCTTAATGCCTCACTGGATTCAACCAAGTCCCGTGAGGCGTCGCAGTCCAAATCCCGCCAAGAGGCGGGACCAAGCTGCACGCGCCGAAACCGGTTTACCCAGCATCCACCGGCCTCCCTCGATTCTACGGCCTCCCCAGGGAGGCCATGGCAGTGTGCCACTCACACAAACGTGCACCAAGCGGGCCAACAGAAACCCCTGCGTGGTCAGGGTAAGTGCAGGGTGCATCCCTGGCCCTCCCCTGTAATGCGGGAACTTTAGCACAGGAGCACTGCCAGGGTGACAGTGCCAATGGTCAGGGCCCAAGGACGGCTATGCCCATGGAAGGAGGGTGGAGAGGGGGTTTGTAGGGTGGGGGTATGCAGGGCAGGTAAGTAGGGGCCTCCGGGAGATTTGGGGGGGGGGGGGGTGTCCTGGAAGGGAGGGGATGCTGCAAGCGTGCTTGTGGGGGGCCTGAAGGGGGGCCCCCAGAGCGGGGTGTCCTCACTTGGGGGGGTGGGGTGGGGTAGTGCCCATGTTTGTGGGGATGGCATTGCCCATAGGGATGGGGACCCACAAGCTCACTTTGAGATTGGGGCACCCTTTCAAAATGGTGGCCCGATATCAGAGTTCCGTTCTCCAGTGCTAAAATGTGCGGACTAAAGCGGACAGAAACTCTCCAAGTGTCATTGAATAGCGGTGAGGAACTCACCGGACTCCCTGAAAACGCCACAAATTAACCTGCAAATGTTTCTGGAGAATCGCACCATTCGAAATGTTTTGGTTGAATTCCGCCATTAATCTCTCTCCTTTTTTGTTAGAATCATAGAATTTACAGTGCAGGAGGCCATTCGGCCCATCGAGTCTGCACCGGCTCTTGGAAAGAGCACCCTACCCAAGCCCACACCCCCACCCTATCCCCATTACCCAGTAACCCCACCCAATACTAAGGGCAATTTTGGACACCAAGGACAATTTATCATGGCCAATCCACCTAACCTGCACATCTTTGGACTGTGGGAGGAAACCGGAGCACCCGGAGGAAACCCACGCACACACGGGGTGGATGTGCAGACTCCGCACAGACAGTGACCCAAGCCGGGAATCGAACCTGGGACCCTGGAGCTGTGAAACAATTGTGCTATCCACAATGCTACCGTGCTGCCCAACGTTCGGTGGCGTTACGTGGGGTGGGGGAAGTGAGTGAAGGACTGGAATGATAGGATTAGAATCACTCGAAGGCAATTCAATATTTTCATAACGGAAGCTTGAGGACCAGCACTTACATCTTTCCACCAGGCACTTCACAGTCATTCAGCTGGAACGTCTGAGGTAACAAAATTAGACCGTAACCAACGCTCCCCATTTTTTTTCTCTTCAGGTGGCTGGTGATGCGGGAAGGCTCACCAGAGCCACTGGGAATGGCAGAGGTGGGGGCCACAGTTGCTGGAGTGGCCCGTACTCCTGTGGCCGACCCAACAACCTCCCTCATCCACATTCTGCGGCCACAGGACCTTTGCTGTCTTTTTTTTTTTAAGTGTCCCCTCCCCCTCTACTATTCACCTGAAACCATTTGCACCTTCCCTGGTCCCATTGAGGGCCCTGTCATCACTTTAATCTGCTTTGCACCATCACTCCTTTGCTATTTCATCAGTTCTGCCTTCCACCATATCGGAGCGTTCCCCTCCTCCCCGACCTTTCCCACACTCTGTACTTGTCCAAAAGCTCTCTTCGTCTCGAACCTCTTCCCATACCGCTGAAATATTGACTCTATTTTGCTCCCAACGGCTGTTGCCTGACTTGCCGAGTGTTTTCCAGCATTTTCTGTTTTATTTTTACTTTCGGATTTCCAGCCTCCGCATTATTTTGTTTTTGTTTCCGCCACTTTTCCCTTGGCTGCTGACAAGAGCGACAGTGATGACGATAATTACCTCCAATTCGTGTGAACTTGTCGAACTGCTGAGGGAGGCTACGTGGCAGCTCAGAACTGCAGCAGAAAACTCATTTATTTTAAATGCTCCAGCAGATGGTGGCTTGGCTGCAAATTGGATCTAATGATGCATTTAAAATGTAGAAATGCATCAAGAGTTGGTTCTGCAACAGCGGCCAAGGCCCTTGGTGCTCCGCAAACCACCCTATCGATATCACAGGGTGGGTTCCATGGCAGAGAGATCGGCATGTACAGTTGCAATCCTTTTTCTATTTTAATTCTTTCAATGGGATGTGGGCATCGCTGGGCAAAGCCAACAGTTGCTGCCCGTCCCTAATTGCCCATGAACTGCTCTGCGTTTCAGAGGAGAGACAAGAGTCAACCACATTGCTGTGGGCCTGGAGTCACATCTGACCAGACCGTGGTAAGGACGGCAGATTTCCTTTCCTAAAGGACATCAATGATCCAGATTGGGATTAGGTGGGGTTACGGGGATAGGGCGGAGGGGTGGGCTTAAGTAGGGTGCTCTTTCCAAGGGACAGTGCAGACTCGATGGGCCGAATGGCCTCCTTCTGCACTGTAGATTCTATGAATTCTATGAGATGGGTTTTCACAATAATCGATGATAGGTCCCCTTTACTAAGATTAGCTTTTATATTCCAGATTTTATTATTTGAATTTAAATTCTGCCAGGTTTGAACCAATGGCCCAAGGATCAGTTTGGGGACTCTCAGCTACTAGCTCAGCGACCTTACCACCATGTGGCCTGATTTAGAACTATACATTCCCCTTCCAGGCCTCCAAAAAGCAATATCAACTTGTATTTATGTAATACTTTTAAAAGGGTAAAACATCCCAAGGCATTTTGTGGGTGCGCTTTCAAACAGAGAGCTTGACACCAAGCCAGGCAGAGGAGATGTCAGGACTGGTGACCAAAGGTTTGGTCAGAGGTAAGTTTTAAGGAGCATCTTCAAGGAGGAGAACATAGAACATTACATCGCAGTACAGGCCCTTCGGCCCTCGATGTTGCGCCGACCTGTGAAACCACTCTAAGGCCCACCAACACTATTCCCTTATTGTCCATATGTCTATCCAATGACCATTTGAATGCCCTTAGTGTTGGCGAGTCCACTACTGTCGCAGGCAGGGCATTCCACGCCCTTACTACTCTCCGAGTAAAGAACCTACCTCTGACATCTGTCCTATATCTATCTCCCCTCAATTTAAAGCTATGTCCCCTCGTGCTAGACATCACCATCCGAGGAAAAAGGCTCTCACTGTCCACCCTATCCAATCCTCTGATCATCTTGTATGCCTCAATTAAGTCACCTCTTAACCTTCTTCTCTCGAACGAAAACAGCCTCATGTCCCTCAGCCTTTCCTCATAAGATCTTCCCTCCATACCAGGCAACATTCTGGTAAATCTCCTCTGCACCCTTTCCAATGCTTCCACATCCTTCCTATAATGCGACGACCAGAATTGCACGCAATACTCCAAATGCGGCCGCACCAGAGTTTTGTACAGCTGCAACATGACCTCATGGCTCCGAAACTCAAACCCTCTACCAATAAAAGCTAACACACCGTACGCCTTCTTAACAACCCTCTCAACCTGGGTGGCAACTTTCAGGGATCTATGTACATGGACACCGAGATCTCTCTGCTCATCCACACTGCCAAGAATCTTACCATTAGCCCAGTACTCTGTCTTCCTGTTATTCCTTCCAAAATGAATCACCTCACACTTTTCTGCATTAAACTCCATTTGCCACCTCTCAGCCCAGCGCTGCAGCTTATCTATGTCCCTCTGGAACTTGTAACATCCGTCCGCACTGTCCACAACTCCACCGACTTTAGTGTCATCTGAAAATTTACTCACCCATCCTTCTACGCCCTCCTCCAGGTCATTTATAAAAATGACAAACAGCAGTGGCCCCAAAACAGATTCTTGTGGTACACCACTAGTAACTGAACTCCAGTCTGAACATTTCCCATCAACCACCACCCTTTGTCTTCTTCCAGCTAGCCAATTTCTGATCCAAACTGCTAAATCACCCTGAATCCCATGCCTCCTTATTTTCTGCAGTAGCCTACCGTGGGGAACCTTATCAAACGCTTTACTGAAATCCATATACACCACAGCAACTGCTTTACCCTCATCCACCTGTTTGGTCACCTTCTCAATGAACTCAATAAGGTTTGTGAGGCACGACCTACCCTTCACAAAACCGTGTTGACTATCTCTAATCAAATTATTCCTTTCCAGATGATTATACATCCTATCTCTTATAAACCTTTTCAAGATTTTGCCCACAACAGAAGTAAGGCTCACTGGTCTATAGTTACCGGGGTTGTCTCTACTCCCCTTCTTGAAAGGGGACATTTGCTATCCTCCAGTCTTCTGGCACTATTCCTGTAGACAAAGATGACTTAAAGATCAAAGCCAAAGGCTCAGCAATCTCCTCCCTAGCTTCCCAGAGAATCCTAGGATAAATCCCATCCGGCCCAGGGGACTTATCTATTTTCACACTTTCCAGAATTGCTAACACCTCCTCCTTATGAACCTCAAACCCTTCTAGTCTAGTAGCCTGAATCTCAGTATTCTCCTCGACAACATTGTCTTTCTCCTGTGTGAATACTGACGAAAAATATTCATTTAGCACCTCTCCTCTCCTCGGACTCCAAGCACAACTTCCCACTACTGTCCTTGACTGGCCCTTCTCTTACCCTAGTCATTCGTTTATTCCTGACATATCTATAAAAAGTTTTAGGGTTATCCTTGATCCTACCAGCCAAAGACTTCTCATGTCCCCTCCTGGCTCTTCTTAGCTCTCTCTTTAGGTCCTTCCTAGCTAACTTGTAACTCTCGAGCGCCCTAACTGAACCTTCATGTCTCATCAGAAAGAGTGGCCTAGAGGTTTAGGGAAGGACTGCTTGAGGTTAGGGCTTAGGCAAATGAAAACAGAACAGCCAAAGGTGGAGGGATCAAAAGAGGGTGGACATAACAGCTCAAAGCTGGAGGAGTACAGAGGTCTCGGGAGTGTTGTCGGGCTGCGGGGGGTTACAAGGGAAAGGGTGTGGCAAAACCACAGGACGGACCTGAAAACAAGGATGAGAATGTTACCACGGAGGTACTGTCGGAGCAGGAACAATGCAGCAAAGGTCACAATACAATGGCCAGTCTTGATGCAACAAGGCAGCAGCCACTGTGTGGTATTCATGGCCATTTAATCCTGCAGCATTGCATTTGCACTCTCTCTCCCTTTGCAGCATCCGCAGGCGTTTTTTTGGAATAAGTAAGGATCAAAAAGCAGGTTTGGGTCCAATTTCCTTTTGATATTCATGAATCCAACCACTTGAAAGGCAGTGAGAGGACTTGTCTCCAAAACGGTGATGTTCAAACTGTAACCAGTGGCCCAAGGGAATAGACAATCCATCCCCCTGCAAGGTCAGGCATGTCTGTTCTATTAGCGCTCATATTTCTTAGTCACCTTTTCTGGTTGAACGTTTGTGAGCCTGGAGGTTTGGGAGGGACTATTCTCGGCAGTATTGCCTAATTGGCGAATAAAGCCTCAACCAACGCGCCAGGATTGGTTGTTACCTGCAGCTTAGAGTTTAGGATTTTTAATGTCTCACACCGCGGCACACAAAGATCTTCAGCATATGCTTGCGTGGCGACACTTACGGTCTACAATTCCCGGCCTTATGGGAATTGAGCAAATATAATCCCTTATAGGTTGGGTAAGAAGGAGCGAAAGCCATTTGGAGTGACCTGCCTTGGTAAATAATGTGTGCCATTTAAATCATTTTAATTTTCCTCCAGGGAATCTGCAGTACTGTACAGGGTTTGAGCTCACATTTCCAAATGGTTACCTTGTACCTTGTCCTGGATTTTCACAATTGCGTCTGATGTAGGACAAGGGAGAAAAAAAAATCCCAAAACAGACTCTATTCTGCAGGGAATTAGTCGGCTTTTGCTTGTCTGCGATGATTTATTTGCTACACGATAACCGCATCTGCCAGGCTCCGCTATTATCTTATCACAACCTGCCTTCAACAAAATTATTGCTGCGATTGTTCAACGGGCAGTTCACAGCAATCAAGGGACTGACTGGGTGGAGCATTGGGCTAGCACACAGGCCATTGGAATTTGGTTCCAAATCTAGCCTGGTCTCCTCGTCCGTTGGTCCCCGAGGATCATACATAAAATATATGTGCAGTCAGTCTCAACTCGGCCCAAATCAAAAGTAAAATGGCAACCTGACTCAGAAAGGAGGCACAGGCAGTGGAAAGAAATGTCAGACTGGTGCACTCAGGGGTGTTCTTTTGACGGGCACTGCTCAGAAAAACAAAGGACGGGGACTTTTACATTTGGCCATGCTATACTGGGAGTATGGATTCGATCGAGCAAATAGAAAAGTTCCCCCATTCTCAACATCAGCATCTCACTCCGAGATAAGAAATGTTCACCAGGAGTTCAACACATCACTGCAAATATTTTACTGTGAAAGATCGGAATGGCGTTTGAAGAAATACAAGTGTTTCCGATGTAAAAATAAACCACAGGTCTTCTCTTGGAGTCTCTCGTGCATCGCCATAGCTGCCCCAGCTGGATGTTCTGGTCAGGTCACCTTAATCCAGCTCCTTTACTCCAGAAGAAACAAGGGAAATGGATCCCGCTTGAGGACCTGGGAATGCCAGCAGTTAACCAGCGGGTGAGTTTGTCCGCCGTCTTTGCACCTTTCCGTGATGTTTTTTTTTGCGGGGGGGTTGAGGTAAGCGTTGTCCTGCAGACCCGTTGATCCAACATTGCCGCACTCTATGAAAAGTTAATGGCGCCAGATGAAGAGTAGAAGCCAGAACTGTCGGTGGAGAACCTTTGGGAGATGTGTACGGTGTTCAGCTCCACCTCGCCAAAGCGGTAATTTTCACATTTCTGCAAATGGAAAGCAAAGTATTAATATTTTATCCTACAAGAGGGAGTGTCATTTTTCTTTTGGGTGCACTGGAAACACAGTGCAGAGGGTGGGGGCATAGTCCCAGCTGAACAGGAACTTTGGTGCAACTATTTTTGTGATCAACACTCAAGAGATTAGCAGTGGCAAAGTGGTATTGTCACTGGATTAGTAATCCAGAGACCAGGGTAATGCTCTGGAGAACTGGGTTCGAATCCCACCAGGGCAGATGGTGACATTTGAATTCAATAAAAATCTGGAATTAAAAGTCTAATGATGATCTTGAAACTATTGTCGATTGTTGTAAAACCCCATCTGATTCACTAATGTCCTTTAGGGAAGGAAATCTGCCATCCTTACCTGGCCTGGCCCACATGTGACTCCAGACTCTTAAATGCCCTCAGGGATGGGCAACAAATGCTGACTCAGCCAGCGTTGACCCAAGCAGTGATGTCCACACCCCATGCATGAATCCAGGGAGCATGACACTCTGGTATAGTACAGAGGGAGTGCTGCACACATGAAAGGTGTCATTTTTTCAAATAAGACATAAACCAAAGTTGGACATAAAAGATCGCAGGGACAGTTATCCCAGATCCCCGACCAATTTTTATTCCTTAATCAACATTACTAAAAACAGATGATGTGGTCATTAGCGCAGTGCATCTTGTGAAAGCTTGCTAGACACAAATTGGTTGCTGCATTGCCTACACTTAAAGCATTCTGGGGCGCCCTGAGTTTGTGAAATACATGACATAAATGCAATTTCTTTTTATAATCCTTAAACTGCTGAATAAATAAAAATTCATATAGTTTGCACAGCAGATATTGTGACTGTTTCTTTAACCCTTAGGGTTCCAAACATAACTCCATAGGATAGAGATGGTTGACTAAACCAAAACCTTGATTGGAAGGGTTGTCTTATGAGGAAAGGTTGGACAGGTTAGGCCTGTATCAGGAGTTTAGAATTGTAAGAGGCGACTTGATTGCAACATACAAGATCTTGAGGGATATTTACAGGGTGCATGTGGAGAGGATGTTTCCTCTTGTGAGAGAATGTAGAACTGGGGGTCACTGTTTAAAAATAAGGGGTCGCTCATTTAAGACAGAGATGAGGAGAAATGTTTTCTCGGAGGGTGGTGAGTCTCTGGAGCTCTCTTCCTCAAAAGACAGGGGAAACAGAATGTTTGAATATTTTAAATATCCCAAAATGTCCTGAAGCACTGCACATTGGCGAGACCATGCGGACGCTGCGCCAACCGGTGAACGGACATCGCGTGACAATCGCCAGGCAGGAATGTTCCCTTCCAGTCGGGGAGCACTTCAGCAGTCAAGGGCATTCAGCCTCTGATCTTTGGGTAAGCGCTCTCCAAGGCGGCCTTCAGGCCGCGCGACTACACAGAATCACCGAGCAGAAACTTATAGCCAAGTTCTGCACATATGAGTACGGCCTCAACCGGGACGGATTCATGTTGCATTACATTCATCCCCACCATCTGGCCTGGGCTTGCAAAATCCTACCAACTGTCCTGGCTTGAGACAATTCACACCTCTTTAACCTGGGATTACCCCTCTCTCTGGATCTGTAAAGACTTAATTACCTGCAAATGCTCGCATTCAAAGCATCACCTTGCAAGTTTGACTTTGTCCATACACATGTTTCTGGAACCTACCTCTTCGTTCACTTGAGGAAGGAGTAGTGCTCCGAAAGCTAGTGATTTGAAACAAGCCTGTTGGACCTGGTGTTGTAAGACTTCTTACTGTGAATATTTTAAGACAGAGCGAGACAGATTCTTGATCAGCAAGAGGGGAGAAGCTTTCGGGGTAGATAGGAATGTGAAGTTGCATGGCGGAGCTGGTTCAAAGAGCTGGGTGGCCTACGTCTGCTCCTAGATTATGTGGACGTATGATAGTCTTTGGTATGATATTGTTCTGATGTCTGACACACACACAGCAGAGTTGTGTATTGAGCATGAATCGCTTGATTTACAAGAGTGCCATTTCTCTTGCTATTTGCTAATAACATTGATTTTTGCCAAGACAGCACAGTTTTCTCTTGGGAGGCTGTATCCTTCTTTTGGAAGAGAGGTCAGGCGGAACCGCAAGAAAATGTCAATATTTTCAGCAGCTCCCTTAACATGAAAATCACAACTTCAACAATTACTCCCCGGAACTCCAGAACCTCACTCAGTTGCACTCCAACTGGAATCTTCTACTCTTACACATCAAATACCCTGAACAGCTGCTCTTATAATCTTACACATAAAATGTTATAATTTGGTGCATTAATCTTTACTCTTCTGAATTAACAAGAATTCCACAAAACACATGGAACAAGAAATGCTGAATGTAAGAGGTTTGCAATAAAAGTCACAATCACTTACGTTTTAACATAAATTATTTTAGCTTCGCCAAGTTAATTTGAAACAAAGTAGATTTTCCTTGGGGATTTCATGAAAAACAAATTATTTTTAGTGAGAATTTTTCTCTTATTTTAAGCACAGTCTTTAGGGAAGGTCCGAGAGCTCTGACGTTAACCAGCTAAGGTCTGAATCAGAAATAAGAACAGAAAATGCTGGAAATTCTCAGCCGGTCTGACAGCACCTGTGGCGAGAGAACGGAGCTCACGTTTCGACTCTGGCTGACTCTTCATCGAAGCTAAAGAGGACTGGAGTAAGGTGAGATTTGTACTGTTGTGGGGGGTGGGGTGAGGGGGGTGGTGGAGCCATACGGCTGGATAGAGATCCAGCGATAGGTGGAGGCTGGGGAGAGATTGACAAAGGTGTATGGACAAAAAGACAAAAGGAAAGTAAATGGTGGTAGTCAAGGTTAAGAAGGGCATTGATACTGGCACATTAAGAGGTCAGAATGAAGGGCAGCACGGTGGCGCAGTGGTTAGCACTGTTGCCTCACGGCGCCGAGGTCCCAGGTTTGATCTCGGCCCTAGGTCACTGTCTATGTGGAGTTTGCACATTCTCCCCGTGTCTGCGTGGGTTTCGCCCGCACAACCCAAAGATGTGCAGGGTAGGTGGATTGGCCACGCTAAATTGTCCCTTAATTGGAAAAATGAATTGGGCACTCTAAACTTAAAAAAAAAGGTCAGAATGTGTTAATGGCAGAACGAAGCTAACCAGTGAGTCAAAGGATAACCTGGAACAGGGAACAGATGGTCCAAGTGGGGTGGGCAGGGGGAGGGGAGAGGGTGGTGAGGGGTTAACAGATGGATGGAAGAAATGAAAATAAATTGGTAGAAACACAAATGCGGTGGAGGTGAAAGAAAGAGTTCACAGTCTGACGTTGTCCGGAAGGCTGTAACGTGCCTAATCGGAGGATGAGGTGTTGTTCCTCCAGTTTGCGCTGGGCTTCACTGGAACGTTGCAGCAGGCCAAGAACGGACATGTGGACGTGAGAGCAGGACGGTGAGTTGAAATGGCAGCGACAGGAAGGTGTGGGTCCTGTTTGTGGACGGATCAAAAGTGTCCTGCAAAGCGATCACCCAGTCTGCGTTTAGTCCATCCATTGTAGAGCAGCCAGCTGAACCAGGTTGGCCGGTTACAAGATACAGTTCACATTCAGTGCATCACACATTCTTCAGAGCCAAGAATCTGACATTGTAACCCATTTGAAATGTTACAATGAACATCTCGAACCGTGGCCTAGTATTACCACAGGAAAACTGAACATCTTACAATGTGGGTGAGGTGTAACAGTCAACATTGTGAAAGCTGCCAGCTAGAGTGAAAAGGATTTGACAAAATGTTCAATAAATTCTCAGAATTAAAAGAGATTGACATTACCTGGGAAGCTCTTTCTTACCAAACTAGCTCACTACCAGCAATGAAACACACCGAAAACAAAACCATTCTGTGCACATAGGCATCCCACACAAGTTCAGCATTCACTGACTATCCCTCAAACTCTCCATGGTCATACAAGCTCAGTGAAGTGGGCATTTGAAATTCTAGTCCAGAGAACACTAATAAAATAATGCTATTTATACATCTCGTCACCAGATCAAAGCACTCCACTAAATTAATTACTTTTAGGGAGTACAGAGGCTATCGTGTTGGCAAACATGACAGGCATTCGACACCAGCAGGAACTTAAGTTATGAGAGGAGGAGAAAGAGTAAGCATGATTAAATTGTTCCTGGAGGAGGAGGAGGTCAAACACCAAGAGGCACCTATTAAAATGAGGAGTTTAAGACTACTGTTGTTCAGGTGGAACTTGCTCACCTAAGATCTTCAGCATAAACTATGAAGGGAGGAATCTCAAGAGACAATTCCTGGAGAATGAGGCAGTAAAGTGGGAAGGAAGCAGGAATAACTGGAACAAAGCGAGGGCCTGCTGGATCCAACAAGCCTTTAGTATTCTGAAATATCCTTCTGGTTTAAAAATAAATAAATTTAGAGTACCCAATTCATTTTTTCCAATTAAGGGACAATGTAGCATGGCCAATCCACCTAGCCTGCACATCTTTGGGTTGTGGGGGCAAAATCCACGCAAACACGGAGAGAATGTGCAAACTCCATGCGGACAGTGACCCACAGTCGGGATCGAACCTGGGACCTCGGCGCCGTGAGGCAGCAGGGCTAACCCACCGTGCTGCCTTGAAATATCCTTCTGTATTTACATTTTCTGTGAACCCGTTTCTTTCTAATTGCATTTCTTGACCAGAGTACTGTAACGTAAATATCTCAGTATAATTCTGCACTTTTTTCACCGCTTGTTTAATGGGATTGACAGAGGGTACATTTTTTTTTTAAAAAGCAAAAAATATTGGTTAATATGATTCACCTACCAGAGAAGCAGAAATGTACTCTTTTGCATCAGCTGCTATTCCAGCTGAGGATCATTTAAACTCAACAACACTGTCTGCCTCAAATGCTGTGGTGCCTGAACAAATCCAAAGCGGACTGCTCCAGGCCCGCGTTCGGCCACCCACGGGGGATAAAGCAAATATCACACCAGAGGGAGCCTCATCGCCAGAGGGAGCCTCATCGCCAGAGGGAGCCTCATCGCCAGAGGGAGCCTCATCGCCAGAGGGAGCCTCATCGCCAGGCCTTCCTCACCCGGCTTGAACAGATCCACTTTTTTTTTTCAACGTCAGCAATTTATTTGATGGAATACTCATTAGATGTGAAAGTCTTCAACTCTCCTGCTGGCCTCATACCACAATGGCGAATGTGTGTCATGCAAAATAAAATGTGTTCATCGCTCTGTAAAGTCGTGTGTCACGGGGGCATCTCTCACATCTCAAAGTGTAACACTTTTAAACCAACGATCAACCAAGTACAGAGCCGGTGATAGACGAGTAGCATCTTACGTAAACATCAGTAAGAAGCTAATTGCTCCACTATGTGCCATTTAACATTAATTCAACTTTTTGGCTTTATACACCAGGATAATCACTTCTCCACAAGGTGATACATTGCGCATTTTATGATATAACACTATTGATTCTAAGTTGAATGAGAGTGAGCAGTTTTGCTGATTTGTTCTTTCATGCGATGTGGGCGTTGGTTGCAGGATCAGCATTTATTGCCCATTCTTCAGTGCCTTTCAGAAGGTGGAGGTGAGCTGCCTTCTGGTACCTCTGTAGTCCATGTGGTGTATGTACACCCAGAATGCTGTATCGCTGCAGTCCGTGTGGTGTATGTACACCCAGAATGCTGTATCGCTGCAGTCCGTGTGGTGTATGTACACCCAGAATGCTGTATCGCTGCAGTCCGTGTGGTGTATGTACACCCAGAATGCTGTATCGCTGTAGCCCATGTGGTGTATGTACACCCAGAAAGCTGTATCGCTGCAGTCCGTGTGGTGTATGTACACCCGGAATGCTGTATCGCTGCAGTCCGTGTGGTGTATGTACACCCAGAATGCTGTATCGCTGCAGTCCGTGTGGTGTATGTACACCCAGAATGCTGTATCGCTGCAGTCCATGTGGTGTATGTACACCCAGAATGCTGTATCGCTGCAGTCCGTGTGGTGTATGTACACCCAGAATGCTGTATCGCTGCAGTCCGTGTGGTGTATGTACACCCAGAGTGCTGTATCGCTGCAGTCCGTGTGGTGTATGTACACCCAGAATGCTGTATCGCTGCAGTCCGTGTGGTGTATGTACACCCAGAATGCTGTATCGCTGCAGTCCGTGTGGTGTATGTACACCCAGAATGCTGTATCGCTGTAGCCCATGTGGTGTATGTACACCCAGAATGCTGTATCGCTGCAGTCCGTGTGGTGTATGTACACCCAGAATGCTGTATCGCTGCAGTCCATGTGGTGTATGTACACCCAGAATGCTGTATCGCTGTAACCCATGTGGTGTATGTACACCCAGAATGCTGTATCGCTGCAGTCCGTGTGGTGTATGTACACCCAGAATGCTGTATCGCTGCAGTCCATGTGGTGTATGTACACCCAGAATGCTGTATCGCTGTAGCCCATGTGGTGTATGTACACCCAGAATGCTGCATCACTGCAGTCCGTGTGGTGTATGTACACCCAGAATGCTGTATCGCTGCAGTCCGTGTGGTGTATGTACACCCAGAATGCTGTATCGCTGCAGTCCGTGTGGTGTATGTACACCCAGAATGCTCTATCGCTGTAGCCCATGTGGTGTATGTACACCCAGAATGCTGTATCGCTGCAGTCCGTGTGGTGTATGTACACACAGAAAGCTGTATCGCTGCAGTCCGTGTGGTGTATGTACACCCAGAATGCTGTATCGCTGCAGTCCGTGTGGTGTATGTACACCCAGAATGCTGATTGGGGTAAAGGGGTGGGGGACATAGTTCCAGGAACAGTGAAGGGCCGACAATATAGTTCCAAATCAAAATGGTGTGCGACTTGGAGAGGCTCCTGGAGGGAAACTTGCAAGTGCTGGTGTTCCCATGCAACTACTGCTCTTGTCCTTCTAGGTGGTAGAGGTCGCGGGTTTGGAGGGTGCTGTCGAAGGAGCCTGGGTGAGTGGCTGCAATACATCTTTACGTGATACGGGCTGCAGCCACAGTGTGCGGCGATGCAGGGAACAAATGGTTAAGGTGATGCATGGGGTGCCAATCAAGTGGGGCTGCTTTGTCCTGGATGGTGTTGAGCTGCTCGAGTGTTGTTGGAGCTGCACTCATCCAGGTGAGTGGAGAGTATTCCATCACACTCCTGACTTGTGCCTTGTAGATGGCAGACAGACTTTGCGGAACCAGGGGTTAAGTTATCTGCTGCAGAATTCCCAAACACCGGAGATTTGTCATTTAAACAACAATACGCTCTTTGGATCAAACCACACATGAAGAAACAATAACTTGCAACGAACAACGTAAGGAACCAAACTTTGACAATGCTCGATGGCAGCGGCAAGACAGTCAAGCGTTTTGAGCAGACAGGTTCAGAATGACATTGCTTCGAGAACCGGAAATGCTTTTTTGGTAACAAACCGCAAAACTGTGGATGTGTTAAGCAGCAAGGAAAAGTATACTTAGCGCAGGAGCCCTGCTACGGTGTTCATGACCCACTGGATTCAGTGAGCAAAGCAAACCAACATTATCCATTAACAGCAAGCTCCAAAAATGTCATGCTGCATTCTGGAGCATGGCAAATCTCTCACAGATGGTGAACTTATCAAGAGTGTTACACAGAGCAGTGCTGACACATTGTTCCGTGACTTTCCCCGACAAGGACAAAATTAAACAATGCAGTGGGGAGCAGAAATGCCTCTTGGTCAAAACACTGTGAAGGACGAGGTCCAGTGCATATCTAAAAATATCAGTGAACAACTCAAGACTGGCTTGCAAAAGGCTGTTTACTCACTGTGCCTTGACGGAACCAATGGGGTGACTAAGAAAGATGAAGACTGGAAGTGACTCAATTTGCAGCTAGTGCAAGATTTTGTGTAGAACGACTAAAATGGTTCAGTCTACAGAAAAAACACACAAGGGAAGACCAAAAAATAAATGTTTATGGAGGAAATCGTCATGACTGAAAGGATCAGAGTCAGGAGACGAGGCATTCAGTTGTCCCTCTTCCATACTTGCCATCATCAAGCCTGCCTCAGAGAGACAACTGTGAGGAACTCTGGAAGACATCCTGAAGACAATAATGAAGATTATAAACCACGCTACAACTCTACCTCTGAATCACCGTCCATAAGACCATAAAGACATAGGAGCAGAATTAGGCCACTCGGCCCATTGAGTCTGCTCCGCCATTCAATCATGGCTGATATTTTCTCATCCACATTTTCCTGCCATCTCCCCATAACCCCTGATTCCCTTATTAATCGAGAACCTATCTATATCGGTCTTAAAGACACTCAGTGATTTGGCCTCCACAGCCTTCTGCGGCAAGGAATTCCACAGATTCACCACCCTCTGGCTGAAGAAATTCCTCATCTCTGTTTTAAAGGATCGTTCCTTTAGTTTAGATGGTGTCCTCTGGTTCTAGTTTTTCCTTCAAGTGGAAACATCCTCTCCACGTCCACTCTATCCAGGCCTCGGAGTATCCTGTAAGTTTCAATAAGATCCCCCCCCACCTGTCTAAACTCCAACGAGCACAGACCCGGAGTCCTCAACCGTTCCTCATACGACAAGTTCTTCATTCCAGGGATCATTCAGGGGCTGTTTAGCACAGGGATAAATCGCTGGCTTTGAAAGCAGATCAAGGCAGGCCAGCAGCACGGTTCAATTCCCGTACCAGCCTCCCCGAACAGGCGCCGGAATGTGGCGACTAGGGGCTTTTCACAGTAACTTCATTTGAAGCCTACTTGTGACAATAAGCGATTTTCATTTCATTTCATTTTTCATTCTTGTGAACCTCCTCTGGACGCTTTCCAAGGCCAGCACATCCTTCCTTAGATACGGGGCCCGATACGTCCTAGTACAAAACTTTGCTGATGGACAGATCGCCTCAGTTGGGTTAGTCAGCGGCAAGCGTTTGATTAGCTTGTGGTACCATCTTGATTGACGCAACCGTCACGGAGGGAGAGTGAGAGGTGAAGATTATCACAGTTGGTTTTCCACGGGTTTCCAAAATTTGTGACTTTTCACGGTATGACTTGGGCAGCACGGTAGCATTGTGGATAGCACAATTGCTTCACAGCTCCAGGGTCGATTCCGGCTTGGGTCACTGTCTGTGCGGAGTCTGCACATCCTCCCCGTGTGTGCATGGGTTTCCTCCGGGTGCTCCGGTTTCCTCCCACAGTCCAAAGATATCCGGGTTAGGTGGATTGGCCATGATAAATTGCCCTTAGTGTTGGGTGGGGTTACTGGGTTCTGGGGATAGGGTGGAGGTGTTGACCTTGGGTAGGGTGCTCTTTCCAAGAGCCGGTGCAGACTCGATGGGCCGAATGGCCTCCTTCTGCACTGTAAATTCTATGAATTCACTGATTTAATAAGGCATTGCAGTAAACTGCAAAAAAAAATAACTGCAAGACTGGGGAATGCAGCCAGCCGATAATGGAGACAGAGAAATTCAGAGTGCTGAAAACGTTGACACGAAAAACTGCGTCAAAAATATGATGAAGTCAAGTTGTGCAGACAGAAGCATGTACAGATGTAGAATGGCTAACATATACATCGCTATAAAATAAAAGGCTAATCAGTGATAAATTGGATATCATGAACTAATCTTCCACACTGCGTAAACAACATCTGAAGCCTTAAATCCCAACTCGCTTCCTCCAGGTCTTCTACGGAGAAAATGCCTTTTACGAAGTATTAAGACAGGAGTGTAACAGCTTTCCTTCAAATCCAATAGCTATACCCAAGGGGATAGATAACATGGATATTACCCAGGAGAGCTTGTCATTTTTCAATACTCATTACCTGGTCTTGCAGCTGCTCTCTGTACAATTCCTGAGAGAAATAGCGAGCTTTCTTACCCTCACCAGGACTCATAAACAAGGTTGTATCGCCCACTGCACAGAATAGCCTAATGCACACCTGTATTAAGGTCATTTAAAACAAAAAAATATTTAAAGTATCCAATACATTATTTTTTCCCAATTGAGGGGCAATTTCACGTGGCCAATCCACCTACACTGCACATCTTTGGGTTGCGTGTCTGCGAGTGCGTGGGGGGGGGGGGGGGATGTGTGTGTGTGGGGGGGGGGGGGGGGGGGGTGAGACCCACGCAAACAGAGGGGGAATGTGCAAACTCCACACAGACAGTGACCCGGGCCCTGAGATCGAACCCGGGTCCTCAGCGTTGAGAGGCAGCAGTGCTAACCACTGCGTCACCATGCCACCCACAGGTCAAATTCTTTTAAAGATTACTTTTAGCATCACTGTGTTCTCAAAGGCAAATCCCCCAAGAATATTGGAACTCATTAACCAGAGGCAACCTCACCGGCTTGGGGATGTTTGTAGGCTGCGAGATTGAAGCGTACCCAACAATTTCATTTGGCAAGGTAGCCAGAGCCACAAGACCAGTAGGCTGCTCAAAACTCTGCTTCAAGGATGCTCTTAACTGTGACCTGAAGGCCATAAACATCAATTTACACACCTGGAAGGCACTAGCTGATGACAGAGGGAAACGGGGTCATTACCTGTGGACGGGCTTGCGCCACCACCATGAACAGCAGCGACAGCAGCTTGGCAACAGACACCAATACCAACAACCTATGAGGACGGATGACCCTTACACATGCGGCACTCGTGGCACAGCCTGCCTCTCGTGGATTGGTCTCGTCAGCCATCTGCGCAAGAGCAGCATTTATGATGCAACTCTCACCGATTTTATCGCAGGTCCATCATCAGATGGAAGGCTGTCGATAATGGATATAGCATCACTACAAAACTGTGCAAGGAATTTAATCTTCGCCTTTTAAAACATCGCAAAACCCAAATATTAATCTCTAAAAATAGAGTAAGTGATTGAAAGGTTGTTTTCGCAGAATATTATTTTCTGTTGTATCTCAAATCTATTGTCAAAAGCCAACTTCTTAAACCGAGTGAAAAATACTGGGAGCTTTAACGCAGGGCGGGATTCTCTGCAGCCCCGCGATTGGTGCTGGGCCGGAGAATCGATCTTTACGCGGGAATCGTAGCCGGTGCCGCTCCCGTGATTCTCCGGTCCCTGGAGAATCGCTCGCGCGCAGATTACGCGGCACATTTGGGGGGCCATTGACAGAGGCCCCCAGGCCCCCCCCCCCCCCAGCGATTCTCCGGGCAAAACTGGCCGCGTTCCTGACGGCGTGGCTCTAATCACGTATTGCCGGTCGGGAACCTCGGGTGGCGGGTGTGGACTCAGTCTGTGGCCGCTCTGGTGGGGGGGGGGGGGGGGGGGGGGATATCAAGTACAGGGCGGGGGTGGGGGGGCCCTTATGGGCGGCCGGGGTGGCGATCGGGTGTGTTATATGTAGCGGCGCGGGGCCGATCGTTGGGACCTTCTTTCCTCGTCCAGCTCCGCCGGCTGAGTCCGCCATCGCGTTCGGCGAGGCCACCTGAGACAGCCGCCATGGAACCGGAAGTGCGGTGGCCCGTATCCACAGCTGAAGTTGCGAGATGCACCCCGGGGCCCTGCCAGCCCCCTGCAGGTAGGTGAATAGCTGCTAATATTTTTAAGGAATCTCCAGAGTAAAACACTAGCGTTTCTACGCTGGCGTGGGGACACAGCCCCATTTCTGGAGAATCCAGCCCCCAATCTTTTATTTTCTTCGGGTTGACTCTGCGCTTACTTCATTTGTTACAATAATATTGTTCGTTTTTCTTTCTTTTTTTCCATAAATTTAGAGTACCCAATTTCTTACCCCCCAATTAAGGGGCAATTTAGCGTGGCCAATCCACCTACTCTGCACATCTTTGGGTTGTGGGGGTGAGACCCACGCAGACGCGGGGAGAATGTGCAAACTCCACACGGACAGTGACCCAGGGCCGGGATCGAACCTGGGTCCTCAGCGCCACAGTCCCAGTGCTAACCACGGCTCCACCCTGCTGCCCTCACAATAATATTGTTTAGAATATAAATTCTGACGTCTTAATGCTGCTCAGTTGCTTTTGTGTTTCCCCGATTTGGTGTCAAGGAACAGTTGCTCCCAAAATACTTCGACTTTTAACAAAGAATTGCTGGATGTTCTACTTTCACCATCTGCTCCAATTACCTGTGGAAAGGGTGTCTAAGGCCTGTGTTATGACTATGTAAGAATTCCTTGTTAAGTCTGATATCAAACCTTCCAGTTTTTACCCATTTAAGAGGGGACTGTAATTATTTTTGTTATGGCTTCAGCGTCAAGTGTGATGACGTTTCATTGCAGTGGAACTGCAATCTTAGTTTATCTTTCACAGAATGAAAGATCGCAATCACACTTCTTTCCCTGTCTGTCACCAATTCCCTGCACAATTCTGTTGCTTGATAGGGCTCAGTGAGTTAGTGACTTGGAGACAGCCTGCACCTCATAAGAAGTAGGAGCAGGTGGGGGCCATTGGAGCCTGCTCCGTTATTCAAAAAGATCATGGCTAATGTGATTGTGATTTTAACTTCACTTTCCTGCCTGTCCCTTATAACCCTCGACTCTCTTGTCAATCGAATCTATCTAACTCAGCCGTGACTATATTCAGTGACCCAGCCTCCACTGCTCTCTGTGGAAGAGAGCTCCAAACACGAAAGACCCTCAGAGAGAAAGAACTCCTCCCAATCTCCGTTTTAAATAACAGACCTCTTATTTGTAAACTGCGTCCTTAGTTCTGGACTCCCTGTGAGGGGAAGCATACGTCCAACATCTATACCCTGCCACTAAATTCCTCAACAACAAGGAGCTCTGTGGAGTAGGACTGAAAGGGGGAATCCTTCTTACAATGCCCAGATAGCAAGTTCAGAATCTTGGTTCCGATTACTCAAATGGAGCAACACCATCCCTCCCCTCCTCTGGTTGCGTTCGCGCAGTTCCTCGTGGCCATCTGCATATCAGGGAATAGCGGAATAGGCTGCCACCTCACCTATTCAGCTGATGAACAGGGGAGCTTAGGGGAGAAACTTGAAAAGAAAAGAAAATTAAACAGTGAGGCATGCATGAGGCAATCAGAAATAAAACACATTGGCCATTTTGAGAACATGCATTTATATTGAAGTGAGCCCTGCTGCCTCAGGGCGCCGAGGTCCCAGGTTCGATCCCGACCCCGGGTCACTATCCGTGTGGAGTTTGCACATTCTCCCCGTGCGCCGTGAGGCAACAGGGCTAACCCACTGTGCCCCCGTGCTGCCCTATATAGTACCTTGATTAACTTCACAACTTCTTAAAGCGCCGTAAAAGTCAATGAAGAGCTATTGAAATGCATTCACTGTTATAACACCGGAAATGTGCCACTCAATTTGCACACAGAAAGCACCTACACATGGCAATGACCAGGTAACATTGTTTTAAAAAATAAATTTAGAGTACCCAATTCCTTTTTTCCAATTAAAGAGCAACTTAGCGTGACCAATCCACATACCCTGCACATCATTTTGGGTTGTGGGGGTGAGACCACGCCGACACGGGGAGAATGGGCTAACTCCACATGGACAGTGACCTGGATCTTTGGCAGCAGTGTTAACCGCTACGTCACCGTGCTGCCCTACATTGTTGAGTAATGAAGTACTGATTGGGGGGTAGATGTTTCCCAGGTCACCGGGAGAACTAGAACATAGAACATAGAACATTACAGCGCAGTACAGGCCCTTCGGCCCTCGATGTTGCGCCGACCTGTGAAACCACTCTAAAGCCCATCGACACTATTCCCTTATCATCCATATGTCCTTTATCCTCCCTATCCTGCCTTTCTTCAGAATATTGTCATAGGGTCTGTTCTGTCCACTTGAGGGGGTCCATGGTTTGTCATCTCCTGTGAAAGAGGGAATTTCCATCAGCAGAACACTCCTTCAGCTCAAGTCACTGGAGTGGTAATTGAACCTGCAACCTTCCAACTCAGAGACAAAAAGGTTACCCGCTGAGCCATGATTGACGTCTCCGTCTCAATGTATTGGGAAGAAAACAAGTTTGAGTCTTGAAGTCAATTTTGAGAATTGAGATCAATTAATGAATCCTAATCTAGTGGTTAGCACTGCTGCCTCACAGCACCAGGGACCCAGGTTCGATTCCAACCTTGGGTGACTGTGTGGAGTTTGCACATTCTCCCCGTGCCTGCGTGGGTTTCCTCCGGGCGCTCTGGTTTCCGCCCACAGTCCAAAGATGTGCAGGTTAGGTGGAGTTACAGGGGAAAATAGGGTGCACTTTCAGAGGGTCGGTGCAGACTCGATGGGCCGAATGCCTCCTTCTGCACTGTAGGGATTCCATGGAATCTATGAGCCACAGCCAATATAAGCAGGAAGTTTACCTGGGACATGCCTGTTTTATATGACTCACCACTGCAGCTGTCGGGGGTATCTGCCCACAGGCTCAATTGGGATCTGTTCAGAGTATTTTACATAATGCATTTCACATTCTACAATTCTAGCAAGGAGAAAGGAAAATGTCCTAATTGCAGTTTGTGCGATCAATTTACTAACCTTTAATACATTTCTTGCATCAAAGGACTCTCTCTCACGCAAATTCTGCTTCCCCGGTGCGGTGCTGGTTCGACCTTCCACTAGAAATCGACAAAGCTTTGCGTTATTCAAAGATGATCAGAGCTCCGAAACGGGGGGGGGGGGGGGGGGGGCTCTCCGAAACGGGGGGGGGGGGGGGCGCGGTGCTGCAAAGATTATTGCAGCCCCAAAACAAAGCTGATGACGGCAGCTCAGAAATATCACCTGACCTCTCATTTGCTGCCCCCCCATCACCCGTGTAAAACTCAGATGCTATGGCATCAGCATTGATATCCCTTGTGTATTCCCCCCAAATATATTTTACATCGAATTTTGGGTAGCAGTCCTAAATTATATAAAGTTCTATTTTTTTCATTCCAGTATGTGGCACTCTGTAAGGTTAATGAGGCACCTCAGTTGCAGCCTATATTTACAATATACATTTTGTGCTAAATAGACAGTCTGAAAATATTGCTTCCAGCCCCTCGGTATGCTATTGGAGGAGGGCCTTCCCCAATTCAGCTTTTGCGGCAGCTTCGAAAGCGTAAGTGCATCCCTCAGCATACTGCCCTGGACCGTGGAATGTGCCAGTCTGCACAACTCTGTCATTGACAGGTTTTTGCATTGGCAGACACTGAAGCCCGAGCTACTGATACCCCCCGGGCCAGATATCTTCCTCCCTCTTGCAGGCACCAGCTCCTGGCTGCGTGGCGGCGTCAACAGGTGCGCCTCACCCTCCAGCTGCTCACCCAAACTGATCATTCTTCACTGGTGATTTACGTCAATGCGGGTTTACCACGACTCTGAAAACAGCCCGAGCAACCTCAGAGAGAGAAAGAGAGAGAACACTAATCTTATCAAAACACCAAAAGAAAACAAGACTCAGGTCAGATAAAAAGGGATTAAAATTTCATCTGTTTGTTGGGGGCCTAAAACAAATAGGCAGCTCGACACTGATATCAGCATCCAACCCCTCGCCCTCTCCAGCAAACCACAGAATAAGATTGTGTGTCTTATCTATGTACCGGAGGAGCTGAAGGTACATATTTTGGGCTATGTTAGCCTACTTAATACACGTACCGCCTGAATTAATCCGTGCAGCACAGCAAAGTACGATGTGAAATAATTTATTTGACAAGAGCCAGAGTGCGCAACGTGGATTAGGACGAGCTTGTGCAAAAGGAAGGTTCACTCTTACTAGCATTTTTAATGAAACCCTAAACGATTCGGGCAGAATTTTCACAAACTCTCTCTCCAGAAACATGGCTGAGTTTTTAAAAGGCGTAAAGCCGTTTAAGTACATTTAAATGTACTAAATGTACTAGACTCCTCAAATACTCTCCCTCTGACTGATCTGTTCCCTGTAAGAACACTATTCACGACGCCCTGTGCTGCTCTTGCTCATGTATTTGCTTTGTTTGGCCCCTTGTTCCGCACTGTAACCAATCACTGTTTGTCGATGTGACATTTGTCAATGTACGCTGTCAATTATTCTTTTTATCTACTATATGCCTACTGTGTACGTTCCCTTGGCCGCAGAAAAATACTTTTCACTGTTCTTCAATACATGCTGACAATAAATCAATCAACTAACGGAAATAAACATGATCACGTCACCGGCGGGAGGTGGAGAAAATCTGAAACCCATAGCTTGCCGGTGGAAATCCTGTTCTGGCCCTCTCGCGAGATTTAATGGCCATAATAGGATTTGTGTCTGTGACGAAAGGAGCTGCTAGCTCTCTCCCTATGTCTTTCTGCATTTGTTGAGACTTCATGACACATAAGCCATTAAGGAAGCAAGGGTAACACTTCAGCTGCAAGCCCCACATCAGAACTGAAGCGTGACTGGGAAGTGAAGCGCACTGTCCGATAGGAAATTGAAGACAATTGCTAGGAAATGGAGAAAGAGCAAGGGAGTGAGATTGCTCTTCAAAAGGCTTGACTCAGAGTCAATGTGCCGAGTGGCCTCCTTATTGTTGGGATTCTATATCTGAAATAGTAACTTGCCTTTTCTAACTGCAGATGTTGATCCAGATGTTGTGAAGCAAGTTTATAGCAGTACCGTTAACTCTTAAGGGGTTAATATAATGATCTATGGGTGGGTGGGGTTGTGGGCTTGGGTTGGGTGCTCTTTCCAAGGGCCGGTGCAGACTCGATGGACCGAGTGGCCTCCTTCTGCACTGTAAACTCTAAAACAAAATGTTACGCGCTGGCATGTTGAAATTCTTTTGGTGCATGGATGAGTATTGGTCACACTGGGTGTGAATGGAGTGCCGTGAGTGGAGTGGGATGAGTATTTCACATATACCTGTTGGGTCCCTTCTGAAAACGGTGTTCATCAAAGTAGCATGGAGTTTCACCTTGTCCCATTCCTTCTCCATCATCCCAGAGGCAACAAATCGCTCCAGTAGCCCATCTGCAATCTGTTGCAATCTATGCACAAAGGAATAATAGATTATAGAAACACTATAGTAACATGCACCTAAACCAGGTGATGGCAAATTCATGTTTCACAGCAGCCTACCTCCCCCACAGTTGGATTTGGTCAGCTGTTCTTTCAAGGTCCACCCCACCCCCCAATTCTGCTGGGGGGTAGAAAGAAGACGAGGGCGTAAGGAACGAACCATTGTCCATTTCACCCAAAAGCCTGTGAGCTTTGCATCATTAACCAGTATGGAAACAAAACGTCTCCACCGCTATTTCGTGGGACAAAGGAACTGGAATCCGTTGTTAAGCCCATCAAGACTTCCTTGCACTTTGTTGACTATGGCGTGCTTAATCTTTTAACCCCAATTCTCTGCCTTTTCGCCATAAACCTGGAAGATCATTGCTTCCGCAAGGATCGCTTTTACTTGCATGTTGTAGTCTAAAGCTATGGATGGTGAAGGTCAAAGCTCGAATGTCCTTTCCATCACATGGCTGACCTGGAATCTGTGGTTGATTTCACTCTGACCTCCTAGAACATTTGATTCAGTTGTATCATGATGCTACAGAGAAGATTTTTTAAAAATTGGATGTGAGCATCGCTGGCTGTCACCTATTGCCCATCCCTAATTGCCCTCGAGAAGGTGGTGGTGAGCTGCCTTCTTGAACTGCTGCAGTCCCTACGGTGTAGGTACACCCACAGTGCTGTTAGGGAGGAAGGACCAGGGTATAGACCCGGCGACAGAAAAGGAATGGCGGTATATTTCCAAGTCAGGGAGCAGTGCGGTGGCGCACTGGTTAGCACTGTTGCCTCACGGCGCCGAGGTCCCAGATTCGATCCCGGCTCCGGGTCACTGTCCATGTGGAGTTTGCACATTCTCCCCGTGTCTGCGTGGGTTTCACCCCCACAATCCAAAGATGTGCAGGGTAGGTGGATTGGCCACGCTAAATTGCCCCTTAATTGGAAAAACTGAATTGGGTACTCTAAATTACTTTTTAAAAAGTAATGGTTTGTGGCTTGGGAGGGGAACTTGAAGGTGGTTGTGTTCCTTTGCATCTGCTGCTGTTGTCGTTCTAGATGGTAGAGGTCAAGGGTTTGGAAGGTGTTGTCAAAGGAGCCTTGGTGAGCAGTTGTGGTGTATCATGTAGATGGTACACACGGTTGCCAATGTGCATCGGTGGTGGAGGGAGTGATTTGTTTGTGGATGGGATGCCAGTCAAACGTGTTGCTATGTCCTGGATGGTGTTGTTGGAGCGGCACTCACCCAGGCAAATGGAGTGTATTCCATCACACTCCTGACTTGTGCTTTGAAGATGGTGGACAGGCTTAGGGCAGTCAGGAGGTGAGTTAGTCGCCGTAGGATTCCTTGCATCTGACCTGCTCTGATAGCCACAATATTTACATGGTTGGTCCAGTTCAGTTTCTGGTCAATGGTAACTCCCAGGATGTTGGTAGTGGGGGAATTCAGCGATGGTAATGCCATTGAATGTCATGGGGCGATGGTTAACTTGTCTCTTGATGGAGATTATTATTATTACATCCCCACTTCTGATCTAATGATTGAGATGGTGACTGATGAAGCAGCTGAAGGTGGGTCGGCCGAGGACATGACCCTGAGGAACTGCAGTGGTGAGTCATATAAAACAGGCATGTCCCAGGTAAACTTCCTGCTTATATTGGCTGTGGCTCATAGATTCCATGGAATCCCTACAGTGCAGAAGGAGGCATTTGGCCCATCGAGTCTGCACTGACCCTCTGAAAGAGCACCCTATTCCCCTGTAACTCCACCTAACCTGCACATCTTTGGACTGTGGGCGGAAACCAGAGCTCCCGGAGGAAACCCACGCAGGCACGGGGAGAACGTGCAAACTCCACACAGTCACCCAAGGTCGGAATCAAACCTGGGTCCCTGGTGCTGTGAGGCAGCAGTGCTAACCACTAGATTAGGGTACATTAATTGATCTCAATTCTCAAAATTGACTTCTAGACTCAAACTTGTTTTCTTCCCAATACATTGAGACGGAGACGTCAATCATGGCTCAGCGGGTAACCTTTTTGTCTCGGAGTTGGAAGGTTGCAGGTTCAATTACCACTCCAGTGACTTGAGCTGAAGGAGTGTTCTGCTGATGGAAATTCCCTCTTTCACAGGAGATGACAAACCATGGACCCCCTCAAGTGGCCAGAACAGACCCTATGACAATATTCTGACGAAAGGCAGGATAGGGAGGATAAAGGACATATGGATGATAAGGGAATAGTATAGATGGGCTTTAGAGTGGTTTCACAGGTCGGTGCAACATCGAGGGCCGAAGGGCCTGTACTGCGCCGTAATATTCTATGTTCTATGTTCTACAGTGATGTCTTGAAACTGAGTCCAAGAAAAACAAACAGACGGTTCACTTGACATCAACTTAGGCAACAGAAAAACAAAATATTCCGTGTCCAATCAAACCTTGCAAAGTGCCGTGTAGGGCGCACGGTAGCATGGTGGTTAGCACTAGGGCTTCATAACGCCAGGGTCCCAGGTTCAATTCCCAGCTTGGGTCACTGTCTGTGCGGAGTCTGCACGTTATCCCCGTGTCTGCGTGGGTTTCTTCCGGGTGCTCCAGTTTCCTCCCACAAATCCCAAATGACGTGTTGTTAGGTAATTTGGACATTCTGAATTCTCCCTCTGTGTACCCGAACAGGCGCCAGTGTGTGGCTACTGGGGGCTTTTCACCGTTACTTTATTGCAGTGTTAATTACTTGTGACAATAAAGATTATTATTATTAAGTTCTCCTCAATAACATCTGGGGACCTGTACTAAAATTTGGAGAGCTGCCCCACAGATGTCTCAAGCAGCAGCCTGATAATAGTCACATTCACGCAATGGTACCTTTAAGCCAATGTAAGGTACTTGTGCACAGTGGCAGCAGTATGCGCTATTTAGAAGGTACACTGCAGCAATTTCTCAAGGCTCCTTTGAGGGCAGGCCCAAGCCCATGACCGTTACCGCCTAGAAGAACAAGGGCAAGAGGTGCATGGATCGCCCCCAACCTTCGGGTTCCGTTCCATGTCACAGACTATCCTGACTTGGAAATCTATCACTGTCCTTCACTGCCGCCGGTTCAAAATCCTAGCACTTGCTCCGAAACATCGGTGTGGGCCCCCAAACCACTCAGATTTCAGCGGCTGAAGAAGGTCGCTCACCACCACCGTTTCAAAGGTGACTAGGGACGGCAATAAATGCTGGTTTTGCTGGCGATACTCACACCCCGCATGGGAATAAAAAACACCAACACACACACTGCACTTATAAATCGATATAAACAGTTCCAAACTCAGGTGCATTCTAAAGGACATGGCTGAAACAGTCTGTCAGCAACACGAGTAACGTTGCTTTCAGTAGAAAAAATGTCCCACAGATGCCATGATCACAGTACGAATACCCCCAGCAAAATTGATGACTTGATCCGGTGGGTGGACAAAGCAAGGTGGAAGGTATTTTTACAGCGTGGCGAGTTACTGCGGAGGAGCAGCCCCTCAGCAATTCCGAGTCCCAGGTCGGAAACGCAGCAATCTCTCCGGCCACCTGACTGGTAAGGGGATGGGCAAGCAGCAATACCGAAAAAGCAACGTGGGACCCAGAGGTTGCAGCCAACCAGATTTACCGTTCCATCACACAGAAATCCCTGGAGTAGAGAGAGATTCTGATCAGCAAGGCATGTGGAACAGCAAAGCTATTAGGTAGGTGACAATTACTTCCATTTTCCATGTAAATAAGCAACTATCAACAGGATGCCTTTTATCATTGCCTGACCCATAATTCCCTGCATTACACTGGGGAGCTATTGCTAAAACAGTACATCGTGCTGTCCGGTAATGCAGTGAACATTAAACTACCGTACGGGATGACATCTCCACAGCAATTACAACAGTTGTTTGGAATTTGTGCCTCTCAGACCTGGGATCTCAATTGCTGAGAGTCCAAACATAAGCAGAGATATTTCAGAGCAGGAATTATCCCACAGGAAAGGAAACAGTCAGGGATCCCGATCAGTAAATTACAGATTTATGGCAGTCTTCAGCTCGGGTCCTCTCATACTCGCAGGTGGGAAGGGGGCGAGGGTGGAGAGACCTGATGGCATACGACAATCTCTTTCTTTATAATTTAGAATACCCAATTAACTTTTTCCAATTAAGGGGCAATTTAGCATGGCCAATCCACCTACCCTGCACATCTTTGGGTTGTGGGAGGCGGAACCCACGCAAACACGGGGAGAATGTGCAAACTCCACACGGACAGTGACCCAGAGCCGGGATCGAACCTGGGACCTCGGCGCCGTGAGGCAGCAGTGCCAGCCACTGCACCACCTAGGCATACGATAATCGCAACACTTACTTGCCCTATATGTTACAAGGAGCGTGTTTGCATACTAGTACAAATCAATATCACACGTGTGTGTTTCAATTCTAAACAACTGCCTTGATTTTTGCGTCCTCAGCTGGCAGTCTGGTTTAAGTGGGTGTTTGCAACACATTTTGATAGGTTTCACTTCCTTCAAGACCAACTTTTAGCCAACTTCTGTGCCGTTCACTCAACAGCCCTGAATAAATAAAGCCAAGGCCCATGATTTGCAGCAAGACCAAGAGGAAACCACAAATGTAAAGTAAAAACAGAAAACTCTGGAAATATACCAAGTGATCAGTAGGTTCAGACTGGTCTTTTCTCATCCTCACAGACCTGCTGAGTACTTCCCCTACCGTTCTGCTCCGTCGCAATGTCATGAGATTCAGGGAATTTTACCAGCCTTCCGAAAAATATGTTTCACTGCTCTGATTGTCGGCACCCCTCATACCCCGCAAACCCATTCCCATGCAAACCAAAGACCAACAGCCTTGGTAATGACCGTGGACCAATTAGAAAAATACAAGGGGAAAAAAAATCACCGCAAAGCGCTCGAGACATTCAATGGTTGTGAAAAACGCTATATAAATGCAAGTCTTTTTCTTCTCCTTCGTCACAAGTCCAGATGAATTATTTTGAATTGCAGTGGCAGCCGGGGAACCCAGTCACTATTCACGGAATTTCGCAGCACTGGAATAGGCCGTTCCGTCCGGCCTCTCTGTGGTAGCTATCCAATTAGTCCCACTCACCTGCTCTGTCCCCAGAGCGCCGCAAACTTTTCCCTTCCCTCTGGCAAATTATTACTCGATCTGCTTGTCGACTGGTTTAACCAGGTTGGTAAAGGCAGCCTTGAGGAGGAGGTGAAAGAATATGTCCGGGATAATTTCCTGGAACAGTATGTAATGGAACCTACAAGGGAACAAGCGGTCCTAGATCTGGTCCTGTGTAATGAGGCAGGATTGATTAATGATCTCATAGTTCGGGATCCTCTTGGAAGGAGCGATCACAATATGGTGGAATTTAAAATACAGTTGGAGGATGACAAGGTAAAATCAAACACTGGTGTTTTGTGCTTAAACAAAGGCGATTACAATGGGATGAGAGAAGAACTAGCTAAGGTTGACTGGGAGCAAAGACTTCATGGTGAAGCAATTGAGGAACAGTGGAGAACCTTCCGAGCGATCTTTCACAGTGTTCAGGAAAGGTTCATACCGACAAAAAATAAAGACGGTAGAAAGGGGAAAAATCGACCGTGGATATATAAGGAGGTGAGGGAGAGTATCAAATTGAAGGAAAAAACATACAAAGTGGCAAAAATTAGTGGGAGACTAGAGGACTGGGAAGTCTTTAGGGGACAACAGAAAACTACTAAAAAAGCTATAAAGAAGAGTAAGGTAGACTATGAAAGTAAGCTTGCTCAGAACATAAAAGCAGATAGTAAAAGCTTCTACAAATATATAAGACAAAAAAGCGTGGCTAAGGTAAACATTGGTCCTTTGGAAGATGAGAAGGGAGATTTAATAATAGGAGACGGGGAAATGGCTGAGGAGCTGAACAGGTTTTTTGGGTCAGTCTTCACAGTGGAAGACACAAATAACATGCCAGTGACTGATGGAAATAAAGATATGATAGGTGAGGACCTTGAGATGATTGTAATTACTAAGGAGGCAGTATTGGACAAGCTAATGGGGCTAAAGGTAGGCAAGTCTCCTGGCCCTGATGGGATGCATCCCAGAGTGTTAAAAGAGATGGCTAGGGAAATTGTAAACGCACTAGTGATAATTTATCAAAATTCACTAGACTCTGGGGTGGTCCCAGAGGATTGGAAAGTAGCAAACGTGACACCACGGTTTAAAAAAGGTCGGCAGAAAGCGGGTAATTATAGGCCGGTAAGCTTAACTTCGGTTGTAGGGAAAATGCTGGAATCTATCATTAAGGAGGAAATAGCGGGGCACCTGGAGGGAAATTGTCCCATTGGGCAGACGCAGCATGGCTTCATAAAGGGTAGGTCGTGTCTGACTAATTTGGCAGAATTTTTTGAGGACGTTACCAGTGCAGTAGATAACGGGGAGCCAATGGATGTGGTATATCTGGATTTCCAGAAAGCTTTTGACAAGGTGCCACACAAAAGGTTGCTGCATAAACTAAAGATGCATGGCATTGAGGGTAAAGTGGTAGCTTGGGTAGAGGATTGGTTAACTAACAGAAAGCAGAGAGTGGGGAAATTGGTGTTTCTCTGGTTGGCAACCTGTAACTAGTGGGGTCCCTCAAGGATCAGTGTTGGTCCCGCAGTTGTTCACAATTTACATAGACGATTTAGAGTTGGGGACCAAGTGCAATGTGTCAAAGTTTGCAGACGACACTAAGATGAGTGGTAAAGCAAAAAGGTCAGAGGATACCGGAAGTCTGCAGGAGGATTTGGATAGGTTAGGTGAATGGGCGAGGGTCTGGCAGATGGAATTCAATGTTGCCAAGTGTGAGGCTATCCATTTTGGGAGGAATAACAGCAGAATGGATTATTATTTAAACGGTAAGATGTTAAAACATGCTGCTGTGCAGAGGGACCTGGGTGTGCTGGTGCACGAATCGCAAAAAGTTGGTGTGCAGGTGCAACAGGTGATTAAGAAGGCTAATCGAGTTTTGTCTTTCATTGCTAGAGGGATGGAGTTCAAGACTAGGGAGGTTATGCTGCAATTGTATAAGGTGTTGGTGAGGCCACATCTGGAGTATTGTGTTCAGTTTTGGTCTCCTTACCTGAGAAAGGACATATTGGCACTGGAGGGAGTGCAGAGGAGATTCACTAGGTTGATCCCAGAGTTGAGGGGATTAGATTATGACGAGAGGTTGAGTAGACTGGGACTGTACTCATTGGAGTTTAGAAGGATGCGGGGGGATCTTATTGAAACATATAAAATTATGAAGGGAATTGATAGGATAGATGCGGGCAGGTTGTTTCCACTGGTCGGGGAAAGCAGAACTCGGGGGCATAGCCTCAAAATAAGGGGAAGTAGATTTAGGACCGAGTTTAGGAGGAACTTCTTCACCCAAAGGGTTGTGAATCTCTGGACTTCCTTGCCCAGTGAAGCAGTTGAGACTCCTTCTTTAAACGTTTTTAAGAAAAAGATAGATACCTTTCTAAAGAATAAAGGGATTCGGGGATATGGTGTACGGGCCGGAGAATGGAGCTGAGTCCACAAAGATCAGCCATGATCTCATTAATCATAGAATTTACAGTGCAGAAGGAGGCCATTCGGCCCATCAAGTCTGCACCGGCTCTTGGAAAGAGCACCCGACCCAAGGTCAACACCTCCACCCTATCCCCATAACCCAGTAACCCCACCCAACACTAAGGACAATTTTTGGACACTAAGGGCAATTTATCATGGTCAATCCACCTAACCTGCACATCTTTGGACTGCGGGAGGAACCGGAGCACCCGGAGGAAACCCACGCACACACGGGGAGGATGTGCAGACTCCGCACAGACAGTGACCCAAGCCGGAATCGAACCTGGGACCCTGGAGCTGTGAAGCAATTGTGCTATCCACAATGCTACCGTGCTGCCTAAATGGCGGAGCAGGCTCGAGGGGCCAGATGGCCTACTCCTGTTCCTAGTTCTTATGTTCTTATGCTTCCACCACCCTTTCAGGCAGCGCAGGCCAGACCATAAGCACTTTTGCTGCAATTGTACCCAACAAGGTTTTCCAAACAGCTACAATATGAACAGGTGCTTTCTGCTTGTAGCCACTGATTGGTGCAGACCATTGGACAGAAAATTAGGAGATGCTTGATTACTGGGTGGGAGAAAGGGAGAGCGGGAGGGTGTATTTATCTCAACATCCATCAAATACCGATTTATACTAATTTATTTCAACATCCACGGCCTAGACAGGAAACCAATCCCAACTCGGCCTTCCCCGGAAACCACATAGCGACAGAATGAACCGTCAGGTTCTTCAGCACTTACGCGTCCGATTCATTCTTCATTTGAATCTTTCCATAAAGTACATCGACCATACTTGGGTCATCATTCATGTATTCAATCCCTTGCATCCTCACGACCAGCGGCTTTCCATCAGCAAGTTTACTGGAAGAGAAGGACCATTGCAAGGCAGTCAGATGCCAAGTAAAACACTCAACAGAGGTAAAGCCACAGCAACTGCTCAAAGACTGGGATATCAGACTTAAACAAGAGAGTCGCACCCCAAGAGCATCAGAAAACAAAACATACAAAAGCGGGTCATGAACTGTTTAACACGCTGGACCTGAACAGGCCACAAACAAACAAATGGGAAAAGCCATTTGTCCTTCAATGTCTTTGACTTCATCGACTTACCTGGTAAGTCGACTCAATCATCTACCATTGGATATTTTACAATATCAATTTTAATTTCCTTTACACTCATTTAAATGTGCCTCCTCATCTTCTATTAACATTGGCATAGCATTCAAAGCTCTCTCACCTTCATTGGCCGGGGCATTGATTATAAGAATTGGCAAGTCATGTTGCAGCTGTATAGAACCTTAGTTAGGCCACACTTGGAGTATAGTGTTCAATTCTGGTCGCCACACTTCCAGAAGGACGTGGAGGCTTTAGAGAGGGTGCAGAAGAGATTTACCAGAATGTTGCCTGGTATGGAGGGCATTAGCTATGAGGAGCGGTTGAATAAACTCGGTTTGTTCTCACTGGAACGAAGGAGGTTGAGGGGAGACCTGATAGAGGTCTACAAAATTATGAGGGGCATAGACAGAGTGGATAGTCAGAGGCTTTTCCCCAGGGTAGAGGGGTCAATTACTAGGGGGCATAGGTTTAAGGTGAGAGGGGCAAGGTTTAGAGTAGATGTACGAGGCAAGTTTTTTACGCAGAGGGTAGTGGGTGCCTGGAACTCGCTACCGGACGAGGTGGTGGAAGCAGGGACGATAGTGACATTTAAGGGGCATCTTGACAAATACATGAATAGGATGGGAATAGAGGGATACGACCCAGGAAGTGTAGAAGATTGTAGTTTAGTCGGGCAGCATGGTCGGCACGGGCTTGGAGGGCCGAAGGGCCTGTTCCTGTGCTGTACATTTCTTTGTTCTTTGTTGTTCTTTTGTGCTTTATATGCCTCTGAGGTTCACCCCTTCAACCTTCCTCTTAATGTGTCAGCCTTGGACAATTGTACCACTTTCACATCGGTGACACAAAGCTGTGGGCTCAATAGATTTGATCACACAATCCAGGCTGACCCAGCAGTGCGGTACGAAGGGAGTACTGCATTGCTGGAGGTGCCATGTTTCAGGCGAGATGTTAAACTGAGGCCCAGTCAGCCCTCTTTAGAGGGAGTGAACAATCCCACGGATCTATTTGAAGAAAAACAGGGGAGTACTCCCGGGGTCCTGGGCAATATTTATCTGTTAACCAACACTACTATACTCATAGTCATACAGCACAGAAACAGGCCCTTCGGCCCACCATGTCTATGCTGACCATCAAATACCAATCTACACCAATCCCATTTACCAGCACTTAGTCCGTCGGTCATTATCACATTGCTGTGTGTGAGAGTTTGGCATGTGAAAATTGGCTGCACGTCTTCTACACTGAACCAGTGGTTAGATTCCAAAAGTCATTCATTAGAAACATAGAAACGTTTTGGGACATTCTGAGATCACGAAAGGTGATGTGTTAATGCGTGTTTTTCTTCATCTCTACTAAATTGCCACCTACTCTTTATTTTTAGCACTGTCCTTTTACTGTTGAAACCACGCTCATTGCAGCTCAGTTCACCCTCTTCAATGCATACACAAAAGAGTGGCAGTCAATGCAAAGTACAAAATTAACAAAAGACTTGCACATCCTTTGAATCATTCTCTTGTACGTGTCATTATGGATCACAGAATTTACAACACAAAGGTGTGAAATCTGGTGATAGCTCTTCAATGGTCTTGTCTATTCTAATCACATTTTCCTGCCCTTTCCCCACAACCTTTTTATATTCTTATTGATCGTATGCTTACCAAATTCCCCTTAATAGGTTGGCCGGACATGCTCAGCTGGTCAGTGCGTTGTGTTTAAACTGAGTGGGATCACTGCAATGGCCATTCAAGGTGCTTCCACTACTGCCACGGATTAATGCCATTGTTCCTGAAATCCTCAGGGATTCCCCTGCACTGTCTCCCAGGAACAAAGGATTTAGGAGCAGGAATAGGCCCTTCCGCCCTTCAAGCCTGCTCCACCATTCAATAAGATCTGATTTGATCTGACGGTGATCTCAACTCTACTTTCCCATCAGTACCCTCGACTCCCTTGCCTCTCAAAAATCCAGGACTTTATACGTTTCAGTAACATGACCTCTCATTCTTCTAAACTCCAATGGGTAAACTAAACTAAATTAAACAGGTTAAGGTCCAACCTTTCCCAAAGCAGGTGTAATTTCCTAGGAGGCATGTTGATTGCCTGTTCCCTAATTTCTAATGGAAATTTCAAGGTAGTTTCATTTCCCCATTAAATGCAGCGGTAATCGTTGAAGGATCTAAACCCACCTGCCCTCATATCAATCAAATTACTGCATGCAATTGGAGTATCAGTGCGTGGCAAAGCATGAAAATAGGAGGTTTACAATGTTTTGTTTTCACAGTTTTAAAGTCATTGAGTATCAGAATATATACCACCTGGATGTGATGTTTCATTTAAGCTCCTGTAAGATTCAGGTTACAGGGTATTATTGATCGGGTTCCCTCTTGCTGAATGTCAGAGTCTCGCCAGGTCCTTTGCAATATCCTGAACGTCTATCACACAATAATCATAACCCAGTAAACCACTGCAGAGCGATTAAGAATCAGAGCACGTTGCGAAATCCAACATGCTGAAAAGACATAGCCTGATAACGTCGCATAAGACCCAACTGGCCTCATTTGCCTCCATCACAGTACACCCGGTCCTCTCCCCCAAGCACTGATCAGCTTTGTGCGTCTCGGGTGCACTGCAAGACCCAAAATGCAGGGAAGCTCCTGTGAATGGACTGGACTGGACTGCTCATAATAAACAAATTTTATTCGGATCATTACAACAGTGCGTACCCTTCAAAAAGTAGTTAATTGGGGGTAAAGTGCTTTGGGACAGCCAGAGGTCATGAAAGGCGCTGTACAAATGCGATCTGCTTTTGCTTCAATTGCTGCTTTGACATTCCTCGTGTCACAGATGCTTTAAAGGTGCTTCCTGAAAGTCATCCACAGCATTCTTATCAGTGCAGAAAGAGGCCATTTGGCCCATCGAGTCTGCACTGACCCTCTGAAAGAGCATTCCACCCAGGTCCACACTCCCGCCCTCTCCCCACAGCCCTGTGCATTGATCATCTATGACCAATCCATCTAACCTGCACATGTGTGGGAGGAAACCTTCGCAGACACAACGAGAATGTACAAACTCCACACAGACAGTCACCAAAGGCAAGAATTGAACACCGGTCCCTAGGGCTGGGAGGCAGTGCTGAGCCCCAATGCCGCCAATGTATTTGAACATGCGTGTGTGTTAATAAATTCTATTTAAAATGAAAATAAAGTTGCCACAATCCCAGAGAACCATAAGCTGTCCTTGGGGGGGGGGGCGGCGCTGCTGGTTACTCTCCACATCACGAACCAGCCGTCCAGCCAACTGAGCTAAACCGGACCCCAATTTAAACCAACCCAGCGGTAAAGTTTTTTTACTTGCAAAGGAAAAAGTTAATTAATTTCACACAATTGCTCTGGAAGTTATTTTAGAAGCGATAATGTTACTAACATATACAAACAATGATTAGTTACAAATGAAGATAAAACGACACTTACAAATGTGAATCATGAATAACCCAAATTTAGGGGCAGCATGTGGCGCAGTGGTTAGCACTGGGACTGCGGCGCTGAGGACACGGGTTCGAATCCCGGCCCTGGGTCACTATCCGTGTGGAGTTTGTATATTCTCCGCGTGTCTGCGTGGGTCTCACCCCCACAACCCAAAGATGTGCAGGTTAAGACAAGATGGCCACCATTATCATGTGACCTGTACATCACTGCTGAGTCACTTCCTAGGCAAGTGGTAATGTCATTAGTCATACCTAGTGATCAAAAGGGTCAAGGGCTGTTCACACCTTTCGGTGCCTTATCAGTTTGCATCTTTTGGGGAAAAGCAATCAAGTCTATGAGTTTTTGTTTACTCTTTCAGAGCACTCGTTAGATTTTACGTGTATATATATGTCTGAGGAATGCATCATGGTCCCCTCAGAAGGCAAGAGAAAGATGACTGACATCCACACTAGTCCGGTAGTCTGGAGCCAATTTGAGAACATCTTTAAATTCAGTCAAAGGAATTTTAAAAATGTGACCCTCAGAACAGTTTTTCTAAAAACGTGTAAGATCATGAGTGCAGCACGGTAGCATTGTGGATAGCACAATTGCTTCACAGCTCCAGGGTCCCAGGTTCGATTCCCGGCTTGGATCACTGTCTGTGCGGAGTCTGCACATCCTCCCAGTGTGTACGTGGGTTTCCTCCGGGTGCTCTGGTTTCCTCCCACAGTCCAAAGATGTGCGGGTTAGGTGGATTGGCCATGATAAATTGCCCTTAGTGTCCAAAATTGCCCTTAGTGGGGTTACTGGGTTATGGGGATAGGGTGGAGGTGTTGACCTTGGGTAGGGTGCTCTTTCCAAGAGCCGGTGCAGACTCGATGGGCCGAATGGCCTCCTTCTGCACTGTAAATTCTATGATCTAATTTCTATGATCTATGAAGTGCACATCATGGATTATGCCATTCACACATTCTGATCTCAAATTGTCACTATCAGCACCCTTCTTAGCCACTATTTACATTCCCTTTGTCTTTTTTGTCCACGACATGTCGGTCTCCACCTATCGCCCCCCCCCCCCCCCCCCCCCCCCACTCCGCAACAGTATAAATCTGACCCCAGTTCCAGTTCTCGCTAGCTTTGGCAAAGAGTCACCTGGACTTGAAACGTTAGCTCCGTTTACTCTCTCCACAGATGCTGTCAGACCTGCTGAGTTTGTCCAGCATTTTCTGCTTTTGTTTCAGATTCCAGCATCCATGGTAATTTGCTTTTATCAATCATGGATTATTCTCCTTAACCATTTGTGCCCCATCTTCTGAATCTCTATACATAAAGTCCCTACAGTGCAGGAGGCCATTCGGCCCATCTAGTCTGTACTGTCCCTTGGAAAGAGCACCCTGTCTAGTAAACCCACCTAACCTTCTGGACACAAGGGGCAATTTAGAGTGGCCAATCCACCTAATCCGGTGGGAGGAAACCGGAGCACCCGGAGGAAACCCACGCAGACAGAGGGTAATAGTGGTTGAGGACCCACTTCTGAAAGGTAGTAGAAACAGAAAACCTGATCTGATTTATAAGCACCCGAAGTGCAGTAACCTGCAGAGGTATGGACAGGGGAATGGAATCATGCTGGGTGGCCCGTTTCTTCGGCCGGCGCAGATACCTGCTTCCATGCCTCCGTCCGTGCTGTGAGGCCTGTATAATTCTATTGAACCGGTCAGTGGGAGTCCACGAAAGTAACTTGGGAGAAATCTGACTGAAGGACACTCGTTCAGAGCACTTTGCACAGTCTGACACGTGGTAAAGAGGTGGGGATGGCAGTGAATTCCTTGAGATTTTCTCTCGCTTCGTCGCTGTGGGAACTGCGTTGAGGTTACGGTGACGGGGTGGGAAAAGCTCCAATGAAATACAGTCCACAAGCCCAGGTTTCAGCTAATGCACCTCCTATGTTACAATGGTGACTATACTCCAAAAGCAGTGCTAGATCGGCTGTGGAGCACGTTAGGAGTATACTAAGGTTATGGAAGGGGCTGTATGAATGTTAGGCTTTCCCTTCGTTATGATTAAACCTACATCTAAACTTCTGCTTACAAGCGATGGCTGTTCAGTTTATGCCACCAACTGGGAAAGAGCTGCTTGAGCAGACGAAACAGGACTGAGGCTTTCTGCAGGACTCCCCAGCAGACATGTTGGACTGATACAGAAAATTCCGACACGGGCCTGCGACTGCATCCCCGAGAGAACGGATTGCATTGTTCAGCGACATTGTCATTTACAAAAATAAGCAAAGGCATTGCAAAAAATAAAGCGTGCTGCAAAGGACTTCAAAGGCTGCAACTCGGTCTCTGAGATGTGCTAACATCCACAAATGGATGTCGATCGCATCTCGGCCTTTTGGCTAAGATGATCGTGAGGTCAGGTGCAGTGCCTGGATCTGGTAAGTCTCTCTTGTGGGGATCATGAATTGGATTCAATCTGAATTGCTTTTTGGAGCAGGCAAGGAGCTGAGAGCTCTGGCTATGTAAGTCTGATAAAGGAATCAAATCAATAATAATTAAATGTGTGGATGTAGTTCACTAGATTTGGAATGGCTCTGTGCAGTTCTAAACTTGTAGACTTCATCTTGCTGAAGATGATGATCCTATGGTCTTACTCACCATATTGGAATCTTCCATTTGCTGTTAGACAATTAAAACATTTTGTTTGAAGCAGCAGGTTATCTGGCAGCAGGAAAAAGGTCTTCCTAAAGTCTTAGATCAATGTTACCTTCCAACTTCAAAACCCGACAATTATCAAGATACCCTATGTCGCAGCAGTCATGGTGCAGCCTCCCTCCTTAACTCCTCTGCTGTCTTCGCTAGTTCTGACCACTCCATTCCTCTTGTGCACCTCTCTTCCACAGTCCACCTCCGAGGCACTGCTCTCTGCTCCCTACCTGGAGCACCGCTGGTCACTCC
The DNA here is from genome assembly GCF_047496885.1 of Scyliorhinus torazame. Classification (NCBI taxonomy): domain Eukaryota; kingdom Metazoa; phylum Chordata; class Chondrichthyes; order Carcharhiniformes; family Scyliorhinidae; genus Scyliorhinus; species Scyliorhinus torazame. The sequence goes on from NC_092734.1 coordinate 10,857,030, forward strand.
ACCGGGTCCAATGGCTTCCTTTCCTGCAGAACATGTTTTACAACGCATCTGAAGTACAGCACCCTTGACGGTGCCGCACTCCCTTGGCACTGCACTCAATGGTTAGCCTAGAATAGGTGTTCCGACTCTGGAGTAGGTTTGAATCTGCAATCTTCCAACCTACAGATGAGAGTGCTGCCAAGTGAGGCAACATGGCATTTAAAAATAATAAGAGAAGCATGAAGGTAAGCAGAAAACTCAGGCAATTAAAAGATATGTATTTTTATTTAAAATATCTGAAACCGCTAAATAGACAAAGTCTGCAGGTTAGGTTTAATCGGATTTAAAGAAAATATGTCTTAAAAACAGGGTTTTTCTAAGAGCGGGTCATGACCTGCGGGGTGGTTGCAGTCGGGTCATGGAGTGATTGGTAGCGGCGTTCCTACGAGGGTCCCGATCCCGGAAGTAGCGCCCAACGGCCGCTACCGGCATTTTTATTGAGAATAGCGGCCGCTGCCGTCATTTAAATGATAAGGAAATTAGGGTGTGTGCAATCTTCCGGCCAGAGGTGGCAGCAGTGAGCAGGGCACACGCCCTGCACATACACTTGACACCAAGCACCCTGTATGTACGTGCTTTTGGCGCCAAATCACAGAGGAGAGCTTCTTCCATTTTCTAGCTGCTGGCAAGCGGGGCAAGAGGACTGTGAAGATGAATCGCTTTTCTAGCAAGTAAGAGATGGCCAGAGTCAGAACTAGGCAGTGTACTAACTGGCCAGGATCCCACAACAGAATCTGCTGGAGAGAGCTGAGCAGGAGAGTCCAGGGCAGGACAGAGCAGTGCTAGTGTTAGCTCTGTACAGAGCTCCGAGGCCTCTGGTTAACAACCTACAAAGAAGAAACTTAACTCAAGAACAAAGCAGTATAATGATGATTTCTTGAGGTATGGTTTTGTCAATTGTGCCAATGCAATTAAAGATGAAACGCCCATGTGTGTTATATGCAGGCAAGTACTGGCAATTGAGAGGAGAAGTTTCAGATTTTGAGACAGAAGTGGAGGGTAAAAACTTCCTTTTGAGGCTGAGACCCCAGCATCAGTTATTAACTTACAGCTGACTCCAAATGAAAAGATTACGCTGCCGTACCTGACCAGTGACAGCGCATTAAAAACACGGCAAAAGCCCATGAGGCTGTCAGCATTCTGGAGTAGTGTCTCCCAGGAGTATCCAGTGCTGAGTAAAACAAGCATTTCGTTGCTATTGTCCTTCACGACGACCTACATTGCGAGGTCGAATTTTCCATTCTCACAAAGATGAAAATGCCACAAATGCCCTCTCCTCCGGTGAACCTCATTGGAATGAGATTGTGAGGACCAAGCAGGCTCCCCTTTCACATTAAAGGTTAGCGAACCTTGGCATCTGTCGCGAAGGTCGGCCGGCTTGGGTTGCGGAGGTCGGCCAGCGCGGGTCGCGGAGGTCGGCCAGCGCGGGTCGCGAAGGTCGGCCGGCTTGGGTCGCGAAGGTCTGCCGGCTGGTAAAAGTGGGCCCAGGAAAGAAAGGTTGAATAACACAATCTTAAAATATTGTGATGCATTTCCTTAATTCTATGGAGGCAAATAAATGAGAAACAGGTGGAACTGTGCTTAACCTACTGCACGATTAACATTAATTACTTTACTTCTCGTTAGGGCTCATCATGTAAACCACACGACGCTTGCCTAACAAACATCAATTTAAGAGTGCGTCATAATCTCCTGAGAGATACTGTTCCAATCTTTCACTGGCCTTGGAAAGAAACTATTTAAAACTGTTTACTCAAGCAGGAGACTGAATACATTGGCACTCATTTGTATTCATGCCCTCTGGTGACTCTCAGCAGGCTTTGTTGCTTTATTACCGTTCGCACAACAGAGAGTAGTGAATATGCAACAGAAACACGAGGATGAATGTAGGACGAGTTCCTCCATAGCACTTAAAAGGCCTAAACACAACACGTGATTTGGAAATCTGTATGCCCCTTCATCTAGATATGCTGTAGATTCCTCTTCCCTTCCTGACTCCCCCAAACAAAATGTAGACGATCCAGCCTGGATAAAAAAAATAGTTTACCAATCCCCTGCCAACAGCTCGGCTGGATATAGAACTCAAGCCTCACCCTCTTATAATCTCCTTCACCACCTCCTAATAATATAACCCCTTGCAGAACCCATTACTCCTGTGTCACATGGATGGCACTGTGGCAGTGGTTAGCACTGCTGCCGCACAGTGCCAGGGACCTGGGTTCAATTCCAGCCTTGGAGTTTCCGTTTTCTCCCCGGGTCTGCATGGGTTTCCTCCGGGTGCTCCGGTTTCCTTCCACAGTCCAAAGATGTGCAGGTCCAGTGGATTGGCCATTCTAAATTGCCCCTTAATGTCCAAAGATGTGTAGGTCAGGTGGCGTTAAGGGGTCATGGGAATAGGGTGGGGGAGTGGGCCTAGGTTGCTCTTTCAGAGGGTCAATGCAGACTCGATGGACCGAATGGCCCTCTGGTCAAATGTAAAACAGGATGTAGGTTCTCCCACTACCCCCCAGCGACCGGCTGCAAGACCAGATTTTAACCATTCCCTCAACACAAATCACAGAATTTGTGGCAGGACAAACTCCTTCAGCCCCCCCATCTCGCCTTCGGGCATCAGGGAAGGCTGTGGGTTCCATGTGTGAGAAATATAGATCCCCTCCACCTGCTGTCTCAGCAGCAGCTAGAGTTCATCTAGTCTTTAATATTGTAAAACATTCCGAGACACATCACAGAAGAATTAGTGGACAAAATTTGAAATCCAGCCACATGGGGAGATATTAGGGCACGTGAATTAAACCTTGGTCAAAGAAGTAGGTTTTAAGGAGTATCTTAAAGGAGAAGAGGAAGAGGGGTGGAGTGGTTTAGGGTGGGGATTCCAGAGCTCTGGGCCATCGGAGCCGAAAGCTTAGCCAAAAGAATGGCTTCTTATTCTTTTCCATTTTTTAAATGCCTGCAATTAACTAAATTATTATTTATTTTTTATTTAAATTTTTTTCCAATTAAGGGGCAATTTAGCGTGGCCAATCCACCTACCCTGCACATCTTTGGGTTGTGGGGGTGAGACCCACGCAAACACGGGGAGAATGTGCAAACTCTACACGGACGGTGACCCAGAGCTGGGATCGAACCTGGGACCTTGGCGCCGTGAGGCAACAGGGCTAACCCACTGCGCCACCGTGCCGCCCAACGCAATTAACTAAAATGCATGACTTTTTCAAAACAATTCCCCCGAGTTACACTAATAATTTATTTTGTGTTACCTTACCACCGAGAATCTGTAAAGCTCTCCAGTTTGGAGGATTAATGGAGGTTTGCAAACTAAGATTCTGTAAAACCTATCACGAGTGTGACCAGCAAGCAGCTCATTCGTACTGCGTGCACAAATCTCCTTTGTTGAATAATCAGTCTTTCTTGCCTTGTAAAACAAAGCCCCAATTTGTTCCTGGCTTAAGGCAGCCCTGGTGTAATCATCCCTGCTTTAAAGGGGAAATCAATCTCTTAGCAGTGCTGTTGTTGTAAGGACACATTGCACCGCAGAGTGCCCCAGCGGACTCACATGCTCTGGGTCCCTCAGAGTGGCTTCATACTTACACTGGGTACCTGAGACAGCACTGATATTTTCAGGTGAGCCCGCAAATAGAAGAGTGAAAAACGTGGATGCGAAGCCAAACTATGCACACCCCCTGTAATGAATTCAGCCTTTGCAGAAATCTGGATAGCCATCGCCCTGAATTGTTTAGCATTATTCTCTCATTTTCAAAGGAATTTGCCTATTTATTCGTCACCTTGCATCTTAGTCCCAACAGACCCAAAGCAGATTGAATAGAAAGGGAGTGAGATAACTGTCATGAGGACTGGGCAGCACGGTGGCGCAGTGGGTTAGCCCTGCTGCCTCACGGCGCCAAGGTCCCAGGTTCGATCCCGGGTCAGTGTCCGTGTGGAGTTTGCACATTCTCGCTGTGTTTGCGTGGGTTTCGCCCCCACAAACCAAAAGATGTGCAGGGTAGGTGGATTGGCCACACTAAATTGCCCCTTAATTGGAAAAAATTAATTGGATAGTCTAAATTTTAAAAAAAAAACCCTTGAGAGGACCATGGGGGATTATTGATTGAACTCCCCGTGGGCTTCTTAGGATACGGGTTCCCGTGGTGAGTAGGGGTTTGTTAGCAGGACCTATAAATGGTCCTGGGTAGTCCTGGGCTGAGATGTTTGTTTCGTGTGCCGCGGTAGCAGCATTCCTTTCAGCTAAAAAATAGACCAATTTGGCCTTTCCGCACCTCCTGGAATTATTACACTGGCGACGCGGATCGAACATGGGTCTCTCAGCAGACATTTCTTTTTAAAAAATAAATTTATGAGTACCCAATTCATTTTTTCCAATTAAGGGGCAATTTAGCGTGGCCAATCCACCTAGCCTGCACATCTTTGGGTTGTGGGGGCGATACCCACGCAAACACGTGGAAACTCCACACGGACAGTGACCCAGAGCCAGGATCGAACCTGGGACCTCGGCGCCATGCGGCTGCAGGGCTAACCCACTGCGCCACCGTGCTGCCCCATAGCAGCTTTTTCAAAACTCCCTAACGACAACGCTGGCAAGAAACAAAGCAAAAAGAAAAATCCAGAAATGCCTTTGTTTGGGAAGCTCGAGTCTTATGATGCGGACGTGGAGGACTGGCCCCGGTATGCTGAACTCTTGTGCTACTTCGTCCCCATCAATAGCATCGGCATAAAGTAATCCTTTTGACAGCATGCAAGGCCCCGACATTCAGCATTCCAAAGAATCCCTGACACAAAAACATTCAATGAGTCTGTGGAAGTAGTAAAGAACCATTATGACCCAAAGCCATCCGTAATCCTCCAGCCTTATCGATTCAACACGGCTGAGAGGACCCCCAGGAAAACCCGTGACGGGAGGGGGGGGGGGGCTCGTACGGAAAGTCCGACTTTCCCAGTAAAGGCTCCATGTGCCTCACCCACCACCAACTCAAGATTCAGCCAGGACATTCTGGCATCTCGAAAGACAGTTGGATAACCTTAGAAGAACCAAGGAAGTCCCCAGAGGACTACAAGTGTTCGCCCAAGGACCGGCCCGGGCAAGGCTGCAAGAGTCAACAGTATGCATGCCGCCCAGGCCAGAAGCTAAAGCCACCTCAGGCTCGAGCCTTGTCTAACAGCCCTTAGAAGATGAAATGCTGCCACTAAATTGCATCTACACCTCTAAGATTGCCCTGATAAAGAGAACAGTCTTGCTCCCTAGAAATGGAGGTGGATACTGCCATCTCCAACATCGGGGAACATACCTTCTGGCATTTCCGGATGGGATCTTGCCCTTAGACCTGTGAAACACCAGAGCCGGGTTGGCCACATATACAGGGGAGCCATTGAAGATTAATAATAATAATCTTTATTAGTGTCACAAGTAGGCTTACATTAACACTGCAATGAAGTTACTGTGAAAAGTCCCTAGTCGCCACATTCCGGCACTGGTTTTCGGGTCCACAGAGGGAGAATTCAGAATGTCCAATTCACCTAACAAGCACGTCTTTCGGGACTTGTGGGAGGAAACCGGAGCACCGGCAGACATGGGGAGGAAATGCAGATTCCACTCAGACAGGGACTTATGTGGGAATCGAACCTGGGATCCTGGTGCTGTGAAGCAACAGTGCTAACCACTGTATGGGGACCACCATGACCCCGGTTACATCTGGGAAGCGGATGGCCCGACTCTCACTCATAGTTGTACGAGGATCAGGACCCAGACACTTGGGCAGAGTCTGGCTCCAGAGGGTCCAGATGGGTCAATGGTACCGAGAGAACCTTTTCGGATGCGGATAGATGTTATTCTCAGTTTGAAAAGGCTGTATTTTTGAGGTGAAGAAATTCCACCCACATCTACGGCAGACATTTCATAATCGTAACAGACCATAAACCCATGCTGGCCTTTTTTAAAGAGGATAAAGCGATTCCCCCCATCGCCTCAGCTTGAATTATACGTTGGGCATTATTGTTAGCGGCCTACGAATACTTTCTCGAGTATTGCCCAGGAATACACATTGCCATACGGATGGCCTGAGTCGCAACCTGCTGCCCAGAAGCTTGGGCCCTCTGCTGGCACTGCAAGAACTTGCTGGATACCTTGCCCTGAACCAGATTGAAATGTGGGCTCAGACGGGGTCTCACACTGGCAAAATTGCTCCACATGATCCTCAGTGGCAGAATTTGATGACATGAAGCCCTTTCTCACTGAATGACAAGAGCCGACTGTAGAAGGTGGCATCATCCTGTGGGAGCCCCCGAGTATTCAACCCCCCACTCAGGTCGGCACCTAATGTTGATGGAATTGCACAGTGGACACACCGAGGTATCCAAGATGAAAAAGCTCGAAAGGAGCTACATCTGGTGGCCCGTGCTCGATACAGACATTGAGAATCTGGTGAAATAGTGCTCCTTGTGCCAGGAGAACCAGAATCTCCCATGGAAATGCCCAGGAAGACAATGGGTACAGGTGCACATGGACTTTGCTGGCCTGTTCCTGAGATTGATGCCCTTTCGAAATGGTTACAAGTACTTATGTCCTCCACGACTCCTCACACAACAATAAAAAAACTCTGGCAAAGTTTCTGTACCCACGACATATCAGAGATCCACATATCCTAATGGTACTCCCTTTACCAGTGAAGAATTTCAGGCATTCATGAAGTCGAACAGCATTAAACACATCCGAACGGTGCCGAACCGGCATGCTATCCATTGTCTATTGGCCTGGCCAAACAGCAGTTCAAACGTTGAAAAGCAGATTGAAGAAACCGCCGTCTGGTTTCCTGGATACGGAATTGGACGGGTTCCTCTTTGATTATAGAACCATGTGGCGTACCAGACTCGGTTGCTATTTCCCAACTTGGGAGGGGAGGTGGAGTCAAAACAGGAGACCCAAAAAAAGGAACTATGACACCAGATGACCTGGAAGGACCTTCAGAACAGGAGGTGCTGTCTGTGTGCGGAACCTTGGAGATGGTTCCCATTGGATTCCAAGCAGTCTCGCTGGGCAAGACTGGTTTCTTCCAAACTCAACGTCCAAGGGAAGGCCGTGAAAAAACACCTGGACCACCTGAGAAGCAGGGAACATACTCCAGCGGCGACAATTTCAGTAGAGACCATGTCCTTGACGCTCGTCACCTCCAGCAAGGGGGCTCAGCCTATGGGGGTCACGAGAGTCGTTCCCCTCCCACAATGAAGATTCGGAATCCAAAACGAAGACTGAAGAGCTTGGTTCCCTGCTCGAGATCTGCACTGACGACGAACCTCCGGCTGTGGCCCTCAGCGTTTAACAAGGAAGGGAAGATCTCCAGTCCACTTCACCTCCCCCCGGATCCGGTTCCATCTGCTGACAACTCGAAGCCTTGTGCCGAGCGGTAAAAGAGGCCTCATCGCTGTGCGAGTGAGGGAATGATTCGGACTTGATGCGGGGGTGATGCGATAACCCTCACGGGGACCCGGAGAAATCGCTGATTGATCTCCCCAGGTGCTTTGTAGAATCCGGGTTCCCACGGTTGCTAGGGCACAATAGCGGGACCTTTAAAAGTAGCTCCCAGACGCGGAGCGGCCGTTCCCGATAATCCTGGGCTGGGACGTTTGTTTTGTGCGCCACCGTGGGAATGGCTTTATTTTCAGTTTAAAATAAACCAGTTTGTCCTTTCACTCTGCGCCTCCTGGAAGTATTACAAGGAATCTCTGAAGTCCCCGGGTGGTGTAGTGCCGAGCTTTATCATACATTTAATGACATCTAGTGGTGACTAGATCAGGCCACTTGCGACAGACAGTTGCTGAGGGCCCTGCTTTTAAATATTTGTGACTCCACAGAATCATTTGTGAAATAATAATAATAATAATATGCAGTTCTTCTGTGAAGAGCTGCAGGAGGGACGCTGAATAGGTGAACAATGTTAAAGCTCGGGCTGACAATGACAAGGAACCTCGCTTTGCTGAAGCAGATGAAATAAAATTCAGAAATGTGCACCTGCGCTTTGGGTTACTTACGTAAACCTTTCTTTCCTTGACAGTGAGAGTGGAGAAGGGGTAGAAGAGAAGACAACTAACTGAAATGAAATGAAAATCGCTTATTGTCACAAGTAGACTTCAAATGAAGTTACTGTGAAAAGCCCCTAGTTGCCACATTCCGGCGCCTGTTCGGGGAGGCTGGTACGGGAATTGAACCGTGCTGCTGTCCTTCCTTGATCTGCTTTCAAAGCCAGCGATTTAGCCCTGTGCTAAACAGCCCCACATCTTCTGAAACTTTGATCCGCTTTCTGCTTTGTAATCGTTCCTAGATGCCCGCTATTGCCTATGCGGCAGACCTCAGTCCCTCCTTGCTAGTTTGTAGCCTTGCCCAGAGGGATGGACAAGGCTCTGGGCAAGGCTACAAACTAGCAAGGAGGGACTGAGGCCTGCCGCATAGGCAATAGCGGGCATCTAGGAACGATTACAAAGCAGAAAGCGGATCAAAGTGTCAGAAGATGCTGCGAATGACAGAGTCATGTTGAGCTGTAATTGTTATCTGGCACGTTGGTGCAATCTCACCCCTTCCCCACATCACAGTCAGGAGGCTTCCTAAGAGATCTGTGCAACTGACCGAGCAAATGATTTCTCCCCCTCCAAACACGTACGTGCTAAATTTAATCTTTTGCAGGAGCCGAGTACGTCTTTGCTTTCAAAACATCCCTCTCATTGTATACTGGCTGTAGGAATAAACCCCCCAGTGGTAAATCTCTGTCGTAACACGGCAGCAAGCTGAGGAACACCATTTGGATGGAGGAGCTGCAGCCAGTTGCTGGACACGACTGGGCCTTTACTCACTTGATGAAGTTCTCCTTGCATTTCTGCAGCAGCTCACAGGCTTTGGCGACCTCTTGCTCATTAAGCAGAACGAGCGTTCCGATTGTCAGGTGCAGCTTCGCTGGGTTCTGGAAGATACTGCGGTCAACCCCTCGGTCCTGGGAGAGAAAAGGGACAAAAAAAAAAAAACGGAATTGTCACGTTGTTCCATCCCTCTGGGCAAGGCTACAAACTAGCAAGGAGGGACTGAGGCCTGCCGCATAGGCAATAGCGGGCATCTAGGAACGATTACAAAGCAGAAAGCGGATCAAAGTGTCAGAAGATGCTGCGAATGACAGAGTCATGTTGAGCTGTAATTGTTATCTGGCACGTAGCTGCAATCTCACCCCTTCCCCACATCACAGCAGTGACCATTCTTCAAAAGTACATTATTTGCTGTAAAAGGCTTGGATGTCCAGGTGTGGGAGGCGCTACATCAATGCAAGTCTTTCTCTTGAAGAATGCTCCTGGATACAAATTACTAACTGCATCGTGAAACTCATGGGTTGACTTAATTCAATTCTTTAAAAAAAAAAATTATTAAAAAAAATAAATTTGGAGTACCCAATTCATTTTTTTTCCAATTAAGGGGCAATTTAAAGCGGCCAATCCACCTACCCTGCACATCTTTGGGTTGTGGGGGCGAAACCCACTCAAACACGGGGAGAATGTGCAAACTCCACACGGACAGTGACCCAGAGCCGGGATTCGAACCTGGGACCTCGGCGCCGTGAGGCTGCAGTGCTAACCCACTGCACCACCGTGCTGTCCAACTTAATTCAATTCCGAGTGATGATTAGATCCCAAGTCAGATGGTGAAGTATGAAACTAGACGCTAATCCTTTCCCTGATAGTGCTTTTATTTTTGGAATGCAACATTATTTGTTGCCTGCCTCCTATCTGCTAACACACTCAGTGAACAAAGAACAAAGAAAATTACCGCACAGGAACAGGCCCTTCGGCCCTCCCAGCCTGCGCCGATCCTGATCCTTCATCTAAACCTGTCTTCTATTTTCCAAGGATCTACTTCCCTCTGTTCCCTGCCCATTCGTATATCTGTCTAGATGCATCTTAAATGATGCTATCGTGCCCACCTCTACCACCTCCGCTGGCAAAGCGTTCCAGGCATCCACCACCCTCTGCGTAAAAAACTTTCCCCCTCTCACCTTGAAATCGTGACCCCTTGTAACTGACACCCCCACTCTTGGAAAAAGCTTGTTGCTATCCACCCTGTCCATACCTCTCATAATTTTGTAGACCTCAATCAGGTCCCCCCTCAACCTCCGTCTTTCCAACGAAAACAATCCTAATCTACTCAACCTTTCTTCATAGCTAGCACCCTCCATACCAGGCAACATCCTGGTGAACCTCCTCTGCACCCTCTCTAAAGCATCCACATCCTTCTGGTAATGTGGCGACCAGAACTGCATGCAGTATTCCAAATGTGGCCTAACCAAAGTCCTATACAACTGTAACATGACCTGCCGACTCTTGTACTCAATACCCCGTCCGATGAAGGCAAGCGTGCTGTATGCCTTCTTGACCACTCTATCGACCTGCGTTGCCACCTTCTTTTGCCCCCGTAACAAAGAAAAGAAAGAGAACTCGCGTGGCAAGACATGAACATGGCAAGTCAATAAGATACAGAACTTTGTACATTGGAAACTTCCCATACATGTCAGTTTCCAGATCATTCATGTGTTTTCTTGCTCAAATGCCCCCCAGAGGAACCCCCTTCCCCCCCACCCCCCACTCCCCACGAACGACGTCCCCCCCTCCCCCCCAGTGTTGCTGTTGCTGCTGTCCGACCTTCATCTAACGCTCCGCGAGATGGTCTAGGAACGGTTGCCACCGCCTGTAGAACCCCTGCGCAGACCCTCTCAAGGCAAACTTTATCCTTTCCAACTTGATAAACCCTGCCATATCATTTATCCAGGCCTCCACGCTGCGGGGGCTTCGCCTCCTTCCACATTAGCAAGATCCTTCGCCGGGCTACTAGAGGCGCAAAGGCCAGAATGCCGGCCTCTTTCGCCTCCTGCACTCCCGGCTCATCCACTACTCCAAATAGTGCTAGCCCCCAGCTTGGCTTGACCCGGACTTTCACCACCTGAGATATTGCTCCCGCCACTCCTCTCCAGAACCCCTCCAGTGCCGGGCATGACCAAAACATATGGACATGGTTCGTCGGACTCCCTGAACACCTTCCACATCTGTCCTCCACCCCAAAGAACCTACGCATTGCGTTGCTACCTTCAGGGTACAATGGACTTGAACTCCCAGATCTCTCTGTACATCAATTTTCCCCAGGACTCTTTCATTGACCGTATAGTCCGCTCTTGAATTAGATCTTCCAAAATGCATCACCTCGCATTTGCCTGGATTGAACTCCATCTGCCATTTCTCTGCCCAACTCTCCAATCTATTTATATTTTGCTGTATTCTCTGACAGTCCTCCTCATTATCTGCAACTCTACCAATCTTAGTATCTTCTGCAAACTTGCTAATCAGACCACCTATACCTTCATCCAGATCATTTATGTATATCACAAACAACAGTGGTCCGAGCACGGATCCCTCTGGAACACCACTAGTCACCTTTCTCCATTTTGAGACACTCCCTTCCACCACTACTCTCTGTCTCCTCTTGCCCTGCCAGTTCTTTATCCATCTAGCTAGTACACCCTGAACCCCATACGACTTCACTTTTCCCATCAACCTGCCATGGGAAACTTTATCAAACACAAGTCCTTCATTATACTCAACTGAAAAATATCAATTAAAACAAATATACAAATGATCAAGTAAGCAGCCCCCTAAAGGGCAAAACTAAAACAAAACTACAAAGCAAAACCGATCAAATTGATTTGAAATGTAATTCCTAAGGTTGGTGATATACTCCAGCCCCAGCAGCATCCACTGATCATGGTGGGTTTCAAGCGTGCCAATGGACACCGAGTGCTTCCTCTCTAGGACACCTGGACGCAAATATAGCCGCATGAGAGGGTAGTCAGGCCGAATGACCCCTCAACCGCCTGCTGCCTGGACCTCTCAGTGGTCAGGTCCGGGGAACAGGCTTACCTGGAGGTCCTCCATCCTGCCTGCCCTCCGCCACATCAGGTGGCCAAAGATCAGGAGCTGAAGTGCAGCAGCCAGAACCTGAGCAGCAGCCCCTCAGTTAATTAAAAAGGGGGTGCAACCTCACAAAACCTATGTAACAGCTCAACCTGACTCTGCCAAGGTGGCGGAAAAGACGAGTGACCTGGGAATCCACAAAACAACTTAGTCTTTTGTTGCACAGGCCTGCTGCATGCAACACCCTCCACACCGTATTCCCAGTGGAAAAGGGGGACGATCATGCAGCGAGACCCACCTCCCCCCCCAATGGGGGCCAGAATGCAGTGCAGTCCTTCTTTATATGTGCACAAGATACTTGATCAGTCAATACCCTCCATTTATTTATCCCTACAATTAACATAACGTTAACACCAAGTTCTTCATCAGTGCCCAGTATTAATACTTAAAAAAAAAAATATATTTATTCAGGTTTTTTAACACAATTTTTCTCCCTTACAAACAATAACCCCCCCCCCCCGCAACAACAAAAAAACGAGAAATCGTGCAGAGCAAGATATATACATGGCAAAATGATATATTTACACAGCTTTGTACATTGGCCCTCACCCGTACGTGCCAGTTTCCCCAACCCTTCATGTTATCTCTTGCTCATCCACCATCCTAGGCAGTCTCCCCCCCCCCCCCCCCCCCTCCCTCAAGGTTGCTGCTGCTGCTGACCGACCTTCCTCTAACACTCCGCGAGATAGTCTACGAACGGTTGCCACTGCCTGTAGAACCCCTGTGCAGACCCTCTCAAGGCAAACTTAATCCTCTCCAACTTTATAAACCCAGCCATGTCGTTTATCCAGGCCGGGGGGCTTTGCCTCCCTCCACATTAGCAAGATCCTTCGCCGGGCTACTAGGGACGCAAAGGCCAGAATGCCGGCCTCTTTCGCCTCCTGCACTCCCGGTTCGTCCACTACTCCAAATAGTGCTAGCCCCCAGCTTGGCTTGACCCAGACTTTCACCACCTGAGATATTGCTCCCGTCACTCCTCTCCAGAACCCCTCCAGTGCCGGGCATGACCAAAACATATGGACATGGTTCGCCGGGCTCCCTGAGCACCTTCCACATCTGTCCTCTACCCCAAAGAACCTACTCAACCTCGCCCCCGTCAAGTGCGCTCTGTGGACCACCTTAAATTGTATCAGGCTGAGCCTGGCACACGAGGAGGAGGAATTAACCCTACCTAGGGCATCAGCCCACAGACCTTCCTCGATCTCCTCCCCCAGCTCCTCCTCCCATTTACCCTTCAACTCTTCTACCAGCGCTTCCCCCTCTTCTTTCAACTCCTGGTGTATTTCCGACACCTTGCCCTCCCCGACCCATACACCCGAGATCACCCTATCTTGAACTTCTTGTGCCGGGAGCAACGGGAATTCCCTCACCTGTCGCCTCACAAAAGCCCTCACCTGCATATATCTAAAGGCATTTCCCGGGGGTAACTCGAACGTCTCCTCCAGTTCCCCTAGGCTCGCAAACGTCCCGTCGATGAACAGGTCCCCCATTCTTCCAATCCCCGCCCGATGCCAGCTCTGGAACCCCAGTATTAATACTGATGGTTAATGCCCTTTGTTTTTTTTCCCAATTAAAGGGGTAATTTAGCATGGACAATCCACCTACCCTGCACATCTTTGGGTTGTGGGGGGTGAGACCCACGCAAACACGGGGAGAATGCACAAACTCCACACGGACAGAGCGTTAATGGGCTTTGTGAGGTAGTGAAGTAATCAATTAACTGAGTAAAAAAATTAATGTCCAGTCAATGATACAGGAAGTATGAGAAACCTTTTTTAAAAATCAGTTGTCCATCCACAGTGTACATGGAGTGTGGGCTGTAAAGCTAATTGGGGCAGCAACAGCAATAGAACTGAACAGTGAAGCAAGCCTCCAGGAGATTCTGCCATTTAGCCAATCACCAGGTCCCAGAGCAGACGGTTATTTACATCAGTCCAGGTCTAGCTATCGAGAGCCGCAATGCTTGAACCAATGAGGAAATGTCACATCGTTTCCTGCTTTGGATGGATTTAAACTGTGAGGACGTATTCCTGGCTTGGGTCACTGGCTGTGCGGAGTCTGCACCTTCTCCCTGTGTCAGCGTGGGTTTCCTCCGGGTGCTCCTGTTTCCTCCCAAAAGTCCAGAAAGACGTTCACGTTAGGTGAATTGGACATTCCGAATTCTCTCTCTGTGTACCCGAACAGGCGCCGGAGTATGGCGACTAGGGGCTTTTCACAGTAACGATTGCAGTGTTAATGTAAGCCTACTTGTGACAATAATAAAAATTATTATTATTACAGACAAAAGGAGATGGAAAAGAGAGGGTTGCAGGTGGGGAGGGGGATGGGGCGGGGGGGGGGGGGGGGGGGGGATTTGCAGAGCTGATGGAAGACCAGGAAACAGAAACAAAGAGAGGAAGAAAAAGCAAGTGAGAGCCCATTTGTCAAATTAAAACACAGAACTCCTTCCCAAAAAACAGTGGTATTTCTGAAGTTAGCTCTCTTTCTTCATTCAGTGAATATATTGAAATTATTTTGCCACTGATCCCAATCACCTCTTTAGATCAATGTTTCCTGAACATTTCTGCGCAATGGCCTCTTTGAAATATTGATGCACTACTGTCTTAATTTCTGAAAGATGGTTTCAGCTAGCCAGATTAAAACCGTGTTCGTGCTGCAGAAACGCATTAATTCAAGAGAAATAACGTCAGCAAAATAAAATTTGCAATTAGGTAGGTGCAAGTTAAACACTCCGGACCCCCTCAGAGACCTTCTCAAGGGCCCAGTTTGCCGTGGATGTTGCTTGTTACGCACGCCAAAGTGCCCTGGTTTTCTTCATTCAGGTTCATAATACAAGTTTAGACTTGCAATTGGGATGCTGACACAAGGAGCACCAGCCTGAAATGGGACCTCAAGCACGGTAGCCCTGATCAATTCTGTCGGTGCAACATAAGGTGCAGGCCTCCTGTCAATTTGGCTGGCATGGTATCAATGGAACGGCCTCGTGGCATGTC
Source organism: Scyliorhinus torazame (assembly GCF_047496885.1). NCBI lineage: Eukaryota > Metazoa > Chordata > Chondrichthyes > Carcharhiniformes > Scyliorhinidae > Scyliorhinus > Scyliorhinus torazame. Next base: position 10,872,065 of record NC_092734.1, read on the forward strand.
CAAATCAATTCTGCAAACCGGGGAGGTGTTTGCAGTGCTTGTTTCATAAAGATTACATTATTTCAACAGAATCAAAGGATCGAACTGGATCAATGCCTTGACCTAATTAGCTACATTGCTCTGTTGATCAATAAAAACTTTGATCGTTTGCAATAATTTGCATATTTGATGCAGGCGTACAAAATGTTCATGTCTCTCTCGATATGCTTCAGTATAATTGTGTCATAGATTATCATAGAATTTACAGTGCAGAAGGAGGCCATGCGGCCCATCGGGTCTGCACCGGCTCTTGGAAAGAGCACCCCACCCAAGGTCAACACCTACACCCTATCCCCATAACCCAGCAACCCCACCCAACACTAAGGGCAATTTTGGACACTAAGGGCAATTTATCATGGCCAATCCACCTAACCCGCACATCTTTGGACTGTGGGAGGAAACCGGAGCACCCAGAGGAAACCCACGCACACACGGGGAGGATGTGCAGACTCCGCACAGACAGTGACCCAAGCCGGAATCGAACCTGGGACCCTGGAGCTGTGAAGCAATTGTGCTATCCACAATGCTACCATGCTGCCCCATGCTGTCATAGCCTGTTGTTAATTGGCTATATTGACAGACTGCCCCTGGTGCGGCTCACGAGTAGTCTGGAAAATGGCGGCAACGTTTAATTACTTCTAAGCCCAACTCTCAAAAACCCCTCGTGCCTATATCAGCTAATGCAGATTTCCGAACTATTGGGGTCAGAGAATCTCTGCAGAAGAGGCCCTTTGGCCCATTGAGCCTGCACGACATGCGAAAAACACCTGACCTGCATACCTAATCCCATTTGGCAGCACTTGGCCCATAGCCTTGAATGTTATGGCGTGGCAAGTGCTTATCCAGGTACATTTAAAAGGATGTGAGGCAACCCGCCTCTCCCACCCTCCCAGGCCGTGCATTCCAGACCGTCACCACCCTCTTGAGTAAAAACGCTTTCTCCTCAAATCCCCCCTAAACCTCCCGCCCCTCACCTTGAACTTGTGCCCCCTAGTGACTGTCCCTTCAACTAGGGGGAACAGCTGCTCCCTATCTTACACACCTTGATCAGTTGGGAAACTGAATTGTGGCTCCAGTATACAGGAGGTTGAGAGTAGTGAGGTCATGAGTAAGGTTCCAAAGTTGCAGGAGTGTACCGGCAGGCAGGAAGGTGGTTTAAAGTGTGTCTTCTTCAATGCCAGGAGCATCTGGAATAAGGTGGGTGAACTTGCGGCATGGATTGGTACCTGGGACTTCGATGTTGTGGCCATTTCGGAGGCATGGATAGAGCAGGGGCAGGAATGGTTGTTGCAGGTGCCGGGGTTTAGATATTTCAGTAAGCTCAGGGAAGGAGGTAAAAGAGGGGGAGGGTCAAGGACAGTATTACGGTGGCAGAAAGGACGTTTGATGAGGACTCGTCTACTGAAGTAGTATGGGCTGAGGTTATAAACAGGAAAGAGAGGTCACCCTGTTAGGGGTTTTCTATAGGCCTCCAAAAAGTTCCAGAGATGTAGAGGAAAGGATTGCAAAGATGATTCTGGATAGGAGCAAAAGCAACAGGGTAGTTGTTATGGGGCCTTTAACTTTCCAAATATTGACTGGAAACGCTATAGTTCGAGTACTTTAGATGGGTCCGTTTTTGTCCAATGTGTGCAGGAGGGTTTCCTGACAGTATGTAGATAGGCCAACGAGAGGCGAGGCCATATTGGATTTGGTACTGGGTAATGAACCAGGACAGGTGTTAGGTTTGGAGGTAGGTGAGCACTTTGGTGATAGTGACCACAATTCAATTACGTTTACTTTAGTGATGGAAAGGGATAGGTATATACCGCAGGGCAAGAGTTTTATCTGGGGGAAAGGCAATTATGATGCGATGAGGCAAGACTTAGGATGCATCGGATGGAGAGGAAAACTGCAGGGGATGGGCACAATGGAAATGTGGAGCTTGTTCAAGGTACAGCTACTGCGTGTCCTTGATAAGTTTGTACCTGTCAGGCAGGGAGGAAGTGGTCGAGCAAGGGAACCGTGGTTTACTAAAGCAGTCGAAACACTTGTCAAGAGGAAGAAGGAGGCTTATGTAAAGATGAGACATGAAGGTTCAGTTAGGGTGCTCAAGAGTTACAAGTTAGCGAGGAAGGACCAGAGAGAGAGAGCAAAGAAGAGCAAGGAGGGGACATGAGAATTCTTTGGCAGGTAGGCTGGTTTAGCACACTGGGCTAAATCACTGGCTTTTAAAGCAGACCAAGGCAGGCCAGCAGCGCGGGTTCAATTCCCGTACCAGCCTCCCCGAACAGGCGCCGGAATGAGGTGACTAGGGGCTTTTCACAGTAACTTCATTTGAATCCTACTTGTGACAATAAGCGATTTTCATTTGGGCAGCACGGTAGCATTGTGGATAGCACAATTGCTTCACAGCTCCAGGGTCCCAGGTTCGATTCCGGCTTGGGTCACTATCTGTGCGGAGTCTGCACATCCTCCCAGTGTGTGCGTGGGTTTCCTCCGGGTGCTCCGGTTTCCTCCCACAGTCCAAAGATGTGCAGGTTAGGTGGATTGGCCATGATAAATTGCCCTTAGTGTCCAAAATTGCCCTTAGTGTTGGGTGGGGTTACTGGGTTATGGAGATAGGGTGTAGGTGTTGACCTTGGGTGGGGTGCTCTTTCCAAGAGCCGGTGCAGACTCGATGGGCCGAATGGCCTCCTTCTGCACTGTAAATTCTATGATAACCCTCAAGCTTTCTATAGATATGTCAGGAATAAACGAATGACTAGGGTAAGAGTCAAGGACAGTAGTGGGAAGTTGTGCTTGGAGTCCGAGGAGATAGGAGAGGTGCTAAATGAATATTTTTCGTCAGTATTCACACAGGAAAAAGACAATGTTGTCGAGGAAAATACTGAGATTCAGGCTACTAGACTAGAAGGGCTTGAGGTTCATAAGGAGGAGGTGTTAGCAATTCTGGAAAGTGTGAAAATAGATAAGTCCCCTGGGCTGGATGGGATTTATCCTAGGATTCTCTGGGAAGCTAGGGAGGAGATTGCTGAGCCTTTGGCTTTGATCTTTAAGTCATCTTTGTCTACAGGAATAGTGCCAGAAGACTGGAGGATAGCAAATGTTGTCCCCTTGTTCAAGAAGGGGAGTAGAGACAGCCCCGGTAACTATAGACCAGTGAGCCTTACTTCTGTTTTGGGCAAAGTCTTGGAAAGGTTTATAAGAGATAGGATGTATAATCATCTGGAAAGGAATAATTTGATTAGAGATAGTCAACACGGTTTTGTGAAGGGTAGGTCGTGCCTCACAAGCCTTATTGAGTTCTTTGAGAAGGTGACCAAACAGGTGGATGAGGGTAAAGCAGTTGATGTTGTGTATATGGATTTCAGTAAAGCGTTTGAAATGGTTCCCCACGGTAGGCTACTGCAGAAAATACAGAGGTATGGGATTCAGGGTGATTTAGCAGTTTGGATTAGAAATTGGCTAGCTGGAAGAAGACAAAGGGTGGTGGTTGATGGGAAATGTTCAGACTGGAATCCAGTTACTAGTGGTGTACCACAAGGATCTGTTTTGGGGCCACTGCTGTTTGTCATTTTTATAAATGACCTGGAGGAGGGCGTAGAAGGATGGGTGAGTAAATTTGCAGATGACACTAAAGTCGGTGGAGTTGTGGACAGTGCGGACGGATGTTACAAGTTACAGAGGGACATAGGTAAGCTGCAGCGCTGGGCTGAGAGGTGGCAAATGGAGTTTAATGCAGAAAAGTGTGAGGTGATTCATTTTGGAAGGAATAACAGGAAGACAGAGTACTGGGCTAATGGTAAGATTCTTGGCAGTGTGGATGAGCAGAGAGATCTCGGTGTCCATGTACATAGATCCCTGAAAGTTGCCACCCAGGTTGAGACTGTTGTTAAGAAGGCGTACGGTGTGTTAGCTTTTATTGGTAGAGGGATTGCGTTTCGTAGCCATGAGGTCATGTTGCAGCTGTACAAAACTCTGGTGCGGCCGCATTCGGAGTATTGCGTGCAATTCTGGTCACCGCATTATAGGAAGGATGTGGAAGCATTGGAAAGGGTGCAGAGGAGATTTACCAGAATGTTGCCTGGTATGGAGGGAAGATCTTATGAGGGAAGGCTGAGGGACTTGAGGCTGTTTTCGCTAGAGAGAAGAAGGTTAAGAGGTGACTTAATTGAGGCATAGAAGATGATCAGAGGATTAGATAGGGTGGACAGTGAGAGCCTTTTTCCTCGGATGGTGATGTCTAGCACGAGGGGACATAGCTTTAAATTGAGGGGAGATAGATATAAGACAGATGTCAGAGGTAGGTTCTTTACTCAGAGAGTAGTAAGGGTGTGGAATGCCCTGCCTGCAACAATAGTGGACTCGCCAACACTAAGGGCATTCAAATGGTCATTTGATAGACATATGGACGATAAGGGAATAGTGTAGATGGGCTTTAGAGTGGTTTCACAGGTCGGCGCAACATCGAGGGCCGAAGGGCCTGTACTGCGCTGTAATGTTTGTTCTATGTTCTATCAGGTCGCCCCCTCAGTCTTCTCTGCTCCAACCCAAGCCTATCCAATCTCTCTTCATAATTTAAATGTTCCATCCCAGGAAACATCCTGGTGAATCTCCTCTGCGCCCCCTCCAGAGCAATTGTTACCTCCTCGTTTCATGCCCCTGGTCAATGGCTGGCTTTCCTTCTAATCATGAGTGTGCTGTTTTTGGGAGCTTGCTGTGCACATTTGTGGCCGTATTTCCTTTGCTGCAGTAGTGACAAACACAAAATACTGCAAATACTGGAATGTACTGATGAAAATTTGCAGACCCAAAACGTTAATTATGTTTTTGTCTCCACAGATGCTGCCTGACCTGCCGACTGTCTCCAGCATTTTCTGTTGTTATTTCAAATTTCCAGCATTTTGCTTTTGCTTCAGGAGTACTTTATTGGCCATGAATCAGTGCAGGAAATCCTGCGATCAGTGTCGATGCTGGTTCTTTTTAAAGTACCTTCAGCCACCTGGTATTCAAATGGATGGCTGTGGAGCCTGCCAGGAATATCCATTTCTCGAAGAGATCAGCCTGGCTCATCAAACCCATGTCCTTTCCTCACCCCAACTCACCTGGGATTGGAGGTACCGCAATGCTTTGTCCCCAGCCTCGGTAACGTACCTGGGAGCACTCGTCCAACACCCGCTCTTTAAACTTCGCAAACTGTTCCTGAATCGAGGGGTGATTGACGGCGAAAGACAGGAAATGGGTGAAGGGCTGCTTCCTGCGGAAACTCTCCAACATCACCTCGATCCTGGTCTGTGCTGACGCGACGCCTGCTCGCTGCTGCCCTGTGATGACTGGAAACAAGAAAAGGCTGAAATTCAGTATCTCCTACTAGAACCATGAAGCATTCTTTCAGTTATTGCATAGAGGTGTCTCGGCAATGCGTTGAGTATCCCGACCCCTAACCTCAATTGCAGTGGCTGCATTAGCGTGGCCTGTCCATTTTCCAATAGATTGCCCAATTCAACCTCAACAGCACTCGCCACTTTAAAAACCTTGCATTGAAAATCTCACTGAAATGCATTAAATGACCAGGGTTTCGTTTTTGGTATTGGTTGGATGAGGATTGATAATCAGCGTTGAAAGAAATTGAATAGTGACACAAGATCGTCAAATCCTCCTAAAACCACTCGAGGCAAGGCCTCAATTTACCGTTTGACCTGAAGGTTAAAGATACTGCAGAGGAGCCTAGACTATGTGCGTAAGTCTTTGGGAATGCATCAACACTACAGAGGAGAAATAATCTTGGACAACACGTGTTACTTGCACAGTGGTATTAATACCCATACGTCACAATACAGATCGACTCTCTGAATCCAAAATAACACTTGTGAGTCACCTTTTAAAACTCATTCACAGGATGTGGGTATCATTGGCAGGGTTGATATTTATTGCCCATCGTTGCCCCTGAGGAGGTGGTGAGGAGTCGCCTTCTTGAACCACTGCTGTCTGTGTGGTGAAGGTACACCCACAGAGCTGTTACGGCGACCGAGTGTCTACTTCTGCATTTAGACGGCTGGTTCAAATAATTTCTGGTCAATGAGGGGCAGCTCGGTAGCATTGTGGATAGCACAATTGCTTCACAGCTCCAGGGTCCCAGGTTCGATTCCGGCTTGGGTCACTGGCTGTGCGGAGTCTGCACGTCCTCCCCGTGTCTGTGTGGGTTTCCTCCGGGTGCTCCGGTTTCCTCCCACAATCCAAAGATGTGCAGGTTAGGTGGATTGGCCATGATAAATTGCCCTTAGTGTCCAACATTGCCCTTAGTGTTGGGTGGGGTTACTGGGTTATGGGGATAGGGTGGAGGTGTTGACCTTGGGTAGTGTGCTCTTTCCAAGAGCCGGTGTAGACTCGATGGGCCGAATGGCCTCCTTCTGCACTGTAAATTCTATGATAATCTATGATAATGTTGACCTCTAGGATGCCGAGGGTTGGAGATTCAACAATGGCAATGCCAGTGAACATCGAGGGGGGGGAGGTCAGGCTTTCTCTTGTTGGGAGATGGTCATTTCCTGGAACGTGTGTGGCACAAATGTTATTTGTCACTTTTTTTTGAATAAACATTTTATTGAATATTGTTTGGTATTATAACAACAACACAATAAACAATGTACATGAAACTATAAACATCGTGCAAAAGCCGTCTCCCTCCCTTACAGGTCCCACCTTTATTAAGCCCCTACTCTAAGCTAAACTAACCCCCCCCCCCCGCCTACTGCTTACGATTAATTTTCCGCGAAGAAGTCGACGAACGGTTGCCACCTCCGGGCCAACCCTAACAGTGACCCTCTCAAGGTGGACTTGATTTTCTCCAAACAGAGAAAGCTAGCCATGTCCGATAGCCAGGTCTCCGACTTTGGGGGCTTTGAGTCCCTCCAAGCTAATAATATCCGTCTCCGGGCTATCAGGGAAGCAAAGGCCAGAACGTCTGCCTTTTCCTCCTCCTGGATTCCAGAGTCTTCCGACACCCTGAAAATCGCGACCTCTTGACTCAACGTCACCCTTGTTTTTAACACCATGGACATGACATCTGCAAACCCCTGCCAAAATCCCCTAAGCTTCGGACATGCCCAGAACATGTGGACCTGGTTCGCTGGTCCTCCCGCACATTTTGCACACCTGTCTTCCACCCCAAAGAATCTGCTCATCCGGGCCACTGTCTTGTGAGCCCAGTGAACGACCTTGAATTGTATCAGGCTGAGCCTGGCACATGTTGTGGACGCGTTGATTCTACTCAACGTGTCCGCCCGTAGACCATCCTCTATCTCTCCTCCCAGCTCCTCCTCCCACTTGCGCTTCAGCTCCTCGGTCTGCGTCTCCTCTGACCCCATAAGTTCCTTGTAAATGTTCGAGATGCTCCCTTCTCCTACCCACCCTCTGGAAACTACCCTATCCTGAATCCCCCTTAGCGGTAGGAGCGGGAAGGTTGACACCTATTTACGTAGGAAGTCCCGCACCTGCAGATACCTGAATTTGTTTCCCCTCGCCAATCCAAACTTCTCCTCCAGCGCCCTCATACTAGGAAAGCTCCCCTCTACAAAAATATCCCTCATCCTCTTAATCCCTGCTCTCCGCCATATCTGGAACGCCCCATCCATACTTCCCAGGGCAAACCGGTGTTTATTACAGATTGGGGACCAGACTGATGCTCTCCCCTGCTCCCACATGTCTCCTCCATTGCCCTAGACTCTCAGGGCCGCCACCACCACGGGGCTGGTGGAGTACCGTGCCGGCGGGAACGGCAGAGGCACAGTTACCAACGCCCCCAGACTGGTGCCCTTGCATGAAGCCACCTCCATACGCTCCCATGCCGACCCCACCCCCACCACCCACTTCCTGATCATGGCTATATTCGCCGCCCAGTAATAGTTACTAAAATTTGGCAGCGCCAGCCCGCCCTCTCCCCAACTCCGCTCAAGCATTACCTTTCTTACCCGCGGGGTCCTGCCCGCCCAAACAAAGCCAGAGATCACTCTGTTGACCCGTTTAAAAAAGGACCGCGGAATAAAGATGGGGTGACATTGAAACACGAACAGGAATCTTGGGAGGACCGTCATCTTCACCGTCTGCACCATCCCAGCTAGTGACAACGGGAGCGCGTCCGATCTCCGAAAATCGTCCTTCATTTGGTCTACTAGCTGGGCCAGATTTAATTTATGCAGCCGGTCTCATTCCCGCGCCACTTGAATGCCTAGGTACCTAAAGCTTCCCCCTGCTATTCTAAACGGCAGCTCCCCCAATCGCCTCTCCTGTCCCCTTGCCTGGATCGCAAACATCTCACTCTTCCCCATATTTAGCTTATACCCCGAAAACCGGCCAAATTCCCCTAGAATCCTCATGATATCTTCCATCCCCTCTAATGGGTCCGATACATACAAAAGCAGGTCGTCAGCATAGAGCGAGACTCTGTGCTCCACTCCCCCCCCCCCCCCAGACCTGCCCCTTCAGGATCTGAGAGCAATTGCCAACGGCTCTATAGCTAGCGCGAACAACAGTGGGGAGAGGGGGCATCCCTGTCTCGGTGCAGTCTAAAATAGCCCGATGTTGCCCTATTTGTCCGTACACTTGCCACAGGAGCCTGATACAGCAACCTGACCCAGTCAATAAAGCCCTGCCCAAATCCGAACCGTCCCAGTACCTCCCACAGATAATCCCATTCTACCCGATCACAAGCCTTTTCTGCATCCATTGCGATCACTAACTCCACCTCCCTACCTTCCAGGGGCATCATGATCACATTTAACAACCTTCTTACATTGGCCACCAACTGCCTACCCTTAACAAACCCCGTCTGTACTACCCGAATAATGTCCGGAACGCAATCCTCAACCCTGGAGGACAAAATTTTGGCCAGCAGTTTGGCGTCCACATTCAACAGGGATATCGGCCTGTAGGACCCACACAGCTCCGCGTTCTTGTCCCGCTTCAGAATCAGCGAAATCGTGGCCTGTGACATCGTTGGGGGCAGCACCCCTCTTTCCCTTGCCTCATTGAACATCCTCATCAACACCGGCCCCAATATCCCAGAGAACTTTTTATAAAACTCCACTGGGTACCCATCCGGCCCCGGGGCTTTACCTGCCTGCATGGCCTTCAGACCCTCCACTAACTCCCAGCCCTTCTACCAGCTCCCCGTACACCTTTGGGAGATCCAGCGCCACCCCCCCCCCCCCCAAGAAGTGCCTCGTTTGTCCGGCCCCGTAGGGGGCTCCGACCTATACAGCCTACTGTGGAAATCCCTAAACGCCTTATTCACCCCTGCTGAATCTCCAACCAGGTTCCCATCTCCGTCATTTACTTTCCCAATCTCCCTGGCTGCCTCCCTCTTCCTAAGCTGCTGTGCAAGCATTCTGCTGGCCTTCTCTCCACACCCATAGATCGCCTCCCTCGCCTTTCTCAGCTGCTCCACCGCCCTCCCTGTGGTTAACAAGCCAAACTCCGCCTGTAGCCTCCGCCGTTCCCTTAAAAGCCCTGCCTCTGGGGTCTCCACATACCTCCTATCGATCTGTAGTATCTCCTTAACCAGTCGGTCCGTCTCTGCCCTGTCTACCTTCTCCCTGTGGGCCCATACAGAGATCTGCTCCCCTCTAACCACCGCCTTCAGTGCTTCCCAGACCACCGCTGCTGAAATTTCCCCCCTGTCGTTGACCTGCAGGTAGTTCTGAATACATTTCCTCAGCCGCTCGCACACCCCTTCGTCAGCCAAAAGTCCCACATCTAACCTCCAGTGCGGGCGCTGGTTACTGTCTTTACTAACCTGCAGGTCAACCCAGTGCGGAGCATGGTCTGAGATTGTGATCGCCGAGTACCCCGTGTCCATCACCCCTGCCAGTAAGGCCCTGCTCAAAATAAAGAAATCAATCCGAGAGTACACTTTATGCACGTGTGAGTAGAAGGAGAACTCCTTTACCCTCGGCTGCCCAAACCTCCATGGATCCACCCCCATCTGCTCCATGAACCCTCTTAGTTCCTTTGCCATTGCTGGCACCCTCCCCATTTTCGAGCTTGACTGGTCCAGGCCAGGGTCAATAACTGTGTTGAAGTCCCCTCCCGTAACCAACCTGTGCGAGTCCAGGTCCGGTATCTTCCCCAGCATCCTCTTTATAAACTCTGCATCATCCCAATTTGGCGCATACACATTTACTAATACCACCTGCACCCCCTCTAGCTTCTCACTGACCATAATGTACCGACCTCCCACATCCGAGACTGTTCTACCTGCCTCAACCACCACCCCCTTATTGATCAGGATCGCAACCCCTCTAGTCTCTGAATCCAGTCCAGAGTTAAAGACCTGACTGACCCAGCCTTTCCCCAATCTAATCTTGTCAGTTACTCTAATGTGCGTCCTCTGCAACATTACCACATCTGCTTTCAGTCCCCAAAGATGCGCAAACACACGTGCCCTCTTGACCGGCCCATTTAACCCTCGAACATTCCAGGTGATCAGCCTAGTTGGGGGGCTCACTGCTCCCCCCCTTTACCGATCAGCCATCCCCTTTTTTGGGCCCGACTCCAGCCCATGCTCCGCGCCTCCACCGGCCCACCCCAGGCAGCCTCAGCCCCCAACCTCCTCTCTGTCCCTTGGCCCAAGTCCCTCCCTCGTCAGCAGAACAGTTTCCCCCCCTCCCCCCACTAGTAACAACAGTCTGTAACCCAACCCCATTGATAAACCAAACTTATGCATCCCCCCACTGCGCTTCCGTGAGCTAGCCCACCCAGTTAGCTTGGTGGCCCCCAACCCTGGCGCCGGATAGTCTCCCACCTATTGATCCCCACCCCCCGCTCATACAAACATACTCCAACATCAAACAATCCCCACACAATTGCCTGACAGAAAAACACCAAAATCTAAACAAGCACACCTCCATACCCAACAGTGCAAATGAAAACCTTATCTCACTCAGCTCTGCCACTGGTCCCAAATCAATACAGAAGGCATAACAAACCGCTTCCACAAAACGAGAAACCTTTTAAAAGAACAGAGAAACCAAAAGAGAAAAAAAAAACATGAACACTGCAGCAAAATTCAAAAGTTCTCAGTCCACCACCAGTCCTTTCCTTTTCACAAAATCCAGCGAGTCCTCAGGCGACTCGAAATAAAAGTGCTGTTCCTCGTACCTGACCCAGAGACGGGCCGGATACAACATTCCGAACTTCACCTTTTTCTTAAAAAGGATCGATCTAATCTGGTTGAAGCCTGCTCTTCTCCTGGCCACCTCCACACTCAGGTCTTGGTAAACTCGCAGGATACTATTGTCCCACTTACAGCTCCGTGTCTGCTTGGCCCACTGTAGAATGCGCTCCTTATCCAAGTACCTGTGGAATCTCACCACCACTGCCCTCGGGGGGGGGTGTCTCCCATTTGCGGCTTCCTCGCAAGTGCTCGGTGAGCCCTGTCCACCTCCAAGGGTCGGGAGAATGCCCCATCCCCCAGCAGCTTCTCAAACATGTCTGCGATGTATGCCCCAGCGTCCGCTCCTTCGGACCCCTCTGGGAGCCCAACGATTCTCAAGTTCTGCCGGCGGGACCTATTCTCTAGGTCCTCCACCTTCTCCAGGAGCTTCTTCTGCTGGTCTCTCAGCATCCCCACCTCCAACTCCACCGCAGTTTGATGTTACTCCTGTTCAGCCAGCGCCTTCTCTACTTTCTGGATCGCCCGATCTTGGGCTTCCAATCTAAGCTCCAGCCGCTCAATCGACTCTTTTATCGGGTCCAAGCAGTCCTGTTTCTGCTTAGCAAAGCCTCCCTGAATAACTTGCATCAGCTGCTCCGTTGACCGCTGGGTCGACAAACCAGAGGTCCGGTCCTCCGCCATGCTGTCTCCCGCGGCAGCTTCAGCCCAAGCCTTCTCTGTCTTTCTGTTTCTGCCTTTACGAGCACTTCTAGTCCTTCTCTCCATGCACCAATGTGGGAATTCAGTACACAATTGCTTCTGTCTTCAGTTTTCAGGGGAAAAGGTCCAAAAGTCCAACCCGAGTGGGAGCCATCAAATGTGCAACTTGCTCCTTCATAGCCGCCACTGGAAGTCCATGTTATTTGTCACTTATCTGCCCAAGCCCAAATGTTGTCCAGGTCTTGCTGTACGCAGGCACAGGATAGTGTACAAAAACTGAAGCTTACCTCTAACAAACATTTCATGCACTAATAAAAGATTCCCTTTGGACACCAAGCTCACCGATTTCCCCCTCCATTCCAAGTTTAGGGATTGTTATGGAAGTTCGTGTTTCAGTCTCCAATCTCCGCTTAGTCTCCCCTTTCTTCCCGATTACGTATCTGTGCAAAAAAGGAAAACTATTAGTTTCTATTAGTTACATGGGTAAGATGGGTATAGAGGGTTATGGGCCAAGTGCGGGCAACTGGGACTAGCTTAATGGTAAAAACTGGGCGGCATGGACTGGTTGGGCCGAAGGGCCTGCTTCCATGCTGTAAACTTCTATGATACTTCTCTATGATTCTATATTTTCATCACGCTGAATGTATTTCACGGTCAGGTGATGACACTCTTGCTCGTGGAACGCATTAAACTGTCAAAATGTTTTTTGAAGCCATTAATCCTCAGGCAGGATAAATATCAAGAGTTCGCCTTCCTGGAAGTGACGCATGTTAACCATTTATGATGGATTTTAGCAGGGCGGCACGGTGGCGCAGTGGGCTAGCCCTGCTACCTCACGGCGCCGAGGTCCCAGGTTCGATCCAGGCTCTGGGTCACTGTCCGTGTGGTGTTGGCACATTTCCCCCCCGTGTCCGTGTGGGTTTCGCCCCCACAGCCCAAAGATGTTCAGGGTACAAAGAACAAAGAAAAGTACAGCACAGGAACAGGCCCTTCGGCCCTCCAAGCCCGCGCCGACCATGCTGCCCGACTAAACTACAATCTTCTACACTTCCTGGGTCCGTATCCCTCTATTCCCATCCTATTCATGTATTTGTCAAGATGCCCCTTAAACGTCACTATCGTCCCTATAGGTCTAAAAATTGATAAATCTCCGGGCCCAGATGGGCTACATCCTAGAGTTCTAAAGGAGATGGCTGAAGAAATATTGGATGCGTTAGTTATGATCTTTCAAAAGTCACTGGAGTCAGGGAAAGTCCCAGAGGATTGGAAAATCGCTGTTGCAACCCCCCTGTTCAAGAAGGGAACAAGGAAAAAGATGGAAAATTATAGGCCAATTAGCCTAACCTCGGTTGTTGGCAAGATTCTAGAATCCATTGTTAAGGATGAGATTTCTAAATTCTTGGAAGTGCAGGGTCGGATTAGGACAAGTCAGCATGGATTTAGTAAGGGGAGGTCGTGCCTGACAAACCTGTTAAGAGTTCTTTAAGAGATAACAAATAGGTTAGACCAAGGAGAGCCAATGGATGTTATCTATCTTGACTTCCAAAAGGCCTTTGATAAGGTGCCTCACGGGAGACTGCTGAGTAAAATAAGGGCCCATGGTATTCGAGGCAAGGTACTAACATGGATTGACGATTGGCTGTCAGGCAGAAGGCAGAGAGTTGGGATAAAAGGTTCTTTTTCGGAATGGCAACCGGTGACGAGTGGTGTCCCGCAGGGTTCAGTGTTGGGGCCACAGCTGTTCTCTTTATATATTAACGATCTAGATGACGGGACTGGGGGCATTCTGGCTAAGTCTGCCGATGATACAAAGATAGGTGGAGGGGCAGGTAGTATGGAGGAGGTGGGGAGGCTGCAGAAAGATTTAGACAGTTTAGGAGAGTGGTCCAAGAAATGGCTGATGAAATTCAACGTGGGCAAGTGCGAGGTCTTGCACTTTGGAAAAAAGAATAGAGGCATGGACTATTTTCTAAACGGTGACAAAATTCATAATGCTGAAGTGCAAAGGGACTTGGGAGTCCTAGTCCAGAATTCTCTAAAGGTAAACTTGCAGGTTGAGTCCGTAATTAAGAAAGCAAATGCAATGTTGTCATTCATCTCAAGAGGCTTGGAATATAAAAGCAGGGATGTACTTCTGAAGCTTTATAAAGCATTAGTTAGGCCCCATTTAGAATACTGTGAGCAATTTTGGGCCCCACACCTCAGGAAGGACATACTGGCACTGGAGCGGATCCAGCGGAGATTCACATGGATGATCCCAGGGATGGTAGGCCGAACATACGATGAACGTCTGAGGATCCTGGGATTATATTCATTGGAGTTTAGGAGGTTGAGGGGAGATCTAATAGAAACTTACAAGATAATGAATGGCTTAGATAGGGTGGATGTAGGGAAGTTGTTTCCATTAGCAGGGGAGACTTGGACCCGGGGGCACAGCCTTAGAATAAAAGGGAGTCACTTTAGAACAGAGATGAGGAGAAATTTCTTCAGCCAGAGAGTGGTGGGTCTGTGGAATTCATTGCCACAGAGGGCGGTGGAGGCCGGGACGTTGAGTGTCTTTAAGACAGAAGTTGATAAATTCTTGATTTCTCGAGGAATTAAGGGCTATGGAGAGAGAGCGGGTAAATGGAGTTGAAATCAGCCATGATTGAATGGTGGAGTGGACTCGATGGGCCAAATGGCCTTACTTCCGCTCCTATGTCTTATGGTCTTATGGTCCCTGCTATCCCTGGTGGATTGGCCACGCTAAATTGCCCCTTCATTGGAAAAAATGAATGTAAATAAATTTAAAAAACAAAATGATGGATTTATCAGGCAAATCAACCTCACTTTAGAAACTTAAACAATTGTTGGTTTAGTGAAGGAAATTTTGACTTCTTTATAAAGCCGCTCCACTTCCATTGAAGAGAACTAACTGGCATTAACCTGTACTTGTCTAGAAATGAGGGGAGTTGATGTTTACCCACTGCTGAAATGCAAGGAGGCCGTGCTCAGTTTGTACAGGTAACCTCACCAATCTAATACTTAACTTGCATCTTCTATTTAAAACTGTTCAATGCTAAATATAAACTTGGGAAGGATCAGTTTCCAGTGTCTCGCAAATGGATCACTCAGCATTTCAGTCAAAGTGGGTAAGGACCTGCTGGATTAAATCGGCTTTCAAAAAATGTTTCTTGTCTTGCTGTGAGTTTAGAAGCTGACTGGTGGACGATCAGTGTTTGTTAGTTCCCCGCCCTACGGCACAGCCTGGTCTCCAGTCGTCGCAGATTCCCCTGCCACCGGACCTCGCTCCGCTGGCACCGTCCGGTGGTTGGTGTGTAACGACCACTCCACGTTCAAACAATCCGCAAACAGGCATCTTCCAGCCCCAACCCCATGCCACGCACCTAAATGAATTCAGGATCTGGAATGTCGGGACCCCAATGGATGGATAACCCCAATAGTGACAGACCCGAATGTCTCTCCGCCATCATAACCCTGGAACATTGGTGCTACAACACTGACATGGCCTCCCTGAGCAAGACATGACTGGCAGGAAAAGGCCAGCTTAAAGAACAAGGCGGTGGATACCTTCTTCTGTAAAGGGAAACCAGAAGAATGCCACCTCCACGGGTCTGGCTTCACTGTAAAAAACAAATTTGACAGACGTCTCAATGAATTGGGGGCAGCACGGTAGCATTGTGGATAGCACAATTGCTTCACAGCTCCAGGGTCCCAGGTTCGATTCCGGCTTGGGTCACTATGTGGAGTCTGCACATCCTCCCCGTGTGTGCGTGGGTTTCCTCCGGGTGCTCCGGTTTCCTCCCACAGTACAAAGTTGTGCAGGTTAGGTGGATTGGCCATGATAAATTGCCTTTAGTGTCCAAAATTGCCCTTTGTGTTGGGTGGGGTTACTGGGTTATGGGGATAGAGTGGAGGTGTTGACCTTGGGTAGGGTGCTCTTTCCAAGAGCCGGTGCGGACTCAATGGGTTGAATGGCCCATCGTTCTGCACTGTAAATTCTATCATTCTATGATCTTTGATCTATGAATCCCCTGCAGGTAAGTGAGCTCACACTGGCTCACAAGCAGTGATTTAGCACACTGGGCTAAACAGCTGGCTTGTAATGCAGAACAAGGCAGCAGCGCGGGTTCAATTCCCGTACCCGCCTCCCCGAACAGGCGACGGAATGTGGCGACTAGGGGCTTTTCACAGTAACTTTGAAGCCTACTTGTGACAATAAGCGATTATTATCATCACAGCCGTCAGCCCCTAAGCCCCAACCCTAGATGCATTGGGCGAGGAAGAAAAGACATTCTACTCCAGCCTCGACCAATTGCTGTCCTGCATCCCAAAATAAACAAGCCGATTCTCTCGGCGACTTCAATGCCCAGGATCAGGAAGGATGCAAACCTTTGGAAAGGTGTGTTAGGCAGGGGAGACGTAGGGACAGCAAACACTAACGGAATCCTCCTCCTGACGAAATGGCTAGAACATGGTCATCACGAACACCCTGTTCTGCCAGAGAGACAAGCACAAGACCTCATGGCAAGACCCCCGCTAGAAGCACTGGCACCTCACAGACAACATTATCATGACGTGGAGATGCCGGCGTTGGACTGGGGTGAGCACAGTACGAAGTCTTACAACACCAGGTTAAAGTCCAACAGGTTTGTTTCGATGTCACTAGCTTTCGGAGCGCTGCTCCTTCCTCAGGTGAATGAAGAGGTCTGTTCCAGAAACACATATATAGACAAATTCAAAGATGCCAAACAATGCTAGGAATGCGAGCATTAGCAAGTGATTAAATCTTTACAGATCCAGAGATGGGGTAACCCCAGGTTAAAGAGGTGTGAATTGTATCAAGCCAGGACAGTTGGTAGGATTTCGCAGGCCAGATGGTGGGGGATGAATGTAATGTGACATGAATCCCAGGTCCCGGTTGAGGCCGCACTCATGTGTGCGGAACTTGGCTATAAGTTTCTGCTCGGCGATTCTGCGTTGTCGCGGGTCCTGAAGGCCGCCTTGGAGAACGCTTACCCGGAGATCAGAGGCTGAATGCCCTTGACTGCTGAAGTGTTCCCCGACTGGAAGGGAACATTCCTGCCTGGTGATTGTTGCGCGATGTCCGTTCATTCGTTGTCGCAGCGTCTGCATGGTCTCGCCAATGTACCACGCTTCGGGACATCCTTTCCTGCAGCGTATGAGGTAGAACAGTAGAAAACAATACAGGGAAATCTATTGTCAACTTGTCAGACTACACCCTTCAACCAGACGAAATCGAAGTCCTCAGCAGAGGGCTCAATTTCTGCACCACCACCAAAATGGACCCCATCAGTCTCGCGGCAGACACGGAGGAATTCATCAGGCGAATGAGGCTCCGGGAATTCTTCCACAGACCCCAAGAGGCCAACAGCGAACCCAAGAAGACTACCAATGAACCGGAACAGCAGACCGAGAGATCTGCGGTGCGGCAACCGAAGAGGAAAGAGTCGAATTGGACCCCTCCGGAAGGCCGCTGCCTTAGACTCGACATGTATGCTCAAGCCGTCAGGAGTCGCGTCAATGCCAGATTCATCAGTCGCATTCACAAGACAGCCCCGAACGTCACCCAAGCACAACGCAATGCCATCCGCGCTCTCAAGACCCACCGCAGCATCATCATCAAACCAGCAGACAAAGGGGGGGCCAGTGTCGTACTGAACTGATCGGACTACTGCAAAGAAGTATACCGACAACTGAACAACCAAGAACACTACAGACAGTTACCCGCAGATCCGACCAAGGAACACATCCGCCAACTTAACAGACCGATCAAGACCTTGGATCCAGATCTTCAGAGCACCCTACGTGCTCTCATCCCACTTACTCCCCGCATTGGAGATCTCTACTGCCTCCCGAAAATACATAAGGCCAACACACCAGGCCGCCCTATCGTTTCAGGCAATGGGACCCTGTGTGAGAACCTCTCTGGCTACATCGAGGGCATCTTGAAACCCATCGTACAAGGTACACCCAGCTTCTGTCGCGACACGACGGACTTCCTACAGAAACTCAGCACCCATGGACCAGTTGAACCAGGAACATTCCTCGTCACAATGGACGTCTCGGCACTCTACACCAGCATCCCCCATGACGACGGCATTGCTGCAACAGCCTCAGTACTCAACACCGACAACTGCCAATCTCCAGACGCAATTCTGCAACTCATCCGTTTCATTCTGGATCACAACGTCTTCACCTTCGACAACAAGTTCTTCATCCAGACGCACGGAACAGCCATGGGGACCAAATTCGCACCCCAATACGCCAACATCTTCATGCACAAGTTTGAACAGGACCTACTCACCGCACAGGACCTTCAACCGACGTTATACACCAGATACATCGATGACATTTTTTTCCTTTGGACCCACGGCGAAGAATCACTGAAACGACTACACGATGACATTAATAAGTTCCATCCAACCATCAGACTCACCATGGACTACTCTCCAAAATCAGTTGCATTCTTGGACACACTCGTCTCCATCAAGGACGGCCACCTCAGCACTTCGCTTTACCGCAAACCCACGGATAACCTCATGATGCTCCACTTCTCCAGCTTCCACCCTAAACACATTAAAGAAGCCATCCCCTATGGACAAGCGCTCCGTATACACAGGATCTGCTCAGACGAGGAGGAGCGTAACAGACATCTACAGACGTTGAAAGATGCCCTCGTACGAACGGGATATGGCACTCGACTCATCGATCGACAGTTCCAACGCTCCACAGCAAAAAACCGGACCGACCTCCTCAGAAGACAAACATGGGACACAACTGACAGAATACCCTTCGTCGTCCAGTACTTCCCCGGAGCAGAGAAACTACGTCATCTTCTTCACAGCCTTCAACACGTCATTGATGACGATGAACATCTTGCCAAGGTCATCCCCACACCCCCACTACTTGTCTTCAAACAACCGCGCAACCTCAAACGAACCATTGTTTGCAGCAGACTACCCAGAACAGTGACCACGACACCACACAACCCTGTCATGGCAATCTCTGCAAGACGTGCCAGATCATCGACATGGATACCACTATTACACGTGAGAACACCACCCACCAGGTACGCGGTACATACTCGTGCGACTCGGCCAACGTTGTCTACCTCATACGCTGCAGGAAAGGATGTCCCGAAGCGTGGTACATTGGCAAGACCATGCAGACGCTGCGACAATGAATGAACGGGCATCGCGCAACAATCACCAGGCAGGAATGTTCCCTTCCAGTCGGGGAACACTTCAGCAGTCAAGGGCATTCAGCCTCTGATCTCCGGGTAAGCGTTCTCCAAGGCGGCCTTCAGGACCCGCGACAACGCAGAATCGCCGAGCAGAAACTTATAGCCAAGTTCCGCACACGAGTGCGGCCTCAACCGGGACCTGGGATTCATGTCGCAGTACATTCATCCCCCACCATCTGGCCTGCGAAATCCTACCAACTGTCCTGGCTTGATACAATTCACACCTCTTTAACCTGGGGTTACCCCATCTCTGGATCTGTAAAGATTTAATCACCTGCTAATGCTCGCATTACAAGCATTGTTTGGCATCTTTGAATTTGTCTATATATATGTGTTTCTGGAACAGACCTCTTCATTCACCTGAGGAAGGAGCAGCGCTCCGAAAGCTAGTGACATCGACATTATCATGAGTGAGGGACCGCAAAGATGTCCGCACCACGACTGGAGCCGACGACTGCTGAACTGACCAGCGGCTAACCGCTCGACCATGTACGTCAATCTGGCCCCAAGCCGACACAGGCAAAAGGAGGAGGCTCGCTGTTGCTGGAATCAAGGCCCTAAGAAGAAAGAGCTGCTCAGCCGGTGCCTCACAGCCAACCTGGCGATGACCAGCGAGCCAGAGCCGGAGAGCTCCCACAGCCCCTGGTCCGCCCTAAAATCCACCAGTCAGCAGCTGAGAGGAGACGCTCAGTCTCTCGACCAAGAAACACCAGGACTGGTTTGACTAGAATGATCAGGAGATACAGGAAATTCATCACCATTCTCCGCCTGTTCCACGATGACATGCAAGTTGTGATCCTCACCAACGGATCCACCACAAACCCGATCCGAGTGCAACCTAGGGTCAAGCAGGGCTGCTTCATTGCACCAATGCTCTTCTCCATCTTCCTCGCTGCAAAACTCCACCCATCACTATGAAGCTCCCTGCCAGAGTGGAGCTAGTCTACAGGATAAATGAGAAACTGTTCAACTTCCAGGCCAGAGGCAAGACCACCCCAATTTCTGTCCGAGTTGCAGGACACATGTGACGCTTGTGTGTCACGCACTCAGAGACCGAACTACAAACCAGCGTTGACGCATTCACCAAGGCATTTGAGAGAATAGGCGATCAGACTAAACATTTGGACGGGACAACATGGACCATTTCCCGTACCTTGGGAGCCTCCTCTTGGTGCGAGGAGACATCAATGATGAAATCCAGCATCGACTCCAATGCGCCAGCACGGCCTTCAGACTCCTGAGGAACACAGCGTTCGAAGACCGAGGCCTCAAATCCAGCACGAAGCTCATGGCCGACAGAGTAGCCGTGGTCCCCGCCCTCCTGTATGCACCAGAAACATGGACAATGCACAGCAGACACCTGGAGACATATCACCAACGCTGCCTCCGCAGGATCCTGCAAAGCCACTGGCAGGATAGGTGTACCAACGTGAGCGTCCCCTCCCAGGCCAATATCCCCAGTATTGAGGCACTGGTCACACTCGACCAGGTGTGATGGGCGGGCCCCATGCCCAATAAACTCCCAAAATAAGTGCTCCATTTTGAGCTCTGCAATAGCAAGCGATCATTAGGAGGGCAGGGGAAACTGTATCCGGACATCCTGAAAACTTGCCTAAATGCAACATCCCCACTGACACGTGGGAATCGCTTGCCCTAGAGTGCGCACAATGGAGAAGAAGCATCCTCGAAGGTGCCAATCACCTTGCGCATCGAGTGGAGCGTGTGGAAGCCATCCGTCCGAGCGTGCAGAATCCAGAGCGTCGCACCCACCTGACTCATCGATCTCCAGCTAACCCACCTATGGCAGAGTCTGCAGCTCCAGGTTTGGTCTATTCAGCCATGGCAGACCCAACACCCCCCCAAGAGAGGAAGCAAGTCATCCTCGAGCCTGAGCGACTGCCAGAGAAGGAGTGTATAAGCAGCTAAGACCCACAGAATCCCTACAGTGCAGAAGGAGGCCATTCGGCCCATCGAGTCTGCACCGACCCTTCCGAAAGGCCACCCAGCCTAGGCCCACTCCCCTGTCCTATCCCAGTAACCCCACCTAACCTGCAAATCTTTGTGCACGAGGGCAATTTAGCAGGGCCAATCCACCCAAGGTGCACAGCTTTGGACCCTTAGAGGAAACCAGAGCACCCGGAGGAATCCCATGCAGAGACGGGGAGAACGTGCAAACTCCACACAGTAAACCAAGGCTGGAATCGAACCTGGGTTTCTGGCTCTGTGAGGCATCAGTGCTAACCACTGTGCCTCCCCTCTAATGGACAGCAAACGTTCTCTCTCCCCTCCAATACCGATACTGATAGGAACACCGTTAGTCATCATCACACCCTCATTCGCGGGAATTCTCTCCCTGAAGCCTTTGCTATGTCATTCGTTGTCTTCAAACCTCTCCATAAAATCTGGTCACCTCAAGGAACAGTAGAAATGTACAGCACAAAGGGAGGTCACTAGGCCTATGGTGCCTGTGCTGGTTGTTAGAAAGAGAATTTGGTGGCCCATCCCACATTCCTCCTTCACCCCGACAGTTACTCATCCTCAATAAACTCCCTTGTAAAATGATTGATGGAATTAATTTTTACCACTTCTCAGGGTGAGCATTCCAGCCCCCCAAAAATTCTTATCTTTCCTCCAGGTCTTTTACTCATGATTTTGAATGTATGGCCCCATTTGCCAAAGGGAACACTTTTCCTCCGCCTGCTCCATCAAAACCCCTCATCTTGAACACCTGGAGGAGGTAGATACATCTCAATCTTCTCCATTTCAAGGATAACAGTCCTTACTTTTCCAACCCCCCAAGTTCCTCATCCCTGGTAACATTCTGGAAAATCTCCTCTGTATCCAGTGACGTGCCCGGCATTGTCCACAACATTTGAGCTGCGGCTGATCCAGTGAATTATCCAGTGTTTTATTTCTGCAGCTCTTTTCTTAACTCCTATTCAGTTCCAACACCGCCCCCCCCCCCCCCCCCCCCCCCCCCCCAACCAATGAAATATCTTGGGGAACCTGAATATATCAAAAGGTGAAAGTTGTACATTGCATAGTGCACTGCCACCCTCTGGCAACACTGGAAAACGCAAACAGTCTCGAACTGGCCTTGGCTGAAAGCTCTCTTTAATATTTTGCCGCCAAGAACATTTTCATTGTTCATGTTCAGGGTTAGTGAGAATATTTTTTAGATCAGTCAGAAACTAATTGCTAACATCGCCAGATCTACAATGAAGTTCAGTAGCTCACAAACAGGGCCCTGAAAAGAGAAAACAAAACTGGATTTATATTTTGGGTACAGATTTCATAGAACATTACAGCGCAGTACAGGCCCTTCGGCCCTCGATGTTGCGCCGACCTGTGAAACCACCCCAAAGCCCATCTACACTATTCCCTTATCGTCCATATGTCTATCAAATGACCATTTGAATGCCCTTAGTGTTGGCGAGTCCACTATTGTTGCAGGCAGGGCATTCCACACCCTTACTACTCTCTGAGTAAAGAACCTACCTCTGACATCTGTCTTATATCTATCTCCCCTCAATTTAAAGCTATGTCCCCTCGTGCTAGACATCACCATTCGAGGAAAAAGGCTCTCACTGTCCACCCTATCTAATCCTCTGATCATCTTCTATGCCTCAATTAAGTCACCTCTTAACCTTCTTCTCTCTAGCGAAAACAGCCTCAAGTCCCTCAGCCTTCCCTCATAAGATCTTCCCTCCATACCAGGCAACATTCTGGTAAATCTCCTCTGCACCCTTTCCAATGCTTCCACATCCTTCCTATAATGCGGTGACCAGAATTGCACGCAATACTCCGAATGCGGCCGCACCAGAGTTTTGTACAGCTGCAACATGACCTCATGGCTACGAAACGCAATCCCTCTACCAATAAAAGCTAACACACTGTATGCCTTCTTAACAACCCTCTCAACCTGGGTGGCAACTTTCAGGGATCCATGTACATGGACACCGAGATCTCTCTGCTCATCCACACGGCCAAGAATCTTACCATTAGCCCAGTAATCTGACTTCCTGTTATTCCTTCCAAAATGAATCACCTCACACTTTTCTGCATTAAACTCCATTTGAGAGAAAGGTACGGTTTCCCTTTGTAATCAGCCAACTCGCACCTTGAATATCAAAGCATGCCCCATATAAATAAATTACAATGGAATTCAGTGGTAAATGCATCACCTATTTTGTGCGATAGATTGAAAACTATTTTTGGAGCAGCTGTTTTAAGACCATAAGATAGAGTAGTAGAAGTAGGCAATTTGGCCCATCGAGTCTGCTCCACCATTCAATGTGATCATGAATGATCCGTTTAAGGCACCAGCCAAGACTGACCGGGATACTGGGACAACTCCCTGCTCCAAGTCAAACAGTTTGTTAGGATCTTTATGGTCCTGCTGTGTGACCAGGATGTGGGGAAAGGACGTGGTTTAGTCTAGGACAAACAGAAACATGCTTGTAAATCCCAAACAGTGACAACTCACTTGTAAAGAGCGCTGGGCACTGCCAGGGCACAGCGGTAGCCTCGGTCCGTCTGCTCTAGAAGTACAGAGTCACAAGGCTCATCCATATAGTCTACAACTCCTGCAGAAGAAGAGGAGAAATGGTTAACAGCACCGTTGAACCTCGGAGCTCCGATTCACAGTTGAGGTGCAGCAACATATGTGCACACAAGAGTCCAAAACAAGCCAGTTAAAGGCTACATAAGGAAACATAAGTGATGGTTGTTCTATCTCTGGTACAATGGGATACCTTAGTCAAGGTGTGGTAGTTTACGTCAGTTCTAGAATATGGTAGGAAAGTCGAATAGGAAATGAAGAATGGGTTAGAAATAAGACCATAAGACATATGAGCAGAATTAGGCCACTCGGACCATCGATTCTGCTCCGCCATTCATTCATGGCTGATATTTTCTCATCCCCATTCTCCTGCCTTCTCCCCATAACCCCCGATCCCCTTATTCATCAAGAACCTATCTATCTCTGTCTTAAAGACACTCAGTGATTTGGCCTCCACAGCCTTCTGCGGCAAAGAGTTCCACAGATTCACCACTCTCTGGCTGAAGAAATTCCTCCTCAGCTCTGTTTTAAAGGATCATCACTTTAGTCTGAGATGGTGTTCTTGGTTCTACTTTATGTCTAAGTACAATGAAGAAAAATTGCATTCGGTCGTTCTGCTGCACACGTAACCACTGGAAGAAATGTTCATGTCATTGTTTTACCCATGGCAGCACGGTGGCATTGTGGATAGCACAATTGCTTCACAGCTCCAGGATCCCAGGTTCGATTCCGGCTTGGGTCACTGTCTGTGCGGTGTCTGCCCATCCTCCCCGTGCGTGCATGGGTTTCCTCCGGGTGCTCCGGTTTCCTCCCACAGTCCAAAGACGTGCAGGTTAGGTGGATTGGCCAAGCTAAATTGCCCTTAGTGTCCAAAATTGCCCTTAGTGGGGTTACTGGGTTATGGGGATAGGGTGGAGGTGTTTACCTTGGGCAGGGTGCTCTTTCCAAGAGCCGGTGCAGACACGATGGGCCGAATGGCCTCCTTCTGCACTGTAAATTCTATGATAATCTATGATATTCTCTTTGTCAGGAAGTATGAAAGAGGGCAGCATGGTAGCGCAGTGCTAGTACTGCTGCCTCACGGCACCGAGGTCCCAGGTTCAATCCCGGCCCTGGGTCACTGTCCGTGTGGAGATTGCACATTCTCCCCGTGTTTGCATGGGTTTCGCCCCCACAACTTAAAGATGTGCTGGGTAGGTGGATTGGCCACGCTAAATTGCCCCTTAATTGGAAAAAATTAATTGGGTACTCTAAATTTATATTAAAAAAAGACTACATTGGAAAATTCGTACACTACACACCACCAATTTTCAGCCTGTTAAAGACTGCGGTTTTAATTAGTTTTCCTCTCTAGTTTTAATTACAACTGAGTTACACTGTTTTTTAAAGCTGTGTAAGCCTTTCCACTGAAAAGCCCCAGGTAGCATGTGCAGTGGACCGACTGTTAGTGACTTTCTGGGGACTACTCGACACCTACGCAGGAGGCAGCACTTGTACAGCAGGATGAGGATCTGCACTCAGCAGCTGCCCCCCAGCCTAGCTGGCCAAGTTAGTGAGACTGCTGCATAATAGACTTGGAAGAGGGAGCTGACGGAACAGCACAAAGGGCTCTCCATAATTGACAAGCCATCAGGCAGCTCCTGGCACTGCATAAACCAGGTTTCAGTCTGGACTCTGCAAGATCACAGGCTCCAGGACCTCAATAGAATTCTGCTAGTGTATAGGCAGGCATATTGGCTTTGGGAAATCCTCAATAAGTTTAGAATCACTATAATGCAGAAGGAGGCCATTCTGCCCATTGAGTCTGCACTGACCCTCTCAAAGAACACCCCACCTAGGCCACAACCCACCCTATCCCCATAACCCAATAACCCCACCTAACCGTTGGACACTAAGGGGCAATTTAGCATGGTCAATCCACCTAACCTGCACACGTTTGGACTGTGGGAGGAAACCGTAGCACCCGGAGGAAACCCACACAGACACGGGGAGGACATACAAACTCCGCAGTCACCTAAGGCGGGAATTGAACTAGGGTCCCTGGCGCTGTGAGGCAGCAGTGCTAACCACTGAGCCGCCCTTTTTTAAAAAAAATATTTTTTTTATAGCATATTATTCCTGGTGCATACAAACTAAAAAGCTTCTCTGCAATAACATTGGCAGAGATCGCCTTCCAGAGGACACTGCATCCTAGGAATGTGCCATTCGGAGTCCCTGGGAGGACATAAGAATTTACAGTGTCATTTCCCCAGTGTATTCTGAACTTCAGACTAATTATTATATTTTAAAAAGCTGAAGACCAAAGGCTACAGAAAGATGTCTACTCGACGATCATCTGACTTGTTTTGTGGATTGAAATTAGTCCCCTGTCTCGAGGGGAAACAAAAGAACCTTCCAGACTGAAAGGCACTCGATGCCTTAACCTTAAATCTGGCATCTTTGAATCTATCTATATATATGTTTCTGGAACATACCTCTTCAGTCACCTGAGGAAGGAGCAGCGCTCCGAAAGCTTGTGACATCGAAACAAACCTGTTGGACTTTAACCTGGTGTTGTAAGACTTCTTACTGTAATTCAAAAGGGTAATTTCAAATGGAATGGGTCATTCAGACACAAGACACCAGCCGTTTCGAACTCTCGAGGTGTGAAAGCCACCACACAGGATGTTGAATCGACCCAACTACCCACCTTATGTGGAAAAGGATGTTGGACTAGAAAAAGGTCACATGGTGAGAGTAGGGAGTGGAAAGGGAGCCTGTAGATATGCTGTGCTTAGATTTCCAGAAGGCACTTGATAAGATGTCACAATAATGGTTATTACAAAAATTAAAAGCTCATAGCAGAGGGGGTAACAGATTAGCCTGGATTGAAGATTGGCTGGCTGGCAGAAAACAGAGAGCGCGCATAAATGGGCGTTTGTCTGATTAACAGGATTTGACGAGTGGAGTCCCACAGGGAGCTGTGCTGGGGCCTCAACTTTCTACAATTTCATTTCTTTAAATTTAGAGTACCCAATTCTTCCCCCCCCCCCGCCCCCGCCCCAATTAAGGGGCAATTTGGCATGGCCAATCCACCTACCCTGCACATCTTTAGGTTGTGGGGGTGAAACCCACGCAGACACGGGGAGAATGTGCAAACTCCACATGGACAGTGACCCGGGGCCGGGATTGAACCCGGATCCTCAGCGCCGTGAGGCAGCAGTGCTAATCACCGTGCCACCTTGTCGCCCCACAAGTATCATTAAACTAACTTTTTAAAAAAAATATGAATTTAGAGTACCCAATTCTTTTTTTCCAATTAAGGGGCAATTTAGCATGGCCAATCCACCTACCCTGCACATCTTTGGGTTGTGGGGGTAAGGCCCACGCAGACCCGGGGAGAATGTGAAAACTCCACACATAAAACAAAAGGGGCAGCACGGTGGTGCAGTGGTTCGCACTGCAGCCTCACGGCGCCGAGGTCCCAGGTTCGACCCCAGCTCTGGGTCACTGTTCATGTGGAGTTTGCACATTCTCCCCGTGTCTGTGTGGGTTTCATCCCCACAACCCAAAGATGTGCAGGGTAGGTGGATTGGCCGCATTAAATTGCCCCTTAATTGGAAAAAAATGAATTGGGTACTTTAAAGTTAAAAAAACAAATTCCAGATGGACATGTGAAAGTATAATTTGACTTCCAGGCATTAATTGTATCATTAATGAATATGTAAACAACCAGATTACAATATTACATATTCTTTCACTGGAAAAAGCACTAGAACTTTGCCTTCTGACAACGTTTAATACAATGGAGTGATAGTCTGTGTTTATAAATACCTGAGCAAGTAAAGTCTTCCTCTTCCTCATTCAAGTACACCTGCTCTTTGACATGATTTTTGCGGTAAATCCGACCATCGATATTGATCAGTGTTGGCCGAAGAACTTCCATTTTATCTTATGCTCACCAAGAGAGTGCAGCCAGGGGTGGGTAAAGCGCAGTACAACCTCTGCTGGCCTAAAGAACAATGTAAACACGGTTCACACCACATACTTCACCATATCTTCAGACTAATTAAAAGCTATAAGAGTCCTCAGAAATATGCCCTGGTAAGAGAGGTGAGGCCAAGCGACACACCGAAAAATAACAACTTGTAAATTGTAACCGTTGTATCGACATTTAACGAATGCACAGTGTAGAAAATGTAAAAACTTTAATAAAAATAATTTTTTAAAAAGGAATACCCCCGTGGAAATTTTCACCCTCGCCAAATGTCACTCATGGATCACATCAGCAACAGAGCCACCTGATCCAGAGGAATTGTACAGAACTGAACATAGGAATTAAGAGCAGCAGACCACTCGGCCCCTCGAGTCTGCTCCATCATTTAGTAAGATCATGGCTGATCTGATTGGAACCTCAACGACACATCCCCACCTACCTCCGTAAGGGCAGCACGGTAGCATAGTGGTTAGCACAATTGCTTCACAGCTCCAGGGTCACAGGTTTGATTCCGGGTTTGGATCACTGTCTGTGCGGAGTCTGCACATCCTCCCCGTGTCTGCGTGGGTTTCCTCCGGGTGCTCCGGTTTCCTCCCACGGTCCAAAGATGTGCGGGTTAGGTGGATTGGCCAGGCTAAATTGCCCTTGCTGTCCAAAAGGTTTAAGTGGGGTTACTGGGTTACGGGGATAGGCTGGAGGTGTGGGCTTGGGTGGGGTGCTCTTTCCAAGGGCCGGTGCAGACTCGATGGGCCGAAAGGCCTCCTTCTGCACTGTAAATTCTATGAAATCTAACACTTCACCCCCTTGCTTATCAAGAATCGATCGAGCTCTGTCTTTAAATATTCAAAGACTCGGTTTCCCTTGCCTTTCGAGGAAGAGAGTTCCGTGTCATCCTTGCGCAGGGGCCACGCGAATCTTCTCTGCATCGTTCCAGTTTTAGTATATGTGCAGCCGAAACGAGCACCCGGGGAAGAGAGTTCCAAAGACTCAGGACCCTCAGAGAAAGAAATTCTCACCTCAGTCTTAAATGGGCAACCCTTTTTAAAAATAATGACCCCCTTGTTCTAGATTCTCCCACAAGAGTAAACATTCTTTTCGCATCTATTCTGTCAATACCCCTCAGGACCTTTGATAATAACCTTTATTGTCACAAGTAGGCTTACATTAACACTGTAATGAAGTTACTGTGAAAAGCCCCTAGTCGCCACATTCCGGCGCCTGTTTGGGTACACAGAGGGAGAATTCAGAATGTCCAATTCACCTAACAGCACGTCTTTCGGGACTTGTGGGAGGAAACCGGAGCACCCGGAGGAAACCCTCGCAGACACAGGGAGAATGTGCAAACTCCACACAGACAGTGACCCAAGCCGGGAATTGAACCTGGGACTATGAAACAACAGTGAAGCTACCCAATGTGCTACCGTGCCACCCAATTATGTTTCAATCAAGTCCCCTCTTACTTTTCTAAACTCCAGTGGATACACGCCTATCCTGTCCAAACATTCCTTATAAGACAGCCCACCACATTCTGGTATTAGTCTAGTAAATCTCCACTGAACTGCTTCCACAGCATTTATATCCTTATAAGGAGACCAGTACTGTATGCAGTACTCCAGATGTGGTCTCACCATTGCCCTATACAACGGAAGCATAACCTCTTAACTTTTGTATTCAATTCCACTCACAATAAACAAGCGAAGCCATTCAGCAAATTATTCCTGTACCAACTTTCTAAAAGAGCTGTCAATTTGTCACATTCCCTAGTCTTTTTCTTCCATTCAGATAAAACCATTTTATTTTTGTAATGTTTAGTCACTTCTCTGTTAAAAGCCGCTCTGGATTCTGATTCCAGCATGGACGGGGCAGCACGGTAGCACAAGTGGATAGCACTGTGGCTTCACACCGCCAGGGTCCCAGGTTCGATTCCTCGCTGGGTCACTGTCTGTGCGGAGTCTGCACGTTCTCCCCGTGTCTGCGTGGGTTTCTTCCGGGTGCTCCTCTCACAGTCCAAAGACGTGCCGGTTAGGTGGATTGGCTACTTGTGACAATAAACGATTATTATAAATTGCCCTTTGTGACCAAAAAAGGTTAGGAGGGGTTATTGGGATAGGGTGGAAGTGAGGGCTTACGTGGGTTGGTGCAGTCTCGATGGGCCAAATGGCCTCATTCTGCACTGTATGTTCTATGGGGTTAGGAACTCCAAGTCCTAACATCTGTGTAAAATATCTTCTAATCTCAATTTTAGTTCTCTCTAGTTATCTACCTATTAACCAGAGGTGATAGGTAATTTGTGGCAAAGTAAACTTGGTCTGATTACATGCTTTAGTACATGTTGCTAAGTTCATTCGTCTAGACGTAACTATTCCAACTCACTCTTGGCTGATCTCCAGCATTCGACCTGGAGGTCATCCAAACTCGGCTGCCTTGCCCTTATTCCAACCAAATCTGGTGCACCCACAATCCCTCTGCTTACTGACCAATGTTGGTCTTGATGTAAAAATTCTCATCTGAAATCGTCCCTCCCCGTCCATGTAATCTCCTCCACCCCAACACCCTCAGGAGGTATCTGCGCTAGGATGATCAACCGTCCTGGATTTTATAGGGTTAGCCGGTAGTCGGGGTGGTTGGCACTGTATTCTCCTCTTCAATTCTCTCTCCAGTGAACTGAAAACTTGGACAGCACCTCCCACCCTGCCCTCAGCAGCAGCACCCTCTTCCCCAGCCATTCTCACAGCTCTTTACAGCTTTACGCCAATGCCAAAGAGATCCTTAAATCTTTTGCCATAAATCGTGGTCGCACCAACCTGTGCCGCACTAATCTTGGCATCTTGAGCATCGCTTGATTTCAGTAGCTCCACCATTGGCAGCCGTGCTTTAATACGGCGCGGGGAGTTCACAGCGAGATTAAAATAAAGACATTTATTTTACACCAGCTCATACACGAGGCCCGGTCAACCTCGCCGGGAACTCTCTCTTGTCGGTCAGTTCCAGACTGGCCGACCTTTTATACAAGTACAGGACCTTGTGCCCAGCAGAGAAGCTCGTACACCTCCAGGAAGAGGGGGTAAACAATCCTCCCCATACCGTATGTCCCATGCTGGTTATTACACGTGCCTTCAGCTGCTGATGCCCTGAAATTCCCTCCCTAAACCTCTCTGCCGCTCCATCTGGGGACTCCTTCTTTCAGACGCTCCTGGAAACCTACCTCTTTGACCAAGTTTGTCTAACTTTGCAGCGTATGGATCCTGTGAAGCCCCTTTGGAACGTCAATGGCCCTAAATAAAGATAAGCTGTTGTTGTTAAAGGTTGCCACATCAATGCAGGTTGTTGTTGTTAAAGGTTGCCACATCAATGCAAGTTGTTATTAAAGGTTGCCACATCAATGCAAGTTGTTGTTATTAAAGGTTGCCACATCAATGCAGGTTGTTGTTATTAAAGGTTGCCACATCAATGCAAGTTGTTGTTGTTAAAGGTTGCCACACCAATGCAAGTTGTTGTTGCCTCCCCCACTCTGCCTCCACCCCGCGGGTTAATATTTTCACTGGAAGATGTTTCTCTTACCCTGAGGGGGCGCCTTCACCAACAGGGACCGTCCGTCACTCAACTCAGTCCCTTCCGGTGACCGACTCGGACCCTTCCGGTGGGTCCGCGGCCCGACCCCTCCCCCCGGGACAATCTCGACAATATATTTAAAATCTACCGGCCACCGCTGCCGGGCCTGAGCGCACAGACGGCGTCTAATCCGCTTTGTGAATGACTTTCCGTCCACGGCAACTGGAGATTGAAATCAATAAGATGTCAACAAGACCGGGGCACCGCTATTTACAAATGCAGGGGGTTAATTTCTCATACAAAATAAATGTGCACAGCACCCCCTGCATTGTTTTACAAAAGAACGGGTGGTGACTGTTGATTAGATGTGAAATTCGAATGTCTGCACGTTCGTTGAATTAAAAACGGTCCACAGGTTTGTTGAATCGGTCGCAGCGAAAGTCACCCCCCCCCCTCTCCATGGTTACCAGTGGAATGGTATCGTCCACCGCGCCTGGGTGTCGCGAAGTGAGGTGAAAGCCGACCTTCCGCCGCAAAGCGCGCCCGCCTTCTCCCGGCTTTACGGCAGCGCGCCGGCCATGGCCACCTCGGCGTCGTCCTCGTCCTCCTCGGCGGCGGGCGGCGGGGGCTTCGGGGTGTCCGAGCTGACCCCGCCGCGCAAAGTGCTCTTCACCTCGCCCAAAGGGGCCAGCGAGCTGCTGGAAGGTGAGGGCCCGGGCCCCGGGGGCGGGCCTCAGCCCCCAATCGTGGGCGAACCAGGGTTGCCAACCCTCCAGGACTGGCCGGGAGTCTCCCGGAATTAAAGCTCGGTCTCCTTGAATTTTCCTTCAACTCTACCAGAAGTAAAACAAAAAAAATGATTGCGGGGGGGGGGGGGGGGGGGGGGGGGGGGGGGGGGGTTGGATGACAGTCAGGTATCATCCAGTAGGGAAAGCAGTCTTTTTGTTGTCCAGTTTATGTAGGAAGGCAGCGCCCATGGCCGAATAGCTGGCTGGAGGGGGAGCTGGTCATGCGGTGACACCTCCAAGAATACTTTTTAAACACAGTTGGCAACCCGGGGCGAACGCCAGCTGGAATCTACTGGACAGCCAACTTCTCGTGAGGAGACATTTCACTCTCCACTCGCCTTTTGTTGACCTCCAGGCGTGACTCTTCCAGTTCTCTCCTGTTTGTGTTATCATCGCAGAGGAAAATCCCTATTTACGTAGAAAATAAGAGCGGTTGATTTGGGTTTGGGGGGGGGGGGGGGGGGTGGGGAGAGAAAGGTGGGCCGTTCGGCCCTTCCAGTTGTCTCTGCCATTCAATATGATCATGGCTGATCATTCCACTTGTTGGTGTCAGCCAAACTTGGCAGATCCTGCTGACATGGTTGTCCTGATCATCAAAATCTAAAGATGGTCTTGAAGATTGTGTTTTTGTAAACTCTCGAGACCATCGGCCCAGTTTATTCAGCCTCTCATCAATTGATAAGCCCATCATCCTGGGATCAATCACGTGAACCTTCACTGCGCCACCTCCAATGCAACTATATCCTTTCTTAAATGTGGAGATATTAAAAACTACCCCCCTTCCAAAAAGAACCAAGTTATCCAAAACTCTGCTGCCCCTGGTCTAACTCACAGCAATTTCCATTCATCTATCACCCTGTCTGTGCTCTGTGTCAGATCCCGGTCCGGTAACATCTCTTTTTAAATCCTTTTCACATCCCAACATGGCCACGCCTCCTTATCTCAGAAACCACCTCCTGCCCCCATGAATGTGTCTTCCATCTAATTTTGACCGTTTACATGTCCCTGATTTTAATCATTCCACGTCGGCAGGCTGTGCCTTCGGCTGCCCCAGTTCTAAACTCTGTAATTCCCTCCCCCTACCTCTACCATTCCTCTGCAAAATCGCTCCTTAAAAATCTGCCCCATTGACCAAGGATTTGGTTGCAATCTGACAGTTTTAAGTGTGTGATGCTGCCAGGTACACTGTAGCCAAGTGGTCCATTGTCCATAAATCCAGACTGTTTTGAAATAAACCCTTTTGAATGAAAGGAAGATAAATGAAAAAATAAATTGCTTATTGTCACAAGTAGGCTTCAATGAAGTTACTGTGAAAAGCCCCTAGTCGCCACATTCCGGCGCCTGTTCGGGGAGACTGGTACGGGAACAATGAATCTTCATGCAGATGAACTATTCTGTTTGTGAGAATTTGCTGGTGTGCAGTTGCGGCTAAATGACGTGGACTGTATTTCAACACTTTTGTTCCTGTTTTAACAGATGCCACTGAGAGGTTCCTGTGTGAAGCAGTTTTCAGCTATCAGGTGGCTCATACATTGAGGCAGGTGAAACGAGGTAAAGTCACAAAGTCAGTGGTGGAAGTAGAACTGGATTTCTTATCTTTATTATTGTCACAAGTAGGTTTATGTTAACACTGCAATTAAGTTACTGTGAAAATTGCCATATTCCGGCACTTGTTCGGGTACACGAGGGAGAATTCAGAATGTCCAATTCATCTAACAGCACGTCTTTCAGGACTTGTGGGAGGAAACCGGAGCACCCAGAGGAAACCCACGCAGACACGGGGAGAACGTGCAGACTCCGCACAGACAGTGACCCAAGCGGGAATCAAACCTGGGACCCTGGCGCTGTGAAGCAACAGTGCTAACCACTGTGCTGCCGTGTCGGCGTGCACATCTTTCTCCTGAAATGGTAGTCAGGCTATCAGCAGTAAA
This sequence comes from Scyliorhinus torazame, assembly GCF_047496885.1. Lineage (NCBI taxonomy): Eukaryota > Metazoa > Chordata > Chondrichthyes > Carcharhiniformes > Scyliorhinidae > Scyliorhinus > Scyliorhinus torazame. Next base: position 10,906,033 of record NC_092734.1, read on the forward strand.
TGAGATTAGCTTTGAAATGGAACACTGAAGTTTGTGTTTTTATCTTGAGAAGTTGAGCTGGCTGTCTCAAAAATCCAACCTTTGTCTGTAGGAATCGAGCTACGGCTCTTTAACATAACGTTGTCTATTTGGAAACACTATCAAAACAAATGGAGAACTAGCAACTGAAGCATTTCATTTATTCCCTCTTTCTTCCCCCCCCCCCCCTTTAGAGCAGCAGTGTTCCCGGATGGAGAAACTGGCCAGTTTGGTTGAGGAGTTGGAGGCAGATGAATGGCGCTACAAACCAATCGAACAGCTGCTGGGATTCACTCCCTCTGGATGAGCTGAGACAGACTGGATTTGGTTAATCAATTTGAAACTGGGAGATTAAACCCCAAATTATTTTCCTATGTAAAAATGTGCACCAATGAGTGTTTTGAATCGTGTTTTAAATGTCCATAATAGACGGGGGATTCTGTGTGCAGGGGTATATTTGGGTCATGTAAAACCTTTTTTTAAATGATGCATGGGTGTGAGATGAACTGGTAATAAATTGATATTTTACAAATTAATTTCTTGAGCTGAATGCTAACTTCAGACAACGGGCATTTAGATTGGAAAAGAGAAGCATCTGGTGATCTAAAAGGCTGGAAAATAAATGTTCTAGTTAAATATTTATAACTTGTGTTCGGAAGCCAAAACATGCCAAGGGTACATCTTCAGCGACCTATTGATGGCCGAACTGAGCAAAGAGAGATCATTGAGGCATTCCTCCAATGCTCCGCCTTCGATGGGCCGACTTCCCGACAGCGTGGGCTATGTGTCCTCTCAACTTTCGTGAACCTGGCGTGGTGGCTGCGGGGGAGTGGAGCTGTTCCGCTGGCAGGGGGGCGGGGTTCAGGGCTGGGGGGACCGGTGGGCCAGGGTAGCAATGAGTGTTACAGACGGGCACGATCTGGCAGGCCGGGTCTGCGCGTGGCTGGCACCATGTGAGGTCACAGACCCTGCCATTCTCTGTCCATATCTGCAGGTGATGGGGCTTTACATGGCATGGCTGCTAGCCCCCCCATCGGGCGGAACATCATCACGGGGGTGCCGTCGACTTTTTGTTTAAAACCAGGCGCTTCCTCCGGACATAGCCGCAAAAATCGGAGAATCCAGCCCACTATATTTTGGGTTGTGGGGTGATACTTGCACAGACACTGGGAGGATATGCAAACTCCACACGGACAGTGACCCAGAGCCGAGATCGAACTCGAATCCTCAGCGGTATTTCTGTATGTTAATAGTAGTCAGCACATTTAAATTCACTGTTTTTTTTCCCCCCATCAAATTCTGGGCCTTTAAATCCAATTGTAGTTTACCATGATCAGTCATTTCAGCTCAGTGGGTAGCATTCTTGCCTCTGAGCCAGAAGATGGCAGATTCAAGTCCCACTCCAAAAGACTGGAGTACAAAATCTAGGTTGACACTCAAGTGGAGTACTGAGGTCTGACTTCTGAAAGTCTGAACAATGGTCTTTCTGACGAGACCTCAAACCGAGGTCAGCCTGTTCTCTAAGGTGGGTGAAAAAGATCCCATGGCACGATTTCAACAAACAGCAGGGGACTTCGCCTCTCGGTCCTGACCAATAGTGATCCCCCCAACCAGTATCACAAAAAGAGATGGGCTGGATTCTCAGTCACCGGGATCCCCCGTTTCAACAGCAGCGCACTCACGCCCGCGGATTTCCCAACGGTGTGGGGGTGCCCACAATGGGAAACCCCATTGGCCCCCTGCCGGTAGGGGCGTGTCGCACCAGAAAATGGGTGCGGCAGAATGGAGTATCTCGCCCCTGATCTTTATCACACTGCTGTTTGTGGGGCCTGTTCTTTAACTCTAATATTTAATCTGTGTCCAACTTGGACGCGGCCTTCAGGACCCGCAATAACGCAGAATCGCCGAGCAGAAACTTATAGTCAAGTTCCGCACACGTGAGTGCGGCCTCAACCGGGACCTGGGATTCATGTCACATTACATTCATCCCCCACCATCTGGCCTGCAAAATCCTACCAACTGTCCTGGCTTGATACAATTCACACCTCTTTAACCTGGGGTTACCCCATCTCTGGATCTGTAAAGATTTAATCACCTGCTAATGCTCGCATTCCTAGCATTGTTTGGCATCTTTGAATTTGTCTATATATGTGTTTCTGGATCAGACCTCTTCATTCACCTGAGGAAGGAGCAGCGCTCCGAAAGCTAGTGACATCGAAACAAACCTGTTGGACTTTAACCTGGTGTTGTAAGACTTCGTACTGTGCTCACCCCAGTCCAACGCCGGCATCTCCACATCACAACTTGGACAATACAGGGCCTGAACCACAAGGAAAAGTTTAATTGAATTGAGAGATTTCCTTATGGGCTAGATGGTCAGACAAAGTCCTGCTCCAAGTGGTTACCAAATTCTCAAATATCGGCCGATGTGGGCAATTAAATGCAGAGACACGAGTATTTGTCACAGGATTTATTTCTATTGAAGAGCAAAATAAGTTACAACTGATTTCAGCCCCTGCATAAAGTACAATGTATATACAACTATAAATAATTTCCAAATCATTAATTCAACACATTTGTCGATTTACTCCATTAGAAGTGACTAGTGCACATGTACAAACTTGGTTCATGCGTAGTCATGTCTCTCCTGCTTTCTGCTGTGCCGCTCTCCTCCCCAATTGAGTGTTTCACAGTCTACACAGCAGGGTGCTGTCCAGGAAACCTGAGGTCTCGACTCCAGTTAGTCCAAAAAAGTCCAGTGGTGGGGGTTTGCTCAGAGGCTGTGAGTATTTTCAGCAGTGCTGCTGGCTAATCAAAATCCAGTCTTAAGACAAATTTCAAGGGTCTTTTTTTAAGTAATCATCTCCATCGCTATACCATGTGAGAAAATGGGAATGGGAGGAATAAACAAAGAATTTGAATGAGTAACAAATTGACAATAGCAGGTCAAATATATACTTTGCGTTAAAAAAAAAAATCAAAATTTAATTTCATCCCTCAAAATAAAATCTTTGTTTAAGGCAGCTCTCCCTTATTCTACTAATCCTCCCCTGACCACATATTCTCACTACAGGTCTTCAGTGCAAAGAGTTTTTACAAATATAAATTTAGAGTACCCAATTATTATTTTTTCAATTAAGGGGCAATTTAGCGTGACCAATCCACCTACCCTGCACATCTTTGGTTTGTGGGGGTGAGACCCACGCAGACACGGGGAGAATGTGCAAACTCCACACGTACAGTGACCCAGAGCCGGGATCGAACCCGGGTCCTCAGTGCCGTGAGGCAGCAGTGCTAGCCATCGTGCCCCTTAAGTGCTAAGATAATCAAAGTTGGCATTCCAGTGCAGTACTGCACTGAGGAAGTGCTGCATTGTCAAGAGGTGCTGTTGTTCGGATGAATCGTTAAACCCCCATCTGCTGCCTCAGGCAGATGTGAAAGAACCTACGAAACGGGAGCATTCTCTCTGGTGTCCTGGTCAATTCTCAATCAGCATCAATAAAACAGGTTATCTGGGTCGCTGTCACATTGTTGGGGAGTTGCTGCATGCAAATTGGCTGCAGCATTTCTTATAATTCTATTATTTGGGCTGTGCAGTGGTTAGCACTGCTGCCTCACGGTGCAGAGGACCATGGTTCGATCCTGACCTCGGGAAACTGGAGTTTGCATGTTCTCTCCGTGTCTGCATAGGTTTCCTCCGGATGCTCCAGTTTCCTCCCACAATCCAAAGATGTGCAGGTTAGGTGGATTGGCCATGATAAATTATCCCAGAGTGTCCAAAGGTTGGGTGGGGTTGCGGGGATAGGGTAGGGGCGTGGGCCTAGGTAGGGTGCTCATTCCAAGGGTAGGTGCTGACTCGATGGGCCAAATGGCCTCCTGCACTGTAGGGATTATGTGAATACAGCACTTCAAAAGTACTTCATTGACTGTAAAACCCTTTGTGACGTCCAGTGGCTATGAAATGCACCATATGAATGTCAGTATGGCTTTGTGAGTGGAAAATCATGTCTCACGAATTTGAATGAGTTTATGAAAGGGTAACCAAGAAGGTAAATGAGGGCAGTGCAGTCGACGTGGTCTAAGGTTCAATCTCACAGGATCCAGGGTGAGGTAGCCAATTGGATACAAAATTTGCTTGATGGCAGAAGACAAAGGATGGTTGTAGAGGGTTGTTTTTCAGTTAATGGTAGGGTGAGGGGGAGAGTTATAGAACAAAGATCTAGGGATACAGGTTCATAACTCCTTGAAAGTGGAGTGACAGGGTAGAGAAGGAGACATTCGGCATGCTTGGTTTCATTGGTCAGAACATTGAATACAGGAGTTTGGACGTCTTGATGAAGTTGTACAATACATTAGTAAGGCCACACTTGGATTACTGTGTACAGTTCTGGTCATCCTATTATCGAAAATACATTATTAAACTAGAAAGAGTGCAGAAGAGATTTACGAGGATGCTACCGAAACTTGATGGTTTGAGTTATAAGGAGAGGCTGCGACTTTTTTCCCTGGAGCGTAGGAGGCGTGGGGGTGATCTTATAGGTGTATGAAATAACGAGGGGCATAGATGAGATAGATAGTCAACATCCTTTCCCAAAGGTAGGGGAGTCTAAAGCTGGAGGGCATAGTTTAAGGTGAGAGGGGAGAGATGTAAAAGGGTCCAGAGGGGCAATTTAAAAAAAATAAATTTGGAATACCCAATTCTTTTTTTCCCCAATTAAGGGGCAATTTATCATGGCCAATCCACCTAACCTGCACATCTTTGGGTTGTGAGGGTGAGACCCACGCAAACACGGGGAGAATGTGCAAACTCCACAAGGACAGTGACCCGGTGCTGGGATTGAACCCGGGTCCACAGCGCCGTGAGGCAGCAGTGCTAATCACTGTGCCACGCCAAGAAACAGGAGAAAGTGGGAGTTGGAGAACAAATAATGGAAAAGCTTTGGGAACAGTTTAATTGTGGAAATGAGTCTATAATCGATTGTCGTAAAAACCCATCTGGCTCACTAATGTCCTTTAGGAAAGGAAATCACATGCGACTCCAGACCCACAGTAATGTGGTTGATTCTTTGCCCCTCTGAAATGGCCGAGCAAGACACTCAATTCAAGGGTAATTAGGGATGGGCAACAAATTCTGGCCGTGTCAACGACACCCACATTCCGTCCAAGAATTAAGAAAAAAATAACGGACGGTTCCAACGTACAGTGCGGCACGGTAGCACAGTGGTTAGCATTGTTGCTTCACAGCTCCAGGGTCCCAGGTTCAATTCCCGGCTACGGTCATTGTCGGTGTGGAGTCTGCATGTTCTCCTCGTGTCGGTGTGGGTTTCCTCCGGGTGCTCCGGTTTCCTCCCATAGCCCAAAGATGTGCAGGTTAGGTGGATTGGCCATGTTAAATTGCCCATAGTGTCCAAAAAGGTTAGGTGGCATTACTGGGTTATGAGAACGGGGGGTGGTGACTTAAGTAGGATGCTCTTTCCAAGGGCCGGTGCACACTCGATGGACTGAATGGTCTCCTTCTGCACTGTAAATTCAATGATTCATACAGAGTTATGATCCAAAAATCAGAGCTGGTGAATAGAATATGATTAAAACCAAGGTGCTTTACATAGAGACAATACTGGTACCAAATCATAGCTCTTACAGCCTCTGTCCTTCACAAACTATGCCTAAATCCTCTAGATTTATCTGTGCAGTATGTGTTTCTGCAGGAAGATTCCTCGCAGCTTGATCTGGAGGCTCTTCAATGTGCTAATGAGTTTCTGTATCTGCCGGATAGCCAACAGATCAAAATAAATGAAGGTAAATGAATGTTGATACCCACAAGACATACCTGGTCTCTGGTTACTGATGTGACAGACTCTGTTCTAACCGTGCAGGGACGCCTGAACCTCTGATAGCCTGGTACAGCTCGGTGTGCTCATCTTCTGGGCTCTCTGGTAGAGATCAACATCTCCAAAGTACCGGGCACGATACAACAACCCGTCTTCTGTAGAGACAAAATAAAAATGTTAGTGGGAATGGGCAGTTTGTACCATGGGCAGCCATTGTGATTTCACACCTCTTGTCAACACAGACTTCAACAGCAACTTTGGCAAAACAGAACAAATACTTGTATCCGTCTGTTGTGCTCTATAACATCTCGAAGCGTGACAATAAATATTTTAAAGTCCAGAGACTTCTGTGGGGAAACATAATAGCCACTTTAGATGCAGTTACAACCCACAAATATTAGGGGGACAAATTAGTCTTTTTGTGATGTCGATAAGAGAACATTAGTTCTCTGAACATTAGTCAAAGCACTGAAATAGCTTTGCCCTCTTCAAGTAATGGTATGGAGCCTTTTACATCCACCCAGAATTACCAGACAGTAAGATGTGACATCCATTTAATACGCACAGCTTCTTCTGCAGGTATCAACACTGGAGTCTTTTTGAAAAATGAATTTAGAGTACCCAATTCTTTTGTTTCCCCCAATTAAGGGGCAATTTAACATGGCCAATTCACCTACCCTGCACATGTTTTTGGGTTGTAGGGGTGAGACCCACTGAGCAGTGACCCAGGGCTGGGATCAAACCAGAGTCCTGGGTGCTGTGAGACAGCAGTGCTAACCACTGTGCTACCGTACTGCCCCCCCCCCCCCCCCCCCCCCCCCCCCCCCCCCAGCACTGGAGAGTGCTTGACATGGCTTAAATACTATAAAAAGTTCCCATCCAAGTCACAAGCCAGTCCAACTCGGCCATGTATCGTTCACTCGATCGTTGCTGGTTCAAAACCCTACCCCACCCCACAGTATTTGGGAATACCTTGGATAGCAGCAGTTCAAGAAGATGGTTCACAACCGCCTTTTCCAAGGAAAACTCTGGATGGGAAATAAATACTGGTTACCCCAAATCTAGAGATTGTGATGTTAAAATAGTTACGTGGAGTTTGCAGGGTGAGTTACTGGGGTACACGGGATGCTTTGATTTGGTCATGCAACCATGATTAGTCTGTACCTTCTGGGGTGCACATTGCTCAAATTCAGCTTGGTTAGTTCATTCTATGTACAAAATCATTCTTCTCCCCACACACCCACCATCACCCGGCCCCTCCAATCACTCACTCTGTTGTTTCTCTTTCCAGCAGTTATTCCGCAAGTTTGCAATGAAATCCTCTTCCACATTCCGTTCCACCAACTTCAGATTCTGCCCCGTATATTCCGTCGTAAATTTATCTGCCACAAAATAATGCACCTTCAATACTTCTGTCGTCCGTCTGTGAATGTGACCAGTGGACCTGAGAACAAACGACAGCTCAAGATTAGAAAGCTTACCACAGGTGCTGTTTCTACAAGAGGGCAACATCGCAGGCCCCGAGGAGCATCTGTGGCTTGAGAAACAGTTCACAATTCAGGCCAATGACCTTTCTACCACACCCAAGTACTCTACTTTATATAAAACTAGAAATTTAGGTCACTGTTTGAGGATTTAAAGGGGTGAGGAGGGAGGTGGGTTTTCCTATCCAGGTCACTGTGATGGGTGTTACTACAGCTCACACCTGGTCTAGTCTGGGCTCCCCAACACATGTGCTGCTTTTCGGAACACTCCCAACACTCTCCACATTGGCCTCCCCACTTCTACAAATGTCAAACTCTCCAAACTTGTGGCGCTTCTGTCCTGCTCTGCACTGCCCCCAATGTCCTGTCTCCCAAAACGTTACACTCAAAATCTTACACTGTCTGCAAATCTCTCCAAATTCTTAAACAAATCTGCCTTGGCAAAGCCTCCAAGCTGCCTTCTCTGGAGGTCCCTCCCTCAGTCCCTCCACCGTTCTAACTTTGAAAACATCCTCCAAAAAAAACAAACATCCTTTTCACCCATCCTGCTAGTTTCTGCCTTCCCTTTCTTACCTACAAAGTGCCTTGGGACTTTGTTTTATATTAATTGCGCTATATGAATGCAGTTTGTTGGATAGACTCAATGAAACACTTTGCAGGATGAAGGGAAGCAAACCTTTCTTACATAACTTCAGGGTATGGGATGACCTTAAAAGTCCCTAACTCCATGTAATCACTTGAAATCCATGCTCGTACAAAACTCTACCTACACGGATCAAAGAATATTTTTTTAAAAATATAAATACCCAATTCATTTTTCCAATTAAGGGGCAATTTAGTGTGGCCAATTCACCTAGCCTGCACATTTTTGGGTTGTGGGGGCGAAACCCACGCAAACACGGGGAGAATGTACAAACTCCACATGGGCAGTGACCCAGAGCTGGGATCGAACCTGGGACCTCGGCGCCACCGTGCTACCCCTCGGATCAAAGAATATAGCTCCCCCAAATACACTGCCACCAGTTAATCTCCAATGCCAGTGGCCAAATCGCCTTGGAAAGGTCTCTGCAACCTGCCAGACCAAATTACTTTAACTCTTTCCAACTTGCGTTACAATGAACCTGCTCACTATTATGAGGCCGTTCGAGGTAAAGAAGCGGTCAGATGTCCTCCTTGAATTTGGACAATGAAGTAGATTTTATCCAGTGATGAAAGAACGGTATGATCTTAAGGTTTTACTTACGGCCTGTAGCTCAGACTGTAGGGAGGGCTCGACACCATCATTTGACTAATCACAGAGACAAGAACCAGGATCAGAATTGGCATTAACTGTACAAAGAGTGCCAAGCCACCCTGCTAAAGAAATACAGGAATCCAATCAGATCACACACCAAGAATGTTTAAATGGTACAAATGTCACACACACCTGAGCAACTTGATAAGCATAGCAACAGTGTCCGAGTTTGTCTCACCCACATATACAGAGTATATGCTTAGTGCATTTAAACTACTGAATCCACTTGTTGACAAGAACTTTAAAAAATATATATATTTAGAGTACCCAATTCTTGCACATCTTTTGTGGGGGTGGGATACACGCAGATACGGGGAGAACGTGCAAATTCCACACGGACAGTGACCCGGGGCCGGGATTGTACTCGGGTCCGCGGCGATGTAAGGCAGCAGTGCTAACCACTGCACCACAATGCCACCCAATGAAAACGTTTAAAAAATTTGATCATGGCTGTGGCTAGGCCAGCATTTATTGCCCATCCCTAATTGCCCTCAGAAACGTGGCAATGAGCCACCTTTTTGAACTACTCCATTCCATGTGGTGTAGGTGCACCTACAGTGCTGTTAGGAAGGGAGTTCCAGGATTTTGATCCAGCAACAAGAAATAAAATGACAATATATTTCCAAGTCAGGATGGTGAGTGGCTTGGAGGGGAAATATCAGGTGTTCCCATGCATCTGCTGCCCTTGTCCTTCTAGATGGCAGAGGTTGTGCTGTCCCAGGACCTGGCAGAGGTTGTGTGTTTGGAAGGTGCTGGCCCAGGACCTGGCAGAGGTGGTGCGTTTGGGTTCTACCGATTTATATACACAGACACACACTGTGGATAAAACGGAATATAAAGTAATACCTGGGCAGCAATTCTGAAACCATTTTTTAAGCAGATGGAGATTGACGGTAAATGCACTTGGGGAATGTTCAGCTCGCTGTATAACTCTGTGCTGATTCCCTAGTTGCGCAGCCTACATAATCACATCACAGTCTCGCAATGAGCTCAAATCATTGTCAATATTTCAGAAAAAAAGCAACAGAAATGCAATTTAAGATAAGACCCTGCTACAAGTCTAGACGTTTGGTTCAGCAATTAGAGGATTTAAAACAAAGATAATTTCTGTCAAACATAATGGCCCAATGCTTACCAAAGTGAAAGAATGCCTGTATCTAGAATACATCTAGAAACCCCCTACAATCCCCCCCGGCGGTATTCAACGGTTTCCTCAAATAATTCCAAAGCTTTGCTTCTGCTAGCATTGGGGTTTAAAAAGGTATAAACTTGGCCTGAACTCCCTCGAGTTTCTTTTGAAGGTTAAGGGCTAATATAATCGAGGCGTCTGAAATTATGAAAATAATTAGTATGGTCAATAAGTAACTTCAATTACATAGGTAGATTAGAGGTTGGGATTGTTTTTCTTGCAAAAGGTGGAGAGATTAGGTTTGACAGAGGCATTCAAAATCACCCTGACTTGGAAATATAATCGCCGTTCCTTCACTGTTGCTGGGGCAACATCCTCGAACTCAATCCCGAACAACTGCACAGTGGATGTTCCTACACCTCAAGGACTGCAGCGGTTCAATATGGCAGCTCACCACCACCTTCTGTAGGGCAACTAGGGATGGGCAATAAACTAGTGACACCCACATCCCATGAAGTGAATTAAATATTTAAGGTAATTGACAAAAGAAGCAATGGAGACACGAGGAAAAACCTGTTCAAGCAGCGAGTGGCTAGGATATGGAATACACTGCCTGAGAGTGTGGTGGTAGCATGGTCGATTGAACATTTGAGAGTTGGATTATTACCGGAAGAGGGAGAATGTGCAGGGTTATGGGCAGAAGGCCAGGGGGACACAGACACTCAGCAAATTTATCTTCAGAGAGCCATGGTCTCCTTCTGTGCCATAAGTATTCTTTGATTCTGTGAAATACGGAGAAGCTATCCCCTCTGATGGGAGGAATCCAGGATAAGGGCTACAATCATCCACAGCCTGAAACAGCAGAGATCAGAATCTCTGATAGTTTTTGGAAGAGAAGAGGATTGTGGTTCAAAAATCAGTTTCGAAGGGTATGGGAAAGCTCAGACCAATAGGGGCAGCACGGTAGCCTTGTGGATAGCACAATTGCTTCACAGCTCCAGGGTTAGGTTCGATTCCGGCTTGGGTCACCGTCTGTGTGGAGTCTGCACGTTCTCCCCGTGTGTGCGTGGGTTTCCTCCGGGTGCTCCAGTTTTCTCCCACAGTCCAAAGATGTGCAGGTTAGGTTGGTTGGCCGTGATAAATTGCCCTTAGTGTCCCAAATTGCCCTTAGTGTTGGGTGGGGTACTGGGTTATGGGGATAGGGTGGAGGTGTTGACCTTGGGTAGGGTGCTCTTTCCAAGAGCAGGTGCAGACTCGATGGGCCAAATGGCCTCCTTCTGCACTGTAAATTCTATAAAAAATTCTATGACTCCATCAAATAAGTTGGCACAATCACAATGAACGTCTTTCTTCAGTGCTGCACAAGACTATGATCCTATATACTCACATCACCCTGCTGATCCCGTCGCTCAGGTCTGTGGTACGTGTAACGCATTCGTCCATTACTATATACATGTACATTGCCTGGGGGATGAGGAGGAGAAGAAATAACAATATGAAGAGGGTGTTTGGCCTCCTGAAATGTTCAATGAGATTAGAATGGCTACTTTACTATCTTTATAAAATGAACTTAGAAAGCAACCGTGCTTAGATTTACAAAGTATTTACAGCACAGGAACAGACCATTCAGCCCTAATGGTAGCAAGTTCTACTCATTCTCAACCACTCTCAGGATAATGAAGTTTCTCCTGTATTCCCTATCAGAGTTGTCAGTGACTATCTTATTTGATGGTATCAAGCTCTAGTGGTAGAAGTGTGCGGCTGCCTTATTTGCACATTTTGAAATGATCTTTAACATATAAATTTGGGTACCGAATGAGGAAACGCTGCCCTCTTTTACAAGAGGTTGGCCGATTATTTGAATGACATCTCCCTCTCACAGGATCGTGAGTTGATTTTCAATAAATCCCTGCCCTCAAAACAGTTTGAGCACATTTCAGAAGGAACTTGATCGGCTAAAATATTAAAGGGTGCAGGGCAAGAGCAGGATAACAGGTCGCATGAGTTCCAGCGTGGAGTTAGTGCCGGCATCAAGACGAGGGGCGGAACAGCCACCTCCTGCCTCCAAAGTGGTTTAATTGCAAATTCAGTGGAGAAACAATGGTCTGAAAAGACTGCTGCTTCAGCAGGTTCAAGTTTACACTTGGGTTAAAGAACAATATCTGGGAACGGTAAATAAGCGGTAAGAGCAATTTATGAATGAGCAGGGCTATCAGTGGACCAAACTTGCTCAACAGATATTGACTCATTCCTAATTCTAGGTATGCCACCACCGTCACAGACTTCATCAGCAAATGTGTGGATGACTGCGTGCCAAAGAAAGCAGTACGTGCGTTCCCCAACCGGAAACCATCGCTCAGTCGCAAGATTGACCCCCTACTGAAGGACAGATCTGAGGACTTGATCTGACAGATCAGATCAAGACAGACGATCCTGACCTATACAAGAAATCCAGGTACGACCTCCGCAAAGCCATCCGAGATGCCAAGAGAGAATATCAAACCAAGCTAGAGTCACAGACAGACTCTCGGCGGTTGTGGCAAGGACTAAACAACATAACGAGCTACAAAGCGAAGACAAACAGTATCTCTGGCAGCAGCGCACCCCTCCCCGATGGACTCAATGCATTCTATGCTCGGTTCGAGCAGGTAACCAACAATCCGCTGACGAGTGCCCCAGCAGCCCATAATTCACCCATACCCACCATCACAGCTTCCGAAGTCAGATTGGCCTTCCTGAAAGTGAACCCTCGGAAGGCGACGGGCCCGGACGGGATCCCTGGTCGTGCACTCAGAGTCTGCGCGGAGCAGCTGGCAGAGGTATTCGCGGACATCTTTAACCTGTCCCTACTCCACTCCGAGGTCCCCACCTGCTTTAAGAAGACCACCATCATACCGGTACCAAAGAAGAACCAGGCAACGTGCCTCAATGATTACCGTCCGGTGGCCCTGGCTTCAGTCGTAATAAAGTGCTTCGAGAGGTTGATCATGAAGCGCCTCATCTCCATACTCCCAGAACGCCTTGATCCACTGCAATTCGCATACCGCTGCAACCGGTCCACATCAGATGCCATTTCCCTGGCCCTACACTCATCCCTAGAGCATCTCGACAACAAGGACTCCTACATCAGACTCCTATTTATTGACTACAGCTCCGCCTTCAACACCATAATAACAGCCAAGCTCATATCAAAGCTCCAAAACCTAGGACTTGGCTCCTCACTCTGCAACTGGATCCTCGATTTTCTGTCCAACAGACCACAATCAGTAAGAATGAACAACAACACCTCCTCCACAATAGTCCTCAACACCGGGGCCCCGCAAAGCTGCGTACTTAGCCCCCTACTCTATTCCCTGTACACACGCAACTGCGTGGCAAAACTTGGTCCCAACTCCATCTACACGTTTGCTGACGATACGACCATAGTGGGCCGGATCGCGAATAATGACGAGTCCGAATACAGGAGGGGGATAGAGAACCTAGTGGAGTGGTGTAGCGACAACAATCTCTCCCTCAATGCCAGCAAAACTAAAGAGCTGGTCATTGACTTCAGGAAGCAAAGAACTGTACACACCCCTGTCATCATCAACGGGGCCGAGGTGTAGATGGTTAGCAGTTCCAAATTCCTAGGGTGCACATCTCCAAAAATCAGTCCTGGTCCACCCACGTCGACGCTACCACCAAGAAAGCACAACAGCGCCTATACTTCCCCGGGAAACTAAGGAAATTCGGCATGTCCACATTAACCCTTGCCAACTTTTACAGATGCACCATAGAAAGCATCCTATCGGGCTGCATCACAGCCTGGTATGGCAACTGCTCGGCCCAGGACCGCAAGAAACTTCAGAGAGTCGTGAACACCGCCCAGTCCATCACACAAACCTGCCTCCCATCCATTGACTCCATCTACACCTCCCGCTGCCTGGGGAAAGCGGGCAGCATAATCAAAGATCCCTCCCACCCGGCTTACTCACTCTTCCAACTTCTTCCATCGGGCAGGAGATACAGAAGTCTGAGAACACGCACGAACAGACTCAAAAAAGCTTCTTCCCCACTGTCACCAGACTCCTAAATGACCCTCATATGGACTGACCTCATTAACACTACGCCCTGTATGCTTCATCCGATGCCAGTGCTTATGTAGTTATATTGTATATGTTGTGTTGCCCTATTATGTATTTTCTTTTATTCCCTTTCTTCCCATGTATTTAATGATCTGTTGAGCTGCTCGCAGAAAAATACTTTTCACTGTACCTCGGTACACGTGACAATAAACAAATCCAATCCAATAATTCTATTGATGTTATTAGTCTGGGATAGATGCTAACCTGGTGACATTATAACAGTAGCTAAAACCAGTATTACTCATAATAGTGTCAGAAATACTTTCTTAATTGCAACCAAAACGTACCAGAGGGGAATCCGCCACCAAAGAACATGTTGAAGAGATCCTCAGGTGAGATGTCAGCCTCAAAGCCTCTGTGGTAGTCGGAGGCACTGTGACTGTGCCGGTTAGCAGCCTGTTTCTCATCGCCGTACAAGTCGTACTGTTTCCGCTTCTCTGCGTTGCTGAGCACTGCGTATGCATTCCCAATAGCTGCAGGAAAGGGGACAGCAGATCAGAACAAGAGTCATAAAGGGCAGGAAGAGACACAGGATCTTCAAGCCAAAGCCTGTTCCCTGCAGGCTGGCTGGGCCTTCGCATTCAGCCATTCAAACAATTTATCATTTACTCGGAATTTGCACACACTGTGCCACAATGGGGCAAATAAAACATTTGTTTGCAGAATTTAAGACACATTAAGCTTTCAAATTACATTTCTTTTTTTGAACCACTCTGTCCCAGAGAGCAGTGGATACTCAGTTGTGTGTATTCAAGACTGAGATTGATAGGTTCTTGGGTACTAAGGGAAGCAAGGGACAGGTTAGGAAGATGGAGTTGCCGTAGTTCAGCTACGTAGTTCAGAATGGGGCCGTATGGTCTACTGCTGCTCTTATTTCTTATGAGGTCAAAAAGTTTGACTTTGATTAAGGGGTGAAATATGGGTAATGCTGCCCATAAAGGAACATACCATATTTTGTCTAACAATTTTGATGTTCCCAATAGTCACAATGAGAGTTTTTGTAGGGATGAGCAAGCCAAAGTAAAATACTTATGAAAATTAGAAATGTAAAACCTACTGTCCACTCAGTCTAATGCTCCCAATTCTTAGGCTCTGTATCTATAGAACTCTCTTCCTCAGGCACCGTGTGTCTAAGTCTGTAACAAGTGACAGTATCTGGAAGGGCCAATACCCAGTCGAATCAAATTCCCCACTCACTACTGGAACTGATGTCTAAACGTGAACGATAAACCTTTCTTCTTAAGGTTCATTGTCAGAAAGGAGAAGTTCATCTTACAGGTGTGTATTAAATGACCCTGAAAGATCAGTACTGTGGACTAATGCCAGCATTGTTCACTTGGTAGCACACTCATCTCTGAATAGAAGGTTGTTGCTTCAAACCCCACTCCAGGAGCAGGACACAAAGTCTTGACAAATGACTGTGCAGAGTTAAAGGAATGGTGTTGTCCTTTGGAAGAGACATTATGAGATAGGCCTTTCCGGTCTTTTCTGGTGAACATCTGACTCCCACAATATGGAGAAGAACATACAGCCTTCACCCATGTCTTGATCGGTAATTTTCCTTCAAGAAAAATAGATTAGTGGGCAGTACAGTGGCACAGTGGTTAGCACTGCTGCCCGACGACGGGAGGACCGGGTTCGATTCCGGCCCCAGGGCACTGTGTGTGGAGTTTGCACATTCTCCCCGTGTCTGCGTGGGTCTCACCCCCACAACCCAAAGATGTGCAGGTTAGGTGGATTGGTCATGCTAAATTCCCCTCAATTGGAAATTAAAAAAAAAAAAGATTAAGTACTCATTCATCTCATCAGTGTTTGTGTGATCTCAGAAATTATCGCTGTGATGATTCCAGTTGGTGTTCTAATTAGACAGGATTCCAAAATGTAATCCTGGATCAAAAGACCACAACTGGAGGGCAACACGGTGGCACAGTGGTGAGCACTGTGGCTTCACAGCGCCAGGGTCCCAGGTTCGATTCTCCGCTGGGTCACTGTCTGTGCAGAGTCTGCACGTTCTCCCCATGTCTGCGTGGGTTTCCTCCGGGTGCTCTGGTTTCCTCCCACAGTCCAAAAACGTGCGGTTAGGTGGGTTGGCAATGCTAAATTGCCCTTAGTGTCCAAAAAGGTTAGGAGGGGTTACGGGGATATGGTGGAAGTGTGGGCTTAAGTGGGTCGGTGCAGACTCGATGGGCCAAATGGCCTCCTTCTGCACTGTATGTTCTAACCTCATTTTAATAACACAAGGAGGAACAAAGGATTGCTAATTAGTTTCAACAAGAAAAAAAAATTCTTAATATTAAACATGAAAATATTGGATTTTGATACAATACTCCTTTAACCCCCCTTCACACACACACACATTAATCAAAGTATAGGTTTAACCCTTCCAGGCACAGAAACACTAACTTAGACCCACTTAAAACAATACCCTATTTCTAAATCCCTTAAAACTAACTTTATTTTACTAACATCGCCACATTTGTTTCTATTTTGTCAGCAATTGTCTTTCAATATAATTCATTATGTGAGATGGTTGTGATATGAAAATGCCATTATTCTTTTCAACAATAAAGCCCAGTAGATTTTCCCGCATTCTCCTCCTAACCTAGCTGGATGCCCAAGTGCCAGGCCACTTACCTTTGAATGCCTCTGTAGCTCCCGGCGCCTGGTTCTTGTCAGGGTGAAACTTTAATGCCAGTTTTCTGTATGCTTTCTTCAGGTCCTCCTCTGTCGCATCTTTAGTTAGCCCAAGGATTTCATAGTAATCCTTACACTTCTTTATTCTGCACAGCAGACAGAAAGTACATCAACATTTCAGCATCCAGTGCTTGGTCAATCTGAAGAACTAAATAATTTTGATGGGAATGATGCACTTCAGTAGGAGGAACGAGGAGACACAGTGTGAACAAAATGGTGCCAACGTAAAGAGAGGGCACGGGCAGAGTTATCTGGCGGCATACAGATACCAGTCTTTGGAGATAACAGGACAAATTGGGAAGGTTGTTAAAAGAAAAATTAGGGCCCCATAGCTGTATAAACAAGAGTGCAGAAGAAAGAAAGCAGTCGAATCCTGCCACTGCAGATGGTGAAATTTGAATTCAATAAAAATCTGGAGTTAAAAGTCTAATGAAGACCATGAAACCACTGTCGATTGTCGTAAAAACCCATCTGGTCCACTAATGTCCTTTAGGAAAAGAAATCTGCCGTCCTTAAATGGTCTGGTCTATATGTGGTTCCAGACCCACAGCAATGTGGTTGACTCTTTAACTGCCTCCTCAAGGCCAATTCGGGATGGGCAATAAATGCTGGCACAGCCTGCGACCCCCACCTCCCATGAAGGAATTTAAAAAAAAATTACCTCCAGTGTCATTCCATAATGTCACACTACAGCTTTAATATGAGTATTTGAATAGTTTAGATCACCTGAATGATGAAACTGACTGCACTTTCTAGAAATCACTTGGGAGTTATCCCGTTCTAATTTTCCTTCTGTCTCTATGGGGAATATGATTGGCATCAGTCTCGTTCCTAGGTTGGTGATGGTAATCGGGGTGCAAAGTTCTGAAATGCCTCAAAATTCAGACAAACCATTGTGTTTCTAATTACAAAAATGGGCTGAATGTTATTGCTGATGATTACAGGCAGAATTGAGTAACAAGAGTCCAGGTCAGGACACTGCACTGATATACCCTTTAGGTACAAGCATAGGGCTCTCCCACACAGGCAAGCGTTTGAGAGAAATAGACAATAGGTTGTATCAGGGAGAGGTACCGCTGCACTCCTAACCATAGCTCTGAATACAGAATACGAATTCCAGAGAGATAGCCTTTGACGAAGTGCCCTGGGTCTCACCTCCCCGCCCAACTCCATGAATAAAAAACACATGGCCCAGTGATCAGTTCCTTCTCCCTGGTTACACTTCCTTCTCCCTGGTTACACTTCCTTCCTCTACCTCTTCACAGCCTCAAGCTGGTCCAGGGTGTAGCTTTTTGCCGTCTCTCCCGCTGTCTCCCCCGATCCAGAGCTGGAAAACTTGCTTCTTTTCCTTTGGTGACATTCTGATGAATCTGTGGACTCTGACGGAGTGAAGTTACCAGACGGACGGCCATTCTGGGTCATGGATTCTATCAAATCTGGGAAGAGGAAAGAAGAAGATGGCGTTAGTCAGAAGACACGGTCCAAAGGCATGGCGCCCACCGAGAGACAGATTACCTCTCAGGTATTTTAGTTACTCTGAATGATAATTTATTTACATGTTAACTCAAAACAGATAAGAGAAAGAATTTTCTCCTGTGACCTCCGACTATTTCCTCCCACTACTTACACAGCCCCACCGACTTCCCATTCAGAAACACAACATCTGGGATCTGGTGAGGACCTGCATGAAAATCAATTTCATGACACTCTCTGATCATTATCCTGTAATTTTGTGAGACCGGACCACCTCTTGTGTGTTGGCAGAGGGATCCTGGGAGCTCTCCCTGGAGACTGAGCCAGAGGTCCATGTCGAGGTAAAAACAACATGTACTGGCAAAAGTTCAGCAACCTGAAACATTAATCCTTCACTAATGCTGTCTCACCTGCTGTGCAATTCAAATTTTGAGAAGGGACAATTATTTGAGGAGGAAAAATATAAACGGATACATAAAAAAAGCAAGAAAATTAGATCAAATAGCAGCAATTGGACACCAAATACTGGCATAAAGGACAGATGGCTTTATTCTATGCTGTAGGTTCTGTAACTTACAAATAAATACCTGTTTATTTTATAATTCTTTTACAATTTATTATTTAACAAGACTTGGTCGAAATAGCTTAACAGGGACTTGCACTAATATACTCACTACGGACCTTCTTTGTGTCTGGGCTTCAGTCTCCATTTCAAAATGTTGTCAGGAAGAAAGTTTCACAATGAATCCCATTTTAAAGGACAATGTATACACCAATCTATCCACAGTCATATCGGAGAAGAACAATTCCAGCCTCGGGTCACTATCTGTGCGGAGTTCTCCCAGTGTCTGCATGGGTTTCTTCTGGGTGCTCTGGTTTCCTCCCACAGTCCAAAGATGTGCAGGTTAGGTGGATTGGCCATGTCATATTGCCCCTTAGAGTCTAGGGATGTACAGGTTAGATTACGGGAATGGGGCGGGAGTGTGGGCCATGGTAGGATGCTGTTTCAGAGGGTCGGGGCAGGCTCGCTGGCAGAATGGCCGCCTTCTGCACTGTCGGAATTTTATTCTATTCTAACACTGATCCAACCCGTGTGACAAAATTTGTATTGGGATTGTTTTGGTACAAATATCTCCATATTTATTTTGTTTGGTCATGGGATGTGGGCGTCGCTGGCAGTGCCAGCATTTATTGCCCATCCCAGAGGGCATTTAAGAGTCAACAACTTGGCTGTGGGTCTGGAGTCACATATAGGCCAGACCGGGTAAGGACGGCAGACGTCCTTCCCTAAAGGACATCGGTGAACCAGATGGGTTTTACTGACAATCGACAATGGTTTCTTGGTCGGCATTAGACTTTTAATTCCAGATTTTTATTGAATTCAAATTTCACCATCTGCCCTGGTGGGATTTGAACCCAGGTCCCCAGAGCATTATCCTGGGTCTCTGAATACTAGTCCAGTGACAATACCACTACCTCCCCCATGTGCTGTTACAAGGATGGATATAGCGATTAATTTAAGATCTTTACCATTTTACAGGAGATACAGCACATTCTACTCAGTGAACCCCTGATGTCTAAAGACTATTCTCATCTGGAAGGCTCACAGCGCCTTCATGATATAAAGCACCAATCTATCAGAAATTTGGTTCACTGTGAAGACTGGAAAAGTGACTCCAAAAGAAATTAAGAACAGCCCTTTATTTAAAACTGTGCTCAATGCTTTACGCATTCAGTTCTCAATCTTTCTCGTTGCTCTAGTCAGAGTTAGAGCTAGAGAACAGGGAAGCTGAAAATCTTTTTCAATGACAAAGCATGTTGTGGCTTTAACGGTAACCCTGTGAGGTTTAGAGCACCATGCATTACTGCAAAATTAGACTCCTGACTATTAGAGATCAATTATTGAATCACCGCAAGACAGTGGCTTATATAACACAGCTAGATGTTTTCAAGGTTGCAAGACACCAGCCATAAGTTGATTACACCGTTAATTGGGTGTTTTCTTTCTCTTTCATGGGTGTGGGCATCGCCGGCCGGGACAATTTATTGTCCATCAGGGCAGCACGGTGGCGCAGTGGGTTAGCCCTGCTGCCTCACGGCGCCAAGGTCCCAGGTTCGATCCCGGCCCTGGGTCACTGTCTGTGTGGAGTTTGCACATTCTCCCTGTATTTGCGTGGGTTTCATCCCCACAACCCAAAGATGTGCAGGCTAGGTGGATTGGCCACGCTAAATTGCCCCTTAACTGGAAAAAATGAATGGGTACTCTAAATTTATTATTTCTTTAAATGTATTGTCCATCCTATGAGAAGGTGGTGGTGAGCTGCCTTCTTGAGCAGCTGCTGTCCATGTAGTGTAGGTACACCCACAGTGCTGTTAGGGAGGGAGTTCCTGGGTTTTGATCCAGCGACAGTTAAGGAACGGTGATATATTATTTCCAAGTCAGGATGGTGAGTGACTTGCGGGTGGTGGTGTTCACATGTATCTGCTGCTCTTGTGCTACTCGGTGGTGGAGGTTGTGGATTTGGAAAGTAATTGAATGATAAATTATTGCTGTAACGATCGCAAGTTGCTTTTGTGAAGAATTTACAATGGGTCAGTTTGTGATCACTCAGCTATATGCAGGAAGCTTCTGGTTTATTGGTAGCTTTCCTGCCTCTAAACCTCGAGGCAAAGAGTTCGAGCCCCATTGGACTGACTACCAGCAGGACACTGCTGGCTGGATGGAAAGATCACTCGCTCAGGGGAAGTATAACAGTCTGCGAATCAGGAGAGTTGGGTTTGAGCCTGGCTCCAGCCACTCCAGCTAGGCGCAGAGCGAGATAATGGGAATCTGAATACTGGGTTGATGTCAATTATGTTGACGGATGCAGAGAGGAACTCCGACCTCACCCACCATGAAGTGCAAGTGGGGTTCTTTCGACTTGGCTGAAGCCCATCCAAGAGAAGCTACTCAGAAAATAAAAAAACAGGAGAAAGGCAGCGGCAGACTCGCCTGTTCGCCCCAAACCTTTGTCTGATCAGCTAGGCTTGAGGTGAGACTTGCCTTCGGGCACAACAGTCAACACAGGAATGTAGGATTGATGCTCAGGAGTCCACTGATTTCTAGACGCAGATTGAAGTTAAAACAGAAAATAAAGCAACACCTGTCAACTATTGTAAAAGCAGTTTTCAAACAAATGAATATTGAAAAATGGTAAATGTTACTGCCTACTTCCTGTTCCTATAAAAGACATTTAGCTTCCTACAAGTCCCAGTGCTGAGTTTGTAGGATTCACAGCCTACTTGTAACGAGCTTCAGTGAATGTAATTATTTCAGAGAAAAACAACTAAAGCACCTTTGTGTAATTTCTAAACCTGTTATTAGTCTAGACATATGCATCAGCAATCTGAGCCAGGCAAAAGATTCATTAATTTCTAGAGTGTAGGACAGCACGGTGGCGCAGTGGTTAGTGCTGCAGCCTCACGGCGCCGAGGTCCCAGGTTCGATCCCGGTCCTGGGTCACTGTCCATGTGGAGTTTGCACATTCTCCCCGTGTTTGCGTGGGTCTCACCCCACAACCCAAGAATGTGCAGTTTAGGTGGATTGGTCACGCTACATTGCCCCTTAATTGGAAAAAATATATATAATTGGGTACAATTTCTAGAAAGCAAAGCAGCCCAAAACTTAAGAAAAATAAAAGGATGCTTGTATTTGTACAGGGTCCACCTGGGAAGACATCAGTCATGACAGCACTCTCACACGTCTGACCCAGAAGGTTGTGGATTCATCTCCCCACACAACAGAGTTCAGCGCAAGAAAACTAGGCTGACACTCCGGTTCAGCCCTGAGAGAGTGCTGCAATGTCAGCGGTACCAGTCTTTGGACGAGATGTCGAACTGAGGTCCCGTCTGCCCTTTCTGAATGGACGTAAATGATTCGCTGTCACTTTTTGAAGAAGTGCAGAGGAGGATTCTCCTGTGCGCTGGTCAATATTTATCCCTCAACCAACATCACAAAAATCAGATAATTTGGTCATCATCATACTGCCGTGTGTGGGAATTTGCTGTGGGCAAAATGGCGGTCGTGTTTCCGACATTACACTGCATTGGGATGAACTTAGGTCATAAAGGTTCTGTATAAATGCACATCTTTATTTCTTACCTTCATAAGTAATTACTAAATGTTTTCTTCTACTACCGTCAGGGTTTAAAAAGTTAAATTAAAACAAGTACAAATTGTGCTTGTATTCCCACAAGTTTCAAGGGGGTTACCTAATCCATGTTATTTTATAATTAATAATAATCTTTAATATTGTTACAAGTAGGCTTACATTAACATTGCAATGAAGTTACTGTGAAAATCCCCTAGTCTCCCCTAGCCTGTTGGGGTATAAGAGGGAGAATTCAGAATGTCCAATTCACCGAACAAGCACGCCTTCCAGGGCTTGTGGGAGGAAACCGGAGCACCCGGAGAAAACCCACGCAGAGACGGGGAGAACATGCAGACTCCGCACAGACAGCGACCCAAGCCAGTAATTAAATTTGGGACCCTGCCGCTGTGAAGCAACTGTGCTAACCACTGGGCTACCGTGCCGCCCGCTGGGATTCAATAGGGTACATACAGAGCTAACTATTTTGTCTGGTGGGGAAATCCAAAACAAGAGGGAAGCGATCTCAAAATTAGAGACAGACTGTTCAGGAGTGAAATTGGGAAGCACGTTTCCCACACAAGGGTGGTAAAAAATCTGGAACTCTCATCCTCAAAAGCCTATCGATGTTAGAGGAGTGAATTAAGGACAGATCAATAGTTTCTTGCTGGATAAGAGTACCAATGGATATGTATGAAAGACAGGAAAATGGAGTTTTGGCCTAGATCTAACAGAACGGTGGAACTGGTTGAAGGGGCTGAATGGCCTCCTTCTGTTCCTATGTTGTTATCCCGACTATTCCGACAATCAGGTCCAAGAGTTGATCAGGTTGTGTGTGAAAAGTTCCTAATCTCGGTGTAAAATTTACCTTTCACTAGATTGGACATGTGTCACCTTGCCCTCCCTCATAATGTATTTGAAAGTAATACCCAGGATTTAACTTTTTCAAACCCTTAATTATTCTGTAGACTCTATAAACCTTTGAAACGCCTATTTTCAATACGGTGTTAAAATCCCAGCTGGTATTACTACTGGACAATCAGATAACCAGAGCGGAAGTCTGGTTCAATAGATTGTAACTTTTATTTTTATGGATGAACAAAGTCACAGGACTGTCGATTAACTTTTAACAAGAAAGTGTAAAACATTTATCCAACAATAAACCATTAACTATAATAACTACTCCTTCACTCCAGTTATAGCTTTACAGGTTAGGTGGTTTGCCATATTAAATTCTCCCTTAGGGTGGGTTTTCAGGAATAGGACGGGGGATTGGGCCTATGTAGTGTGGTCTTTCAAAGGGTTAGTGCAGACTCAATGGGCCGAATGGCCTCCTTTTGCACTGTAGGGATTCTATGAGGTGTACACACATTTATAAAAGAGTACATATATTTTATAACACAAGTTACAAAATATTATACTCTAATGTTCTCAGTAAGTGCATAGTCCATGTTAACCAACAGGCAAAATCTGGTCAGACACACCACACTCTGATACCAAGTGACAGATGCCACCAAAAACAACCTCTGTGGATTTCTCATCAAATGCCCTAGATGCTTGAAACACTGTGAGCCAACTGGTATCACTGGAACTCTGACTTCCACACGAGAGTCTCCAAACACCGCTATCAAAGAATATGCTTGGAATCTTCTCCCAAACCATGCTTCTTCTCGGATGCCCTCACCAAGGATCCACATCCAGGATTTCAACCTCTCCTTTCAGAATTCCTCTGCCTTGGATTGTCATGTGCATTCAAATACCGCGCAATCTCTTAGGCACCCAGCCACACCGACAGGACCACTGCTTCACAATCTGTATTAAGGCATCACCAACTTTAAGATTACTTCAGATGTCTGGCTTCCCACTAGCTGACATCTCCAAGACTGCACCTGGCAGCTCTATTAACTGGGAGCATCTCTCTGCCGCCTTTTTGTTTTAACTTCAATCAACAGTACCTTGTTCAGGTTCTGGTTATTGTCCCCTTGGGTCTTAGGTGGCAACGTAGCACAGTGGTTAACACTGTTGCTTCACAGAACCAGGGACCCAGGTTTGATTCCCAGCTTGGATCACTGTCTGCGGAGTCTGCACATTCTCCCAGTGTCTACGTGGGTTTCCTCCGGGTGCTCCGGTTTCCTCCCACAAAGTCCCGAAAGACATGCTTGTTAGGTGAATTGGACATTCTGAATTCTCCCTCCTTGTCATCGATTAGGCATCGGAGTGTGCCGACTAAGGTATTTTCTCAATAACTTCTGCAGTGTTAATATAAGCCTACTTGTGACACTAATAAAGATGATTATTATTCTCTTTTTATTCCCTTGTTTCTCGAAATATATGTTCTTTACCTTCTGGAACTGGCTTTCCAACCCTTACTCCACTGTCTTGTCTTTCTTGTAAGTCACCAAGACCGTAATTGAGGTGCTTTCTTCTCATACACCTGGTTCTAACTGAACCACAAATGCTTATGCTTTTCCGTGTGGGACCTTGTTGCTAAGCAATTGCTTAGGTTTTTTTTAACCTCTTAATTGCTTTTACATTATAAACTTTAATTACAATGCAAGCACAGTTTAAAGTGAAACCAAACCCCACAGGCATGCAGGCACCTTTGTTTAACAAGAGCTAACTGAAGTTTTTAAACTCTTTCTTAGCACAGTAAAGAAACACAAATTAAGCTTAAACTGATACCAAACATAAAAGTTGACGATCAGACAAAATGTGATTGGAAAGTATGGTCTTGGTAACTTACAGGACAAAGAACAATACAGCACAGGAACAGGCCCTTCGACCCTCCAAGCCTGTACCGGTCACAATACCAACCTTTGCCAAAACTCTTAGCACTTCCTTGTGCCGTATCCCTCTATACCCATCCTATCCATGTGTTTGTCATGGTCCCTTTTGAACGCCATTAATGCATCTCTTCCGCAACCTCCCCTGGCAATGTGTTCCAGGCACTCACCACCCTCTGCGTAAAAAACCTGCCTTGCACATCTCCTCTAAACCTTGCCCCACAGACCTTAAACCTATGCCCCCTGGTGACTGACCCCTCCACCCTGAGAAAGAGTGCCTGCCCATCCACTCTATCCATGCCCATCATAGTCTAATCAGCCTCTCCACATAGCTAATACCCTCCAGACAAGGCAACATCCTGGTAAATCTCCTCTGCACCCTCTCCAAAGCCTCCGCATCCTTCTGGTAGTGTGGCGACCAGAATTGTGCGCAATATTCCAAGTGCGCCCATACCAAGGTTCTATACAACTGTAGCATGACTTGCCAGTTTTTATACTCGATGCGCCGTCCATCATTGTCTGAAGATACACCACAACGGTTTAACTGTTCAAATTTATCATAAGTCACAAACAAGTGCTCACTCGCAGGCCTAACTTAGGCACCTACTTTCTGGACTGGAGCTTGAAACCACAATACCCTGACTCAAGAGCGATACCAACTGAGCCACACTAACACAGGGAGGGGCTGCTCGGAGTTTCAGAGTAATATTGATATTTTGGCATTGTCTTTCATACAATCAGAACAAAGAACAACAGTTAACAACACTGTTCAGTCCCTTGAGAGGGTCTGCACAGGGGTTCTACAGGCAGTGGCAACCGTTCCTAGACTATCTCGCGGAGCGTTAGAGGAAGGTCGGTCAGCAGCAACCGGGGGGGGGGGGGGGTGGGGGGCTTGCCTGGGAGGGTGGATGAGCAAGAGATAACATGAAGGATTGGGGAAACTGGCACGAGCGGGAGAGAGCCAGTGTATAAAGCTATGTAACATATCATTTTACCATGTATATATCTTGCTTTGTGCGATTTCTTGGTATTTTGTTACGAGGGGGGTTATTGTTTGTAAGGGTGAAAAGTTGTGTTAAAAAACTTTAATAAATATATATTTTTTATTAAACAACACTGTTCAGTCAGGTGATACTTTTGACAATATGTTGCCAACTTCCTGAATGACGGGTCAACATGTCAAACCAGATTTATAATGAGAAGCCCCATGTGGGAAAAAAAACAATCTTAGGTGTTACTTCTCTATAAAGAGCGAAGCCCTCATCAGGACTTTGTGCAACGAGATAAGATCAGATAAACATGGTACTTCAAAATCCCATCATACGGCATCCTCCAGATACATAGATTCAACCTCTCAAACACATTCTGCTAATCTGTTAGACAATGTACCTCAACTCCATTTACCCACCGTCATTCTAAATTCCCTCATACACTTAGCAAACAAAAATCTATCAATCCTGGCCCCAAAAATGTCAGATTGATCCGCATCATCCTTAGCCGTTTGGGGGCCAGAGCTTCAGTTTTCCACTTCCCTTTACGAGAAAAGGGTTCAGTTCTAATTTTAACATCATTCCCCTGCATTTTGGATTCTCCCAACAAGTGGTTCCTCGGTGTCTATGTTATTGATTTCCGACTCTCCCTGGCCTTTACAGCTCCCAACTTTCCAGGCAACTTGTTATTATAGTTTATAATCCTCTGAATAAAGAAATGCCTTGTGGCCACATGTTAAAGTTTGCTCGCCCCATTTTTAAAAATAGTAGACAGCTACAAGATGTTCCAATTTACCTTTAAGATTTTCATGTTTCAAAGGTTTGCTTTGGACTGTGAAGGATGACAATATATGGATGGTGATTAGCCTAGCTGCTTCCCAATGCTGGTAACATGAGAAAGATGAGGACTCACTCTTCCAACTTCTTCCATCAGGCAGGAGATACAGAAGTCTGAGAACACGCACGAACAGACTCAAAAACAGCTTCTTCCCCGCTGTTACCAGACTCCTAAATGACCCTCTTATGGACTGACCTCATTAACACTACACCCTGTATGCTTCATCCGATGCCAGTGTTTATGTAGCTACATTGTATGTGTTGTTTTGCCCTATTATATATTTTCTTTTCTTCCCTTTTCTTCCCATGTATTTAATGATCTGTTGAACTGCTCGCATAAAAATACTTTTCACTGTACCTCGGTACACATGACAATAAACAAATCCAATCCAATCTACTGATAACTTAGGTCTATCACTCCCCCACATTTAAGGAGATTTGTTTCCAGGGCGTGTGTCAGGCAGAGGCTTGGGACATAACTGTGCAATCAGCAGGCAGGAAATCAGTTTTATCAAATGCTTCATCATTATTTGGCACAGTGGTTAGCACTGCCGCCTCACAGCGCCGGGGACCCAGGTTCAATCCCGGCCTTGGGTGGCAGTCTGTGTGGAGTTTCCATGTTAGGTCATAAGACATAGGAGCGGAATTGGGCCATTCGGCCCATCGAGTCTGCTCCGCCATTCAATCATGGCTGATATGTTCCTCATCCCCATTCTCCTGCCTTCTCCCCATAACCCCTGGTCGCCTTATTAAATCAAGAAATCCCCTTATTGATCAAGAACACCAAATTTGAGCTTGAGGTGCTATTACCTACAGGGCGACAGACTAAGAGCTGGAACGTGGAATTAGACAGAATAGTTTGTTCTTAGAACATAAGAACTAGGAGTAGGCAATTTAGCCTCTCGAGCCTACTCCACCATTAAATACGATCATGGCTGATCTCATCATGTCCTTATCTCCACCGTCTTGCCCATTCTCCATAACCCTTCAACTCATTTTTAATTTGAAAATGGGGGCCGGGTTAGCTCAGTGGGCTGGACAGCAGGTCTGTAATGCAGAGAGAGACCAGCAGCGTGGGTTCAATTCCCGTCCCAGCTGAGGTTATCCATGAAGGCTCCTCCTTTTCCACCTTGCCCCTCGCCCGAGGTGTGGTGACCCTCAGGTTAAATCATCACCAGTCAGCTCTCCCCCCTCAAAAGGGGAAAGCCGCCTATGGTCATCTGGGACTATGGCGACTTTACCTTTTTTGTGACCTATTAATTAAAAATCTGACTAACTCCTCCTTAAATTTACTCACTGTCCCAGCATCCACCACACTCTGGGGAAGCGAATTCCACATATTCACAACCCTTTGGGGGAAGTAGTTTCGCCTCATCTCTATTTTAAATTTGTCACCCCTTATCCTGAGACTATGACCCCTCGTTCCAGAATGCCACACTCCACGTGTGGAAGCACCCACTCCACGTCTACTTTATCCATACTTTTTTCTTGGTGTCTGGGTGGGTTCCTCCGGGTGCTCCGGTTTTCTCCCACAGCCCAAAGATCTGCAGGTTAGGTGGATTGGCCATGCTGAATCGCCCCTTAGTTTCCAGGGATGCAAGGGTTAGGTTTGGTTACGCATTTGCAGTGGCTAGGGCAGGGGCCTGGGTGAGGTGTTCTATCAGAGGGTCAGTGCAGACACGATGGACCAAATGGCTTCCTTTTGCACTGTAAGAATTCTATGACTAGAATCACTAAAGTGCCGGAGGAGGCTATTCGGCCCATCTGGTCGACACCGACCTGCTGAAGGAGCACACAACCTGGGCAGCACGGTAGCATGGTGGTTAGCACAATTGCTTCACAGCTCCAGGGTCCCAGGTTCGATTCCGGCTTGGGTCACTGTCTGTGCGGAGTTTGCACGTTCTCCCCGTGTGTGCGTGGGTTTCCTCCGGGTTCTCCGGTTTCCTCCCACAGTCCAAAGATGTGCGGGTTAGGTGGATTGGCCATGCTAAATTGCCCATAGTGTCCAAAATTGCCCGTAGGGTGGGGTTATGGGGATTAGGTGGGGTTGCTGGGTTATGGGGATAGGGTGGAGGTTTGGACCTTGGGTAGGGTGCTCTTTCCAAGAGCCGGTGCAGACTCGATGGGCCGAATGGCCTCCTTCTGCACTGTAAATTCTATGTCTAATTCAATTTAATTGATCTAGCAAACAACCTAGGCCCAATCCAAACCCCAAGCCTGTTCCGGTAATCCCACCTAGGGGCAATTTAGCATAACCAATCCACATAACCTGCACATCTTTGGACTGTGGGAGGAAACCCAACCAGACACAGAAGAACTCCACACAAACAGTCACCCGAGGTCAAAATCGAACCCGGGTCTCTGGCGCTGTGAGGCAGCCATGATAACTGCGCCACTGTGATGCCCCTTATTATTCCAAAATTTTACAACACTGGCAAATATTTATCCCTCGATTTCCTGGGTTTGGTGGGGGGGGGGGGCATTGTTTTCTTTGCAGTACACAAGCAATAGTTAAAATGATGCACACACTTCAACTCACATAATTGTATTAGCTGCTAGTTTTTTTGGTTTTTATCATTTGTTGTCCAATTGCGTAACAAACTGGCATTATATTGGGCAATGATGCAATAAGTCCAATAATTGAGAAGCAGTTACAAGCTGAGGCAAGCAGTGTGTTGCTGCACTCTACATTTTTCTTTCATTGTACAACATAGCAACACAAGGAATAGAGGCAGGAGTACCCACTCAGTCGGACAAGCCTGCTCTGCCATTCAATAAGATTGTGCTGAATGTCTATTCCTAGTGTGCTAGGCCCAACCATCTTCAATTACTTTCCTTCCATTAGAAGGCCAGAAATGGGGACGTTTACTGATGATTGCAGTGTTCAGTACCATTCACAACTCCACAGATATTAAAACAGCCTCTGCTTGCATGCAGCAAGACCAGGGCGATATTCAGACTTGGGCTGATAAATGCGAAGTAACATTTGCCAGCCAGTCAAATGCCAGGCAATAACCATCCCCAATGAGAATTTAACCACCTCCCATTGATGTTCAATGTAATTACCATCGCTGAATCCCCACTATCAACATCCTGGGACCAGAAATTTAAATGGACCAGCCCTATAAATACTGCAGCTATAAGAGCAGGTCAGACCCTAAGAATCTTGCAGCGAGATCTCACATCATGACTGCCCAAAGTCTGTCCACAAGGTCCAAGTCTGGAACGTGATTGAACACGCTCCATCTGCCTGCGTGAGTGCAGCTCCCAAAAACATTCAAGGACTTTTAACACCATTCAGGACAAAGCAGCCCGCCTGATCAGCACCCTATCCGGTCACCTTATACATTCGCTCCCTCTGACTCATTGTACCATCTACAAAATGCACTCTTGCAACTTGCCAAGGCTCCTTCAACAGCATTTTCCAAACCTGTGCCCGCCACCAAGTAGAAGGACGAGAGCTGCAGACCCATGGGAATGCCATCACCTGCAAATTCCCCCCCAAGCTACACACCATCCTAACTTGGAACTATAATTGCCATGTCTTCATTGTCACGGAGTCTAAATCCTGGAACTCTCTCCCAAACAGCGCTGTGGGTGTACCTATACCACATGGACTGCAGTAGTTCAAGGCAGCTGCTCACCACCACCTTCTCAAGGGCAATTAGGGATGGGAAATAAACGATGCCCGTGACGGTGACACCCATATCCATGAATGAATAAAGAAAATCCTATTCTCGCACTGTCCCCGTATTTCTGATTCCCTTAGTGTTCAAAAATCTACCACTACATACATTTAAGACTGAGCACCTACAGATTTGAGGTAGAGAATTCCAGGTCTTCACAAACTTTTGAGTGAATTTATCCGTTCTCAGCTCACTCCGAACTGTCCAGCCCTCATTCTGAGACGTTGACCCTAGTTCTCAGACTCTCAGCTAGAAGAAACATCCTCCCAGCACCCATCTCTATCAAGCCCCTTAAAAATGTTATGAGTTTCCATGAAACCACCTCCCATTCTTGTAAGTCTAGTGAACTTTCGTTGTACCCCCTCCAGGTAAGATACGACCCAAGTAAGGTAGCCTTCAGAACTCCATTTTGTGATAATAATAATCTTTATTATTGTCACAAGTAGGCTTACATTAACACTGCTGTTTCTGTGAAAACCCCCTAGTCGCCACACTCCAGCGGATGTTCGGTTACACTGAGGGAGAATTCAGAATGTCCAATTCACCTCACAACAAGTCTTTCAGGATTTGTGGGAGGAACCCGGAGGAATCCCACACAGACACGGGGAGAACGTGCAGACTCCGCACAGACAGTGACCCAAGCTGGGAATCGAACCTGGCATTACAGCGCAGTGGAGCAACAGTGCTAATCACTGTGCTACCATGCCGCCATCGGGATGTCACGAACAACCCCGCAGTTATTTGGAGATTATGGTGGAAGGCACGGTAGCACAGTAGTTAGCACTGTTGTTTCACAGCTCCAGGGTCCCAGGTTCAATTCCTGGCCTGGGTCACTGTCTGCGAAGAGTCTCCACGTTCTCACTGTGTCGGCGTGGGTTTCCTCCGAGTGCTCCATTTTCCTCCCACATCCCGAAAGACGTGCTGTTAGGTAATTTGGACATTCTGAATTCTCCCTCAGTTTACCTGAACAGGCACCGGAATGTGGCGACTAGGAGATTTTCACAGTAACTTCATTGCAGCATTAATCTAAGACTACTTCTGACAATAAAGATTATAATATTATTATTATGTGATCACAGCAACACTGATGGGGTCTGGAAAGCCCGTGTGTGTGTGGTCAACCCCATGCTAATGTTGAAACCTAAGGAGTGAATCTCCTGCCAAAGAATTATAAGATATAACATTGGATCTAGAGTCAACAGGGTAGGGGCAACACTAGGACTGAGGTGGGTACAAGTGGCACAAGCTACCACCCCAGTGTCTGGGCCTGTGTCTGTTTTGGTAAGTGGCAGGTACATTGTCAATCGAAATAGGAGATGACAGGGCCACCTGTCAAACTTGGGGCTCCTTTGGATCCACATCCTGAAAGTATATTAACTCTCCCTCCTCTCTGGCCTACATTAATCAGAAGCCCTTTAGGCATTGCCTGGGAAGGAGGGGGAACTTATTGTGAGGCGTACCGAGGTGCACCACGGGGGTTGTAGTTCCGCCGCCTCGCCCAACAAGGGCGCTCCAGGCGCCGGCGAACTGCAACTCCCAGCGGCCCCCGGCGCACGCGCAGACCGCTGCCCGGCCGGTAGGCAGGCCGCAGTTCAGCCCGGACTCTCACGCAGCGCCACCGCTCCCACCTTTCACTCTCCCCGTCGGGTACAACTTCTGAGCCTTCCTCAAGAACTTGAGCGCCTCTTCCCGGTTTCCATGTTTGAGCGCGTTCAGGCCGATTTCCGTGCAGCGTTCCGCCTCGTCTCGGTTCCCTTCCATGTCGGGGCGGCTCTTTAAGGGGGAAGGGGGGGGGGGGGGGGGGTGTTGAACGGCCGCTGCCCGCTGGTGGTCGGTGTCGTCACATTGGAGGCCGGAAACATCCGAGGTCGTTCGGGTGTTCGGTTCGGTTACGTCACCGAGAGTGACGGACGTGGCCGAGCATGCTCGCCTGTGCTGTGAAGCTGTTGGTGACGCCATGCTACTACAGGAGGTGCATGCGCACCGTCGCAGGCGAAGGCGTGAGGCCGGCATTTTGCTAAAGGAAGGATAGGTTCATTTGAACGGCCGCAGGTGGCTAAAGAAGATAGATTCGTATATTTTTACAGCAATTGACCATTCTAGATTGTCCCTTAGTGTCCAGCGGTTAGGTGGGGTTAGTGGGATAGGGGGGGGGGGGGGGGACTGGGCCTAGGTAGGGTGCTCTTTCAGAGGGTTGGCGCAAGCTCGATGGGCTGAAGGGCCTTCTGCAGTGCAGGGATTCCATGATCATAGAATTTACAGTGCAGAAAGAGGTCATTCGGCCCATCGAGTCTGCACTGGCCCTTTGAAAGCACCCCACTTAAGCCCATACTTCCAACCTACATGGGGCAGCATGGTAGCACAGTGGTTAGCTTAGTTGCTTCACAGCTCCAGGGTCCCAGGTTCGATTCCTGGCTTGGGTCACTGTCTGTGCAGAGTCTGCACGTTCTCCCCACGTCTGTGGTTTTCCTCCGGGTGCTCCGGTTTCCTCCCACAGTCCAAAGATGTGTAGGTTAGGTGGATTGGCCATGATAAATTGCCCTTAGTGTCCAAAAAGGTTGGGTGGGGTTACAGGGATAGGGTGGAGGTGTGGGCTTAAGTAGGGTGCTCTTTCCAAGGGCCAGTGCCAAATCGATGGGCCGAATGGCCTCCTTCTGCACTGTAAATTCTATGATTCTATCCCCGTAACCCCACCTAGCGAGCATTTTTGGACACTAAGGGCAATTTAGCATGACCAATCCATCTAACGTATACATCATGCAGACACTGGGAGAACGTGCAGACTTCACTTGTGAGGCAGCAGTGCTAACCACTGCCGCCATGCTGCCCAATCAATGCCCCGCTGATAATATTATACATCTCTATCACTTCCCCTTTCAATCTTCTCTGCTGCAAGTAAAACAGCCCCAGCCTATCCAAACTTTTCTCACAGCTCAGACCCTCCAGCCCAGGCAGCATCCTGGTAAATCTCTGCACCCTGTACAGTGCAACCACATCCTTCTTATACTGTTGTGACCAGAACAGCCCACAGTACTCTAGTTGCAGCTTAACCAGTGTTTTATGCAATTCCAGAATTATCTCTGTTCTTGTTTTCTATGCCTTGGCTAATAAAGGCAGAAAGACTTGCATTTACGTCGCCCCTTTCATGCACACTCGCCATGCCATAACCAAAAAAGTACTTTTCAAGTGTTGGAAGTAGGAAACACAGGAGCCAATTTGTGCACAAGATTCCACAAACAGCAAGCCAATGATGACCAGACAAGCCTTTTGTGATGTTGATTGATTGATAGATATTGACTGGTACACTGGGTAGAACTCTCCTTGCCTTCTTCAGAATTCTGTCAGACTCAGAGTGCTGGCCATGGAGCCATGGTTGACACAAGATTTTTTCAAAATGTATTCAGAGGGTGCAAGTGTTATTTTTTCTTTTTTATAAGTTTAGCGTACCCAATTCATTTTTTCCAATTAAGGGGCAAATTAGCATGGCCAATCCACCCAGCCCGCACATCTTTGGGTTGTGGGGGCGAAACCCATACAAACACGGGGAGAATGTGCAAACTCCACACTGACAGTGACCCAGAGACGTGATCGAACCTGGGATCTCGGCGCCGTGAGGCAGCAGGGCTAACCCACTGCGCCACCGTGCTGCCCTTGGGTGCAAGCATTGTTGACAAGGCCAGAACCTCTATTTGCTTACTGTAAGTAGGGTTCCTCTATAATTTACACACTGTAGCTTCTCTTTCTTTAGTTTCTAACTGTCCCAACTTCTGGAACTTTCACACATTTCAGTAGTTTTGGGCAGTGCTTGGGACCATTCGTTGGGTGGTTTCTCTTGGGTAGCTTCACAGGGTATGATTTCCTTGCTTTTTAAAAAAATATATATTTATTAAAGTTTTTTAACACAATTTTTCTCCCTTACAAACAATAACACCCCCCCTCGTAACAAAAAAAAACGAGAAATCGCACAAAGCAAGATATATACATGGCAAAATGATATATTTACACAGCTTTGTACACTGGCCCTCACCCGCACGTGCCAGTTTCCCCAACCCTTCATGTTATCTCTTACTCATCCACCCTCCCAGGCAGTCCCCCCTTCCCCCCCTCCCCCCCCTCCCAGGACGTCCCCCCCACCTCCCCCCCCCCCCCCCCCCCCCCCCACCCAAGGTTGCTGCTGCTGCTGACCGACCTTCCTCTAACGCTCCGCGAGATAGTCTAGGAACGGTTGCCACCGCCTGTAGAACCCCTGCACAGACCCTCTCAAGGCGAACTTAATCCTCTCCAACTTTATGAACCCAGCCATATAATTTATCCAGGCCTCCAGGCTGGGGGGCTTCGCCTCTTTCCACATTAGCAAGATCCTTCGCCGGGCTACGAGGGACGCAAAGGCCAGAATGCCGGCCTCTTTCGCCTCCTGCACTCCCGGTTCGTCCACTACTCCAAATATTGCTAGCCCCCAGCTTGGCTTGACCCGGACTTTCACCACCTGAGATATTGCTCCCGCCACTCCTCCCCAGAACCCCTCCAGTGCCGGGCATGACCAAAACATATGGACATGGTTCGCCGGGCTCCCTGAGCACCTTCCACATCTGTCCTCTACCCCAAAGAACCTACTCAACCTCGCCCCCATCAAGTGCGCTCTGTGGACCACCTTAAATTGTATCAGGCTGAGCCTGGCACAAGAGGAGGAGGAATTAACCCTACCTAGGGCATCAGCTCACAGACCTTCCTCGATCTCCTCCCCTAGCTCCTCCTCCCATTTACCCTTCAACTCTTCGATCAGCGCTTCCCCCATTTCTTTCAACTCCTGGTGTATTTCCGACACCTTGCCCTCCCCGACCCATACACCCGAGATCACCCTATCATGAACGTTTTGTGCCGGGAGCAACGGGAATTCACTCACCTGTCGCCTCACAAAAGCCCTCACCTGCATATATCTAAAGGCATTTCCCGGGGGTAACTCGAACTTCTCCTCCAGTGCCCCTAGGCTCGCAAATGTCCCGTCGATGAACAGGTCCCCCATTCTTCCAATCCCTGCCCGATGCCAGCTCTGGAAACCCCCGTCCATCTTCCCCGGGACAAACCGGTGGTTACCCCTGATCGGGGACCACACCGATGCTCCCATTGCACCCCGGTGCCGTCTCCACTGGCCCCAGATCCTTAGCATTGCCGCCACCACCGGGCTCGTGGTATACTTTGTCGGCGAGAGCGGCAGCGGTGCCGTCACCAATGCCCCCAGGCTCGTTCCTTTACAGGACGCCATCTCCATCCTCTTCCATGCCGCCCCCTCTCCCTCCATAACCCACTTGCGGATCATCGCCACATTTGCTGCCCAGTAGTAGCTCCCCAGGTTTGGCAGCGCCAACCCTCCTCGGTCCCTACTGCGTTCCAGGAACCCTCTCCTTACTCTCGGGGTCTTATTCGCCCACACAAACCCCATAATACTCCTGCCTACTCTCTTAAAAAAGGCCTTAGTGATCACGATGGGAAGGCACTGAAACACAAACAGGAACCTCGGAAGGACCACCATTTTGACCGACTGCACTCTACCCGCCAGCGAGAGCGGTAACATGTCCCATCTTTTGAAATCCTCCTCCATTTGCTCCACCAACCTCGTCAGATTCAGTTTATGTAGGGTCCCCCAACTCCTGGCTATCTGGATCCCCAGATACCGAAAGCTCCCCTCCGCCCTCCTCAGGGTAGGTCCCCTATCCCTCTTTCTTGGTCCCCCGCCTGTAATACAAAGAGCTCACTCTTCCCTACATTGAGCTTATAGCCCGAAAACTCCCCAAACTCCCTTAGAGTCTGCATGACCTCCACCATCCCCTCCATTGGATCCGCCACGTACAGCAACAGGTCATCCGCATATAGCGACACCTGATGCTCTTCTCCCCCATAATACCCTCGGTACAGTCGAAAATACTCCGACCTCCGCCGGTTCGTCACTACACTCGCCATCGTGGCTCTGTAAAGGAGCTTAACCCAATTGATAAACCCTACCCCAAACCCAAACCTACGCAGCACCTCCCAGAGGTACTCCCACTCTACTCGGTCAAAGGCCTTCTCCGCGTCCATAGCTGCCACTATCTCCGCCTCTCCCTCCTCCAATGGCATCATTATCACGTTTAAGAGCCGCCGCACATTGGTGTTTAGTTGCCTGCCCTTTATAAATCCCGTCTGGTCCCCGTGGATTACCCCCGGGACACAGTCCTCGATCCTTGTGGCCAGCACTTTTGCCAGCAACTTTGCATCCACATTGAGGAGCGAGATCGGCCTGTACGATCCACATTGCAGTGGGTCCTTGTCCCGCTTTAGGATCAAAGAAATTGTCGCTTCCGACATTGTCGGGGGCATAGTCCCCTCCTCTCTTGCCTCATTAAAGGTCCTCACCAGTAGCGGGGCCAACAGGTCTGCGTACTTCCTGTAGAACTCCACCGGGAATCCGTCCGGTCCCGGGGCCTTCCCCGCCTGCATGCTCCCCAAACCCTTGCTCAGCTCCTCCAACCCAATTGGTGCCCCCAAACCAGCCACCTCTTGCTCCTCCACCCTCGGGAATCTCAGCTGATCTAGGAATCGTCTCATCCCCTCTTCCCCCGCTGGGGGCTGGGATCTGTACAGCTCTTCATAAAATGCCTTGAATACCTTGTTTATTTTCGTTGCACTCCGAACCGTGGCTCCCCTTCCATCTTTGACTCCCCCTATTTCCCTCGCTGCCATCCTCTTACGGAGCTGGTGTGCCAGCATCCGAATGGCCTTTTCCCCATACTCGTAGGTCGCCCCCCTGCGCTTTCCTCCACTGTGCCTCCGCCTTCTCTGTGGTCAACAGGTCAAACTCCGTCTGGAGCCGTCGTCTTTCCCCAAGTAATCTTTCCTCCGGGGCCTCTGCATATCTCCTGTCCACTCTCAAAATCTCCCCCACTAACCTCTCCCTTTCCATACCCTCTGTCTTCTCCCTATGAGCCCAAATGGAAATGAGCTCTCCCCTGATCACCGCCTTCAACGCCTCCCATACCACCCCCACCCACACCTCCCCGTTGTCGTTGGCCTCCAAGTACCTTTCGATACACCCCCTCACCTTCCCACACACCACCTCGTCCGCCAGCAATCCCACATCCAGCCGGCACAACGGGCGTTGGTCCCTCTCCTCTCCCAGCTCCAGTTCCACCCAGTGCGGGGCATGGTCCGAAACGGCTATAGCTGAATACTCCGTCCCCTCCACCCTCGGGATGAGCGCCCTACCCAGAACAAAGAAATCTATCCGGGGTAGGCTTTGTGTACATGGGAGAAGAAAGAAAATTCCCTGGCCTGCAGCCTTGCAAACCGCCATGGGTCCACTCCCCCCATCTGATCCATAAACCCCCTAAGTACCTTGGCCGCCGCCGGCCTCTTTCCAGTCCTTGATTTGGAGCGGTCCAGTGCTGGATCCAACACTGTATTGAAGTCCCCTCCCATTATCAGGCCTCCTATCTCCAGGTCCGGAATGCGCCCCAACATGCGCTTCATGAATCCTGCATCATCCCAGTTCGGGGCGTATACGTTTACCAACACCACCCACGTCCCTTGCAGCCTACTGCTCACCATTACATATCGCCCTCCATTGTCCGCTACAATAGTCTTGGCCTCAAATGACACCCCGCTTTCCCACCAATATTGCCACCCCTCTATTCTTCGCATCCAGTCCCGAGTGGAATACCTGTCCTACCCATCCCTTTCTTAACCTGACCTGGTCTGCCACCTTCAGATGTGCCTCTTGGAGCATGGCCACGTCCACCTTCAGTCCCTTTAAGTGCGCAAACACTCGAGCCCTCTTCACCGGCCCATTCAGGCCCCTCACATTCCACGTTATCAGCCGGATTGGAGGGGCTCTCACCCCCCCCCCCCCCCCCCCCCCCCCCCCCCCCCAACGCCCCGCTGACTAGCCATCTCCTTTTCTGGGCCAGTCCCGTGTCCACGCCTCCCTCACCCTCCAGTCCCCCAGAGGGGGGGACCCCCGTCCCGACCACCTCTTCTGTGTCCCATTCCCTTTCGGCCAGTGCAGCAGCAACCCTTCCCACCCCCCCCCCCCGTTCCCCCCCTCCCCTCCCCCCACTAGACCCCTGTCTAGCTTTTTTGCTCCCCCCATGTCACTCCCGTAAGTCAGCTGAAGCCTGCTGACCCCGCCGTCCCATTGACCTCCCCGCGTGGGAGTCTCCCAATCCATATGTATTCCTTCGTTCCCCTTCCCGCCTTTCTTCCTGCGCGCAGGGAAAAACCCCGCACATTCCAAAGCCCGCTCCGCCCCCTCTGGCGCAGCTCCTGTCGCGGCCTTGTCTCTCTCCCCCAGCCCATGTAACATTTCCTGCGCGTGATTGACCCCCTATATACAACAACCATCACACATCAAACCTCAAACATCCCCCCTACCCTCACAAACCCTCAGTTAGAGTCCAACTTTTCGGCTTGTACAAAGGTCCACGCCTCTTCAGGCGTTTTGAAGTAATAGTGTTGGCCCTTGTATGTGACCCACAGTCGCGCTGGCTGCAGCATTCCGAATTTCACTTCTTTCCGGTACAACACCGCTTTGGCCCGGTTGAAACCCGCTCTCCGCTTTGCAACCTCCGTGCTCCAGTCCGGGTATATTCGGATCTCTGCATTGTCCCACTTACTGCTCCGCTCCTTCTTGGCCCATCTCAGGACCCATTCTCTGTCCGTGAACCGGTGGAACCTCACCACCATCGCACTTGGCGGCTCATTTGCCTGGGGCTTCTTCGCCAGCACCCGATGTGCCCCGTCCAACTCCAGCGGCCTCGAAGGGGCCTTCGTGCCCATCATCGCCTCGCGCATCGTGCTCGCGTATGCCCCGGCATCAGCCCCCTCCACTCCCTCAGGGAGACCCAGGATTCGCAGATTCTTTCTCCTCAACCTGTTCTCCAGGTCTTCGAGTCTTCCCGCCCAACTCTTGTGTAGCACCTCGTTCTGCTCCACTCTCACCGCCAGGCCCACGAGCTCGTCCTCGTTTCTCTGACTCTTTTCTGTACCTCCTGGATCTTAGCTTCGTGGGCCTTCTGCGTGATCCCGAGTCCTTCAATTGCCGAAAGCATTGGCGCCAACATCTCTTTGAGCATCTCCTCGCGCTGCTCCTCGAAGCAGCGCTTGATGAACTCCTGCAGCTCCCCTTTGTCCCTGGCCGCCGCCATTTTGTTTTCTTTCCCTTGCTTCTCCCGTTGCTCCAGTGCCGCTCCTTTGGCCGATACACTTCTGGTCCGTATCATAGAAGTTGGCAGTGTTTGCTTCACCAATCTGCCCCAAAAAGTCTATGGAAACTCCTGAAAAAGGTCTGAGAGTCAGCTCCAGACGGGAGCTGCCGAATGCGCGACCTACTCCTCCATGGCCGCCACCGGAAGCCTCGTCCCTGCTTCTTCAATGGCCCTGGTAGATCTTTTCACAGTTGTTCCCTCTGCTGCTAGAATTCACCTTTGATAGAGTCAAGCCAGATTGCAGCTTTAAGCTTGCCCTTCCCCCGCCTGCATGCTGGAAGAGGCCCTCGTCTACTGCTGCAGCTCAAGCCAAATCTTTCACTGTTTCTGCCGGGTCTGGTAGCCAAACGACACAACACTCCTGGCGGCCACTGTCAGGGGAATGCTGCAGCCTTCTTCCCACACCGGGAAATGTCAAACAAATGCCCTGAGGGCCCTGTAAAAGGCCCAAAAGTCCGTTCCAAGTGGGAGCTGCCGAATATGCGACCTAGCTCTGCATAGCTGCACCCGGAAGTCCTCCTTGCTTCTTTTTATATATATTTTGAAAATTAGAGTTTTATCATTTTTACAGATAACGCAACAAATTTTCAAAACACAACTGGTACAGTACAGAACAAATATTTCTCCAAACGTAAGAATAGAGAAAGACAGGATAAATTCAGAACAATAGTCCTTAATACTAGCGCCCCCTTTTAAAAACATTTTAGAGTACCCAATTATTTTTTTTCCAATTAAGGGGCAATTTAGCGTGGCCAAGCCACCTCCCCTGCACATCTTTGGGTTGTGGGGGTGAGACCCACGCAGACACGGGAAGAATGTGCAAACTCCAAACGGACAGTGACCCGGGGCCGGGATCGAACCTGGATCCTCAGCGCCGTGAGGCAGCAGTGCTAACCACTGTGCCGCCCCCGTTAGCTCCCCTTTTAATGAACCAATCAATCAGAAAATGGGGTGGGGGGATAAGGCCAAATAAACATGATAGGATAATATATCAACTGCACACCTTTATGTATAACGAGATCGTGACTTGCAATATGGCTCCTCGGAAATCTTGAAGGAGCAGGTCAGACAAAGCAGAGCCTATAAATCTGAGATTGAGACCCAGGGCCAGTGACCTGGAGCCGGGATCGAACCCGGGTCCTCAGCGCCAAAGGCAGTGGTGCTAACCACTGCCCCACCGTTAGCACAGTGATTATTATTATAATATTATTGTTATTACCATGTAAATCTCTGATCGACCCTATCCTTCCCTTCTTTGTTGTCCTGCTCTTAATGCACTGATATATTCTTTGATTTTACCTAACAATATCTCTCCATATCCTCTCTCTGCTTTCCGAATTAACTTTTTTATTTCACCCCTGTACTTTCTCTACTCATCCAGGCTTTCTACAGAATAGAGTTTTTTTATGGCTTGTCATAAGCTTTCGTTTTCTGCTTTATCTTACGTTGTTATGCTTCTAGATAAACAGGGGGGAGGGGGTGGGGGGGCTCTAGGTTTGGCAGTACCACCCTTTCTCTTTGTGGCAACATGTCTACACTGTCTACAAGCTGGCGTTTGAACCTGTCCCCTGTGGGCGCCAGGACAACGGAGAAGATGTCTGTCTGTTCCTGAGGCGACCTGTGACTTTGTTTAGACTGCAGGACTGTGCAGCGTCAGCTCATGGCCTTTTTAAACCAAGCGGTCAGTCTTCCCATCACTATTCACGGGATCGTGCTGTTGGCAAATCAGCTGTCACATCAGATTATATAAAACCAACGACCACACTTCGAGAAATATTCCCTTGGCTTTCGGCCAGGGTGAGAATATGAAAAGCAATTGTACGAATGTGGTTGCTTTGTTCGCACTTTGGTACAACGATGACGGATTGGGGAATTGTGTACACGCACATCTGTTACGAATGAAATAATAGACGTGGGAATCATGACTCTGCTGACATGCTCACTTCACAACCAGTGTCTTATTAATTTTTCAAATCCAATCTCGTTAATATGGTAAAACCGAACATGAGTAAAAATAATTAATGTTGAAACTTCATAGCCCCGATGTAATGAAGGGATAAGGCTCTATGGGGGAAGAGAAGGGAATTTGGACTGGCAGAGGGACAGTGGACCAAATGGCCTTCTTCTTTGCTGGAAATCATTATACTCCGATTCTGTTAGTATCATTACCATGGAGTTAGTCGTTTGACAGTATAGAACCTGAGCATTGTTGAGCAGAGAGACTTGCTGGCCAAGCGTTTCACCGTGTACTTATCAGGACAACAATTACTTGTTCCCCCATTACAGTTTGGTAATTTCTTGCAAGACCCTTTGATCAGCAACACCATTAGATTATTGTATTGATTATAAAGTAACAATGGCAGATTTGGTTATTCTACACAACTAATTGCTGCTGCTTTAACAGCATAATTGTACACTCATGGCCTTTCAATTACTTTGTTTTTCACAGAACTTAATTCATTACTGCGCTAATCTGTTTACAATTTTGCATGAGTGCTCTGCTGTCAGCCAATCCAATACTCTCCATTGAAATACCCGAGAAATGGGCAGCACAGTGGCGCAGTGGTTAGCACTGCTGCCTCACGGCACCGAGGTCCCAGGTTCAATCCCGGCTCTGGGTCACTGTCCATGTGGAGTTTGCACCTTCTCCCCGTGTTTGCATGGGGTTCGCCCCCACAGCCCAAAGATGTGCAGGTTAAGTGGATTGTCCTCGCCAAATTGCCCCTTAATTGGAAAAAATGAATTGGGTACTCTAAATTTATATTAAAAAAAAGAAATACCTGGGAAAGTGTAGAATCATAGAATTTACAGTGCAGAAGGAGGCCATTTGGCCCATCGGGTCTGAGGCCGTTGGAAAAGTGCACCCCACTTTTGTTTTTATAAATTTAGAGTACCCAAATCATTTTTTCCAATTAAGGGGCAAACACGGGGAGAATGTGCAAACTCCACACGGATAGTGACCCAGAGTCGGGATCGAACCTGGGACCTCAGCGCCGTGAGGCAGCAGTGCTTTCCGCTGCGCCACGGTGCTGCCCTAAGAGCACCCCACTTAAGCCCACGCCTCCACCCCATCTCAGCAACCCCACCCAACCCTTTGGACACTAAGGGCAGTTTATCACGGCCAATCCACCTAACCTGCACATCTTTGGACTGTGGATGGAAACCGGAGCACCCGGGGGAAACACAGGGAGAACGTGCAAACTCCACACAGACAGTGACCCAAGCTGGGAATTGAACCTGGGACCCTGGAGCTGTGAAGCGACAGTGCTATCCACTATTCTACTGTGCTACAAACATATGGAGAGGCAAGTACGACCGTAACCATAGAGCACCTCTCAGAGCTTCTCACCTACTGGGTATGAAATGCCGTGATTCCAGGCAATTATGGAAACAAGACGCCACCCGCCCCCAAAGAACCAAAAGCACGAGTGCAAGGAATCATCGGCTAACGTCCTTTTGCAGGATCGGTTGTTCACCAGGACACAGAGAAAAAACCCAGACTGTCGTCTGGCCATGCAGGAGGGAATGAAAACAGAGAGCACTGGATATACTCAGCAGGTCGGGCAGCATCTGTGCTGCCGGATCTGCTGAGTATTTCCAGCACTTTCTGTTTTTGTTTCAGATTTCCAGTACTTGCCGTGTTTAGCTTTTCACAGGCGTGCAGACAGGATCCGTGTGACACTCCAATTGAAGAGCAGCCCCTCTGACAGTGCAGCACACCCTCCCTCAATACTGCGCTGGGCCACATGACATTATCCAGGGACTCAAATCCCACAACTTTCTCTCCCTGATCGGATGGTGCAATCAACAGAACTAAACAGACAACGGAATAAAAGTCAAACAGGGAGATAAACACAGCGAAATTCAATAAAGCAGAAGTAGTTACAGAAATAGCAGAAAGGAGCAGCGATCAAAGTGGAACGTGAGCCTGTTAATGGACAGACCTCAAGAGGGACAGTGATGGTTCCGGATAGATAATATGGGAGGTGGACATAAGAACAGCAGAAATGCGAGAGAGGAAACATCACAAGAAGAGGCTCAGGGCGGTTAGAAGATCCAGACGGAAGGAGAGAAATAGAGAGACTTTATATTTTATTTTCGAGTGTTTTCATCAGGCGATGTTCCACCTTGTACCTTGCAATAAAAAAAATTACTGTTGCTTGATAGCATGGAACTTGCATTTTGCTGAAAAGAGAGACATGTCGCTGAAGCTTTTCATCTTGCACTCATCAGGCCAAATACAAGAATGCCAAATTTCAAACAATCACAACAATTTATACTACAGGGGAAGAAAGTGCTGATTAGTTGGCAGGTCGACTCTGATGTGTTGCCATGGAGAAGGCAACATAAGACCATAAGACATAGGAGCAGAATTAGGCCACTCGGCCCATCGATTCTGCCCCGCCATTCAATCATGGCTGATATTTTTCTCATCCCCATTCTCCTGCCTTCTCCCCATAACCCCTGATCCCCTTATTGATCAAAAACCTATCTATCTCTGTCTGAAAGACACTCGGTGAATTGGCCTCCGCAGCCTTCTGTGGCAAAGAGTTCCACAGATTCACCACGCACTGGCTGAAGAAATTCCTCAGAGGAATTCCTCAGAGGAAACAGAGGAACTATAAGATCCCCAAGCTCTCAGATAATTTGAAAAAATGCACAAGGCTTGAACATATTCCTTTTGTTTGCAGAGAATGGGTTCATATGTATAAATATATGTGCTACCAGCAAGCGTAATGAGCCACATTATGAGCTTGGCTGATTATCTTCAACTGGTTGTTAGTGTAGCTGTTAGGACACTCAGGCTTGTTCAACAAGTGCTTCCCTACTGCAGCATCATATCTAACTCAATGTTCAATTTGGGTTTTGCAAGCATGGGATGGTTGAGTAATAAATAAAATGAGCTCTGCAGTGAAGTGGACACGTGTACGAGTCAAATAAGGATTTATTTACATGGTTCAGCTGTTGCCATGCTTCTACATTATAGCCACCAGAACAGAGTGACAATGCCAGGGAAGAACTAATATACATGCCACAGAAAACCTGGCCCAAATAACAAAACAGTTGTAAAATTGAGCATTAAAATGAGCAAAATAGTGTGGATGCTGGAATCTGAAACAAGAACAGAGGATGCTGGAAAGATGCAGCAAGTCTGCCAGCATCTATTAGGAGA
The DNA here is from genome assembly GCF_047496885.1 of Scyliorhinus torazame. Classification (NCBI taxonomy): domain Eukaryota; kingdom Metazoa; phylum Chordata; class Chondrichthyes; order Carcharhiniformes; family Scyliorhinidae; genus Scyliorhinus; species Scyliorhinus torazame. The sequence goes on from NC_092734.1 coordinate 10,950,911, forward strand.
GAAAACAGGGCTAACGTTTCGAGACCTTTGGCTCTTCATCAGAACTGGAGGGAGGGAGAAAGTGTTCGAGCTATAGAAACTAAAATAAAATTGAGGTAATGGATTTCAGGTTGTAAAGGGTTCATGGCATCAGGTGAAAGAAAGACTTACGTTCCTATAGTACCTTTCTCAACCTAAGATGTATCAAAGCACTTCACGGCCAACATTGCCCTTAGCGAGGTGCAGTCTTTGTTGTGGTGGAGGAAACAGGGCAGCCAATTTATGCACAGCAAGATCGCACAATCGGCAATTAAATAAATGACCAGGTATTTCTATTTTAATAACGTTGGTTTTCGGGATAAATATTAACCAGGGCATCAAAGAGACGTCACCAGATCTTATCTGAAGTGTTGCCATGGGATCTTTTACATCAGCCTAAAAGGAGTGGGCCAGGTCTCAGCTTAACGTCACATCTGAAAGGGTCAACCTTTGTTTGTAAAGTCTTTGGAGAAGGGAATAATCCCACCAGCTTCTGAATCATAGACAAAAGTGCTGACACTGAGCATAGTTATTTTTTTATTTAAAAAAAATAAATTTTAGAGTATCCAATTATTTTTCCAATTAAGGGGCAATTTAGTGTGACCAATCCACCTCCCCTGCACATCTTTGGGTTGTGGGGGCAAAACCCACGCAGGCACGGGGAGAATGTGCAAACTCCACACGGACGGTGACCCAGGGCCGGGATTCAAACCCGGGTCCTCAGCGCCGTGAGGCAGCAATGCTAACCACTGTGCCACGTGCCGCCCCTACACTGAGCATAGTTGGCAAGCACAATAGCATCGTCCCTCAAGACGCATCCTTGGAATCAATTACCCAGTTTGGCACCAAAACTGATTAAGGATGGCGAATGCATGAGGCGTTCTGATTTTCTGTCCCAAGGAGGAACAGTACTTCATTCCTGGGCATCGCACATCTTCCAACATGGCACCCGGAAGAAAAACATTCCTGTTTTGGGAACTTGCTTTGCAAAGGAAGCTTGCTGCATTTCCCTGCATGACCACAGTCAGTGCGCATTCATACTGCTTGTTGCACGTAAAGAAATTTATAGAAATATGAGATAGTGCTCTTCTGTTGATTTATTTTGCTTTCGAGAGAGTCTGTGATCAAACAAAATGATTGCCTTACCTTTAAAGAAAAGAGGAAGAATTGTCTTTGGGCCCACAAGAAGGCATTTAAGGGCAGCACGGTGACGCAGTGGTTAGTGCTGTTGCCTCACGGCGCTGAGGTCCCAGGTTCAATCCCAGCTCTGGGTCACTGTCTGTGTGGAGTTTGCACATTCTCCCCGTGTTTACGTGGGTTTCACCCCCACAACCCAAAGATGTGCAGGCTAGGTGGATTGGCCATGCTAAATTGCTCCTTAATTGGAAAAAATGAATTGGGTAGTCTAAATTTATTTTTTAAAAAGGCATTCAAACAGCTGAAATTGCGTTTGGTTGAGCAACAATAATAAAACTGGGATCATATTTGTGAGAAGCTGGAATGAACTGGGAGTTCTTGGCAAGGCTGGTGTGTTGGACGTCGCTTCCGGTGGTGCAAGTGACTTTGGCTACATGTCCTCCAGGTTTGTGCACTTTACTGAGCAGGTTCCTGACCCATGTCCCATAGAATATCCCAGAGATGGTGAAAGAGAACCAGAAACGTGCAAAAAACGAATGACTGGCAACGACAAAATCTCTCGAGGGGGCGGCTTGGTGGCGCAGTGGTTAGCACAGCTGCCTCACGGCGCCAAGGACCCGGGTTCAATCCCGGCCCCGGGTCACTGTCCGTGTGGAGTTTGCACATCCACCCCCCCGTGTCTGCGTGGGTCTCACCCCCACAACCCAAAGATGTGCAGGGTAGGTGGATTGGCCACGCTAAATTACCCCTTAATTGGAAAAGAAAGAATTGGGTACTTTAACATTTTTTTTAAAAAAAAACAACAAAATCTCTACTCGCACCATAATGGTGCCTTTCGAGATTTGCGCTCACTGTTAAACGTGCATCGCACACTCTGCAGTAAGATGGCAGGAGTTCATTGGGAATGAATGAAAGGACATTTATCTCAGTCAGATTAAGTGCTGGCGGTTATTTGCTGTGTGTGCGGCAGTTCATAAAATATTCCTTTAGAGGGAGCCCTGATACAAGTTACCAAGATGGAAACTGTTCTGGATGCACGCCTCTCTACCAACCGGCATCTCAAAGCACTTTCCAGCCAGTGAAACGCTTTTGAAGCGTAGCCACAAATGTAACATAGGGGCCAAATCAGGCTGATTGAGCACAGCAAGCTCCCAAAAACAGCTATGTAATAACGAACAGACAATCTGTCCTTTTGCGATGCTGGTTAATGGATGAATGTTGGCCAGGTCACCAGAGGGAACTCCCCTGCTCTTCTTTGATCATACTGTACTGCCACGGGATCTTTTACATGCACCCGAGCAGGCCGCTGGGGCCTGGGGTTTAAACATCTCACCTGAAAGGCAGCATTCTTTGTAAGGAGCATCCAGGAGAGTTTTTTAGAGCAGTATGTAAATAGTCCAACTCGGGAAGGGGACATACTGGACCTGGTATTGGGGAATGATCCCTGCCAGGTGGTTGAAGTTTCAGTCGGGGATTACTTTGGGAATAGTGATCGCAATTCCGTAAGTTTTAGAATACTCATGGACAAAGACGAGAGTGGTCCTAAAGGAAGAGTGCTAAATTAGGGGAAGGCTAACTATACCAAAATCCAGCAGGAGCTGGGGAATGTGGATTGGGAGCAGCTGTTTGAAGGTAAATCCACATTTGATATATGGGAGGCTTTTAAAGAGAGGTTGATTCGAGTGCAGGACAGACATGTCCCTGTGACAATGAGGGATAGAAATGGCAAGATTAGGGAACCATGGATGACAGGTGAAATTGTGAGTCTAGCTAAGAGGAAAAAGGAAGCATACATGAGGTCTAAGCAACTGAAGACAGACGAAGCTTTGGAAGAATATCGGGAATGTAGGACCAATCTGAAATGAGGAATCAAGAGGGCTAAAAAGGGTCATGAAATATCTTTAGCAAACAGGGTTAAGGAAAATCCCAAAGCCTTTTATTCATATATAAGGAGCAAGAGGATAACTAGAGAAAGGGTTGGCCCACTCGAGGACAAAGGGGGAAAGTTATGCGTGGAGCCAGAGAAAATGGGTGAGATTCTTAACGAGTACTTTGGATCGGTATTCACCGAGGAGAGGGACATGACAGATGTTGAGGTTAGGTATAGATGTTTGATTACTCTAGGTCAAGTCGGCATAAGGAGGGAGGATGTGTTGGGTATTCTAAAAGGCATTAAGGTGGACAAGTCCCCAGGTCCAGATGGGATCTATCCCAGGTTGCTGAGGGAACTGAGAGAGGAAATAGCTGGGGCCTTAACAGACATCGTTGCAGCATCCTTGAACATGGGTGAGGTACTGGAGGTCTGGAGAATTGCTAACGTTGTCCCCTTGTTTAAGAAAGGTAGCCGGAATAATCCGGGTAATTATAGATCGGTGAGCCTGACGTCAGTGGTAGGGAAGCTGCTGGAGAAGATACTGAGGGATAGGATCTATTCCCATTTGGAAGAAAATGGGCTTATCAGTGATAGGCAACATGGTTTTGTGCAGGGGTCATGTCTTACAAACTTAATAGAATTCTTTGAGGAATTGACAAAGTTGATTGATGAGGGAAGGGCTGTAGATGTCATATACATGGACTTCAGTAAGACATTTGATAAAGTTCCCCATGGTAGGCTGATGGAGAAAGTGAAGTCTCATGGGGTCCAGGGTGTACTAGCTAGATGGATAAAGAACTGGCTGGGCAACAGGAGACAGAGAGTAGTAGTGGAAGGGAGTTTCTCAAAATGGAGACAGGTGACTAGTGGTGTTCCACAGGGATCCGTGCTGGGACCACTGTTGTTTGTGATATACATAAATGATCTGGAGTAAGGTATAGGTGGTCTGATTAGCAAGTTTGCAGATGACACTAAGATTGGTGTAGTAGCAGATAGTGAAGGGGACTGTCAGAGAATATAGCAGAATATAGATAAATTGGAGAGTTGGATGGAGAAATGGCAGATGGAGTTCAATCCGGGCAAATGCGAGGTGATGCATTTTGGAAGATCCAATTCAAGAGCGAACTATACGGTAAATGAAAAAGCCCTGGGGAAAATTGATGTACAGAGGGATCTGGGTGTTCAGGTCCATTGTACCCTGAAGGTGGCTGCGCAGGTCGATAGAGTGGTCAAGAAGGCATACAGCATGCTTTCCTTCATCGGAAGGGGTATTGAGTACAAGAGTCGGCAGGTCATGTTACAGTTGTATAAGACTTTGGTTCGGCCACATTTGGAATACTGCGTACAGTTCTGGTCGCCACATTACCAGAAGGATGTGGATGCTTTGGAGAGGGTGCAGAAGAGGTTCACCAGGATGTTGCCTGGCATGGGCGCTAGTTATGAAGAAAGGTTGAGTAGATTAGGATTATTTTCATTAGAAAGACGGAGGTTGAGGGGGTACCTCATTGAGGTCTACAAAATCATGAGATGTATAGACCGGGTGGACAGCAAGAAGCTTTTTCCCAGAGTGGGGGACTCAATTACTAGGGGTCACGAGTTCAAGGTGAGAGGGGAAAAATTTAAGGGAGATATGCGTGGAAAGTTCTTTACGCAGAGGGTGGTGGGTGCCTGGAACGCATTGCCGGCTGAGGTGGTAGAGGCGGGCACGATAGCATCATTTAAGATGTATCTAGACAGATACATGAATGGGCAGGGAGCAGAGGGATACAGATCCTTAGAAAATAGGCGACAGTTTTAGATAGAGGATCTGGATCGGCGCAGGCTGGGAGGGCCAAAGGGCCTGTTCCTGTGCTGTAATTTTTCTTTGTTCTTTGTATTCCCTCAGAACCGCATTGGGATCAAAGTGCCAGCTTTTGAATTTTTTTTTGCGCTCGATTCCTGGAGTGGGACTTGAACCCAGAAGGCTTGTGAGTCAGAGGCAAGAGTTGCTGCGACTGATCCACACAACTGGCATTGAATCAAGTGACACAGCAAAGGGGTGAGAGAGAGAGAGGGGGGAGAGAAGCAAAAAGATTAAGGAAAGCGAAAAAGTGATAAAGTGGAGGGCAGAGGCAGCAATAGGGAAGAAAGACATGAGTTAAGATGGGGAGAGGTGGTGAAGGTGGAGGGCAAGGTGGGCACGTTTACAGTACAATCTGAGCAAAGCAGCTGATGTTTCACACCCACACTGGAGTTGTGGTGTAAATGCATCTTTAAACGTACATCCACGGGCGGCACTTGGCACAGTGGTTAGCACTGTGACTACGGCGCTGAGGACCCAGGCTTGAATCCCGGCCCTGGGTCACTGTCCATGTGGAGTTTGTACATTCTCCCCGTGTCTGCGTGGGTCTCACCCCCACAACCCAAAGGTGTTCAGGTTAGGTGGATTGGCCACGCTAAATTGCCCCTTAATTGGAAAACGAAAAAAATAATTGGGTACTCTAAATTTGTAAAACAAACATACATGCATGCTGAATAGTTGCATCTCAAGATTCTTCCCCTGTGACCCCAGATATAACACATTCTTGTACCACAGTATCACGCACCCAGGTCACAATTAGACTTTCAGAATGGAGATTAAGCTTTTTTGCTTTTCTTATCCTCACACATAATGCATTTCTCTGTCTTTACTAAACTAACACAAGCATTGATTGGAGTAGTGCTTTAATGGCGATAGGAGTAGCATCGCTCAATTTTGTGCTGTTTCCTGCACATTATCCATTTTTTGTTTTGATCTCTCTGTGTATTTATGTAAAGTGCCGTGGGAGGTTTATTTCTACCATAAATACAAGTTGGGGGTAAAAAGGAGGCAAGTAAACTGTGATAATACTGTGATAAATGTGAAAGGCTTTTGTCTGCAGAGTGGATGATGTAAGGAATAGATTTATATCAACAGCAAAACTCTGCAGATCCTGGGTTTCTGATTTACCTTAAAGTTTCCTATTTAAATCAAACGGCTCTTTAAAAAGATGGATGAAAGTGTCTAAATATAAATATACTGCCCTTGCTCCAGCACATTGCCATTATACTTCAAATATCTCATTCCATCAGAAAGACAGACAGAGTTAGTCATCTCTCACTGGAGCTGGAAGCTTACATAAATATTCCCCCTTCAGTCTCTCTCTTTCTTCCACTTGTCAGTCTGCAAACAAAAACAGAAAATACTGGACAATCCCAGCAGGTTTGACAGCATCTGTGGAGAGAGAAGGGCGCTGACGTTTCGAGCCTGGGTGTCTCTTTGTCAAAGCTTTTCTCTCCACAGATGAGGTCAGACTTGTCGAGATTGTCCAGTATTTTCTGTTTTTTGTTTCAGATTCCAGCATCCGCAGTAATTTGCTTTTTTGAGGCTGCAAACTTTGACTCCATCACACCAATGAAGCTCAATTGACCGCAGCACCATTTACAGCAATAATTGTGGCCTTGTGGGGCGGCAGGGTGGCACAGTGGTTAGCACTGCTGCCTCTCGGGTTCGATCCCGGTCCCGGGTCACTGTCCGTGTGGAGTTTGCACATTCTCCCCCTGTCTGCATGGGTCTCACCTCCAACAACACAAAGATGTGCAGAGTAGGTGGATTGGCCACGCTAAATTGCCCCTTAATTGGGAAAAAAAAGAATTGGATACTCTAAATTTATTTTTTAAAAATAACTGTGGCCTTGCACTTACATTTTGCTTTATCAGTCACATAAATGCCTCTCTGGGTTAGAGATGAGGGCCAACGCTTTCGGCTCTGGGGTCTTGAGATCCCTGTCGACATGAGAGCTAAGTGGCGGAAGAAGCGTACGCACAGGCTGAAGCGTAACAGACGAAAGGTGAGGCAGAGGCCGAGGTGAACAACTGCTGAAGATGCAGTACTGACCAGGCTTTGATGAATCTTACATGGCAAATGGACACTGACTCTTCTGTTTATGCATCTTTTTCTAAGACCCAACGATATAGGCACCTTGGATGCTGGCCATGAGAAGATCTGTACGTTGATCTCTTCTGGTACTGTGCCTTCATGTACAGTCGTTGTGAAATAAAATAGGGAAACTGAAAAAAAAAGAGGTGAGGGCCAACAGAATGAAGCCATGCGGACATAATTCGTTCCACCCTTCGAAAGTTTTTTGAAAGCTCGTTCATGGAATGCAGGCATCACTGGCTTGATCGGCATTTGTCATCCATCCTCTAATTGCCCTTGAACCGAGGGGTTGGCCATTCCAGAGGGCAATTAAGTAAGAGTCAACCACATTGTTGTGGGTCTGCAGTCAGGTCAGCATCGGTGAGCCTGATGGCATTTTGCACCGATCAGTGATAGCCGAGCAACATTCCCGATTCTTCTTATGAATTAAATTCAAATTCGGCAGTGGTGGGATTTGAACCCGTGTCTGCACAGCATTATCCAGGGCCTCTCGGTTAGTAGTCCAGTGGTATTACCACTGAGCCACCAGCTCCCCTTGAAGACGGCTCATCCTTATTCTCTACAGGATATGGGGCAGCACGGTAGCACAGTGGGTAGCACTGTTGCCTCACCGCTCCAGGGTCCCAGGTTCGATTCCCGGCTTGTGTCACTGTCTGTGTGGAGTCTGCACGTCCTCCCCGTGCCTGCGGGCGTCCTCCCACAAGTCCCGAAAGACGTGCTGTTAGGTAATTTGGACATCCTGAATTCTCCCTCAGTGTACCCGAACAGGTGCCAGAATGTGGCGACTAGGGGCTTTTCACAGTAACTTCATTGCAGTGTTAATGTAATGTTGTGGGTCAGGGTTTAGAGAACCCCAAAGTGTATCATGGAGTTCACCTGACCCACAACGTTTAATAGGTTGTGGTATGGGGAGCACACGGCCCACTCTACAGGTGTGGTACAACAGAAATGGAAAAGTATTTTTTAAAGCAAAACAATGTTTATTCTATGAACTCAAGTTAACCTTTTTAAAACATACAGTGAACATCTTAGCAACCATTAATTCAAATACACCCCCCAAAGAATACAACACTAAGTAATCTGTATACTGTTCTTTTAACAATCAAAAGACTTAACACACCTCCAAACAGAAGCACATCAGGGTTTACATTCAATACTGAAAACATTTATAATTCACAAAATGATTAAGATAGTCTTTGGATGGCAGACTTCAGATGCAGCTCACTGAAAAGCAAGACACACCCAAGCTTTTTCTCAAACTGAAACTAAAAAGCAGAAGTAGAGCTCAGCTCCACCCACACTCTGACATCACTCCAGCAACATGAGCAGCTCCATTTCTTAAAGGTACATTTCTTAAACACCCATTTCTTAAAGTTACTCTCGCATGACACCTCCCCACAAGAAAAAAAACCCCATCAATTTCAAGATGGTTTCATTTTTCACCTCTGCACTATCCTTTAAGAAATGCACACAGTAAATATACTTGTTCGGTTCAAAAAAACAACACACGCAAACAGGTATAATAATATAGTTCATTTTTCTTCTCGTTCTTCTTCCTCCAACTGAAATCCATCTCAATTGACAGTCTCTTTGAACAAGAAAGTCTCTGCACGATCTCCATTCCTCTATGCCTCAGCATTTCTCTTTAAAGTCAGATAATTTAGTTCAATCTGATCATAGAATCACTTGCAATTCTCCAACACAGGAGCATTGGTTATCACAATTTTCAGGCAGTCAAATGCCTGTTGAAACTCCGCTGTCCATTGAACTTTGCGACCGTTCTTCAGCAAGTCTATCAGTGGAGCAATTACAAAACTTTTGCACAAATGTTCGATGAAATCCACTCATGCCAAGAAATTGTATTATTTCCTTTTGTCTCGAGGATATCGAAAACTCCTCAAGGAAAGTGACTTGGGCTTTTCCAAATTCACTTTTGGCTAGGTTTATCACCAAACCCGCCTCCTGAAGTCGATTGAATAACTCCATCAGATGTTTCAAATGTTCTTTCCATGTCTGGCTGAAAATGACCAGATCGTCGATATATACCGCACAATTGGGTAATCCTGAAACGACTTTGTTAGTTAACCGTTGAAATGTGGCTGGGGCGTTTTTCATGCCAAATGGCATAACTTTGAATTGGTATATACCATCTGGAGTCACAAAAGCTGAACTCTCCTTCGCCCTTTCGGATAAAGGTACCTGCCAGTAACCTTTAAGTAAATCCAATTTGGAAATAAAAGCGGACTGTCTCACTTTCTCAATGCAATCCTCCAAACGTGGGATAGGATAAGAGTCTTGTAACTGCATTAACCTTTCTATAGTCCACACACAACTGTTGGGTACCGTCTGGTTTAGGTACCATCACTATGGGTGAGCTCCATTGGCTGCAACCCACTTCAATTATGCCATTTTTAGGCATACTCTCAATCTCTTGGTTAACCAGTGCCAATTTTAAAGGGTTAAGTCTATATGGATGTTGTTTGATTGGAACAGCATTTCCCACATCTACATCATGTATAGCCATTTTAGTACTTCCCAATTTATCTCCACAATCTTGCCCATGTGATATCAATAACTCTTTCAGGTCAGTTTGTTTTTCCTCTGGGAGATAACTCACAATTTATCCCAATTTTTAAGAAGATCCTCATTTTCCAATTTAATTTGAGGTATGTCAAATTCACAGTCATCTGGAGTTGGTTCGTCACTTTTAGAATTAGAATCATTAAAACCTCCTTTTTCTCTCCTTCCCTTTCAAAGTACCTTTTAAGCATATTCACATGACACACTCGGTGAGTCTTCCTTCTATCTGGTGTTTTTATCACATAATTCACCTCACTTAATTTCCTTTCAATCTGATAAGGGCCACAAAACCTAGCTTTTAAAGGCTCACCTACCACTGGTAACAACACTAAAACTTTATCTCCACTGGCAAAACTGCGAACTTTGGATTTCTTGTCCGCGACCCGTTTCATCACATTTTGTGCAACTTTCAAATGTTGTCTAGCCAATTCACGCACTCTATTTAATCGTTCCCTAAAATTTGATACATAATCCAATAATGTAATTTCCGATTTCTCACTCACCAATTTTTCCTTAATCAATTGAAGTGGTCCTCTTACCTCATGACCAAAAATTAGTTCAAAAGGACTAAATTTGGTTGACTCATTAGGTACATCCCTAATTGCAAACAGTACGAATGGAATTCCTTTATCCCAATCCTCTGGATAACCTTGACAATAAGCCCTCAACATTGTCTTTAATGTCTGATGCCACCTTTCTAACGCTCCCTGCGATTCTGGATGATACGCAGTTGATTTAAATTGTTCTATTCCCAAGCTATTGTGGCCACTTAAAATGGCCAACTCCCAATTCAAAATGGCGAACGGCAAAGGCTGATGGGAAAGTCAGCCAACAAGACAAAAACCAGCAGCTGCAGGTTGGCTGTGTATTTACCTCTGGAAAGGCCAGACAAGGTCGATACCAGCAACCATCAGCATAACAAAACAACAGCCATCTGCATACTAATGAGCAATCCCCAGGAACAATAAGCAACATTTAGACACACAAAGCAAAACCAGATTCTTCGGCGCCAGCAGGAGCCTACACAAAAGGAGGTGAACGAGCACCTCAAGACCGCCCATCGATCAGGGAACCGCTCCAGCATTGGAGAAAATCAAACCAAGCGATTGGGACAAAGTCCAATCACTTGGGACCAGGTACAGGGTCCGCCCCGAAAGGCGGGAAGCCCCTGGGGACGAAAAGAATTGAGCCCCAAGTTCAAATCGCTCTCTTCTTCTCCACCTCTTCGCTCTCTTCACGCTCTTCTTCCTGCCCGGGTCACCCAACAACAACGAACCAACATTGACCGTGACCGGAGCAGTGAAGATCGAAATCGTAAGTCTTAATTCAACGCTCGCTACGAGATGGGTGCTCCTAGCTATCAATCTGTACCAACTTCGAATCCCGCAGGCTCAGAACCCGAACGAAAGGCCATTTGTTTCCCTGACCTGGTGGGCCAGTCCGAAGTTAAGTATTGGCCTGTTAGTTGTAGAAGTAGCTTAGATGTAGAATTTGTGCATGAGTAGCGATTACTGTGTATAATAAATGTGCTTTGATTTAAATCTTACTAATCGGTGTATTGGATTATTGATCATTTTTCGGACTTGCACCTCGTGGCGGTATCATAAAGATACCTGGTGACTCGAGAGCAAAGGTAATAAAATAGAGCAATTGAACCAAGGCAAAGTTAGCAACACTATCCATAACTTCTTTGAATAACCTCGAGGTAAAATTTGATCCTTGATCCGATTGTATTTCTATGGGTAGTCCATATCTAGTAAAGAATTTAAGTAACTCCTCCACAATCTTTTTAGCTGTAATATTACGTGATCCTACGCAATCAATTAGGACTCTTGTAAAAGGTTCCTCAAATGTTGGAATGGGTATTAAGGGTGATGGTTTTATCACTGCTTGAGGTTTCCCTATCACTTGACATGTGTGACATGATTGACAAAATTTAACTACATCTTTATGTAGTCCAGGCCAATAAAAATGTTTCTGGGTTTTAGCTTGAGTTTTCCTTATCCCCAAATGACCTCCCACTGGTACCTCATGTGCAACTCGCAACACCTCCTTTCTATACCCTACCGGCAATACTACTTGATTAACTTTTGCCCACTTTTCATCCGCCTGCATATGTAAAGGTCTCCATTTTCTCATCAAGACATCACTTTTACGGTAATAACACTCTGGTATACATTCAGATTCCTCTTCCGTGTATGCTTTTGGATACATCCGTTGTATTTTTATATCTTTCTGTTGTAACTCTGCCAATTTTCCTGAACTAAAAATATCCGCCTCCTCCTCCACCTGTTCTTGTTCTTTTTCAACCATCTGATCAAAACTCGTTTCTGATAATTGCACTTCAACTTCTTCTTCACTCTTTGATTTCTCCTCTTGTCTTAACCTGTGACTTTGCGACCTTGTTACTACACAATTCAGAAAAATCCCAGGATATTTGTCCTTCAACACTTCAGTTGTCTGATTTTCCACTGGCTTATCAACCACAGTAGGCATCACTCCCACTTGCAATCCAGCTATATCATTACCCAAGATAAACTGTATTCCTGGACAAGATAGTTTCTCTATTACTCCTACTGCCACTTCACCACTCTTCACTGGACTTTCCAACCTTACCTTATATAATGGAACGCTACTCCTCTCACCCTGAATTCCACATATTACCACCTTTTCTGGCAACACTCTTCCCAAACTACATAACTCCTCATCTCTTACCATTAAAGATTGACTAGCTCCCGTATCTCTTAAAATTGTGACTTCTTTACCTGCTCCCCCTGATACACATGAGTAAACTTTACCCACACAAGTAAATTCTTTAAAGACATCTGGCACCTTCTTATCAATCACCTCTTGAACAGGCTGTACAATCTTTTGCACCTCCTTCGCTTCCCTTGGGCTTTCCTTTACCACTCTAACAAACCCCACTGTCTTATCCTGTTTTACTACATCAGCCTTCCCAGTGCTTTTCTTCATTCACCAACACTGTGACTTTACATGGCCTCGTTTATTACAGTGAAAACATTTGAAACTTTTAATTTATTTTCCACCCTCCTGGATTTCTTTTTTAATCTGAGATACACTCTCCATATTATCTCCCATCAGATCACCTTTACCTTTACCACTTGAGTATTTCTCATGTCCCCAGTTTCTATCCCTCACCGGCTGAAACTGATGTCGGAAACCAAGCTTTAATTTATGAACTAATACATAATCACCTGCCATTTCTGCTGCTAATCTCGCAGTTTTAACCCTCTGCTCTTCCACATGAGTTCTCACTACATCAGGAATTGAATTTTTAAACTCCTCCAAAAGTATAATTTCTCTGAGAGCTTCATACGTTTGGTCTATTTTCAAAGCCCTTATCCACCTATCAAAATTATTCTGTTTGATTCTTTCAAACTCCATGTATGTTTGACCAAATTCTTTCCTTAAACCTTTCTCTGTAAGCTTCAGGCGCTAGTTCATATGCACCTAAGATGGATTTTTTCACCTCCTCATATGTCTCAGATACCTCCTCCGGTAGTGACGCAAACACTTCACTAGCTCTACCTACCAGCTTTGTTTGAATCAGTAATACCAACATGTCCTGTGGCCATTTCATTTGTTTAGCTACCTTCTCAAATGAAATGAAAAAGGCTTCCACATCCTTCTCGTCAAACCTTGGCAATGCTTGGACATATTTAAATAGATTCCCACCAAGCCTTCGACTTTGATGCTCTTTCTCGCTATCCTCATCACTATCATTCAACTGTACATTTCCCTTTACGTCTGCCAATTTTAACTGACTGTCATGTTTCATGGCCATTTTCTTAAGTTCAAACTCTCTCTCTTTATCTTTTTCCCTTATCTGTATCTCCCTTTCTTTTTCTTTTTGTTCTGCTAGGGCTATTCTTTCTTTTCTCCTTTCTTCTCTCTCCTTTTCTTTTTCCTCTCTCTCTCTCTTTCGTATTCAAGCTGCTTTAATTCTTTCTCATGTTCCATTTGTTTAATTTGCAACTGAATTTTTGCCATTTCCAATGAGTCAAACTGCATCTCAGGCAACTTTAAATGCTTATCCTCCGCCATAATTACCTCATCTTTTCGCACTTTGTCAGGTAATGTTAACTGCAATGTTTTTGCCAAATCTAACAGTCTACTTTTAGTCTCTGTCCGTAAGGTACTGTGTGTGACCGTCTCCACCCCCAAAAACTTCAGAGCCTCTGAAAGAGCCATTGTCCACAACACACTCCCCACTTAAACTAAAATACCACACCTGAAAAGCAACCACAATATGCTCACCCCTCACCGTCTTTAAGTTCACTAAGCCAATCCAATAGATATACTTTTATCCCCCTCCAACCCCCAATTGTTATGGGCCTAGGTTTAGAGAATCCCAAAGTGTATCATGGAGTTCACCTGACCCACAACGTTTAATATATTGTGATATGGGGAGCACACGGCCCACTCTACAGGCGTGGTACAGCAGAAATGAACGAGTATTTTTTAAAACAAAACAATATTTATTCAATGAACTCAAGTTAACCTTTTTAAAACAAACAGTGAATATCTTGGCAACCATTAATTCAAATACACCCCCCAAAGAATACAACACTAAGTAATCTGTATACTGTTCTTTTAACATTCAAAAGACTTAACACACCTCCAAACAGAAGCACATCAGGGGTTACATTCAATACTGAAAACATTTATAATTCTGAATTCACCAAATGATTAAGATAGTCTTTGGATGGCAGACTTCAGATGCAGCTCACTGAAAAACACAGACACACCCAAGCTTTTTTTCAAACTGAAACTAAAAAGCAGAAGTAGAGCTCAGCTCCACCCACACTCTGACATCACTCCAGTAACATGAGCATCTCCATTTCTTAAAGGTACATTTCTTAGACACCCATTTCTTTTTTTTTGAAAATATATTTATTCAAATTTTTCAACAAATTCTCAACAAAACCCACCCCAACAAGAAAAAGAAACAAAAACACAACAAGCAGAAATTATACATTGGATTTCCCCCGAATACAATAACCCCCCATATAACAGTAGAAAACACAAATAGGGAAACCCCCCCACCTGAACCCAAGCTCCACCCCAAAAGAACCCCCCCCCCCCACCCCCCCGGGCCTGCTGCTGCTGCTGACTTCCTCCTAACGCTCCGCGAGATAGTGTAGGGACGGTTGCCACCGCCTGACAGACCCTTGCACAGACCCTCTCAAGGCAAACTTTATCCTCTCCAGCTTGATAAACCCTGCCATGTCATTGATCCAAGCTTACACACTAGGGGGCTTTGCAATCTTCCACAGTAACAAAATCCTCCGCCAGGCTACCAGGGACGCAAAGGCCAGAATACCGGCCTCTTTCGCCTCCTGCACTCCCGGCTCGTCCGATACCCCAAAGAATGCTAATCGCCAGCTTGGCTTGACCCGGGCGTTCACCACCTTGGACATAGTCCTCGCAAAACCCCTCCAAAACCCATCCAGCGCCGGGCACGACCAGAACATATGGACATGATTTGCCGGGCTCCCCGAGCACCTCCCACATCTGTCCTCCACCCCAAAGAACCGACTCAACCTCGCCCCTGTCATATGCACTCTGTGAGTAACTTTAAACTGTATTAGGCTGAGCCTGGCGCAAGAGGCGGAAGAATTAACCCTACTCAGGGCATCAGCCCACAGATCCTCATCTATCTCCTCCCCAAGCTCCTCCTTCACTTGCCCTTTAACTCCTCTTTACACTCTTTGACAAAGAGAAATGACCTTGAAAGTGGGAACCTGTTCCTGCCAAGCGTCTGTACTTAATAGCGGAAGGCTTCACATTTGATGGTTGACGAGCACCAGCTGTGCCAACTCTGTGTCAACGCTAGAGAAATCAGCACAGAAGATTAAATGGACAGAAATATTACAGATTGCCAGTTTTATTTTCATTCTCCTTTCAACAATTAAGGAAAATGAACTTGAGAGAGGAGCAATATTAAAAATCCTATATTTGCATGTCTTCTTAGTTTTTCCCTGATAAAGTCCTATGTGCCCATGTAAACCTGTCTCACTCTCCTTGTGTCCTCCAGCACTACTACTGATGAAAGGGTGTAATCACAGCATGACCCATTCACAGAGGTAGCTTCCCTTACAAATGGACCTGGAAATTTATAATGAAAATATTATAATAATAATCTTTATTGTCACAAGTAGGCTTACTGTCATGTGAGAATACCTTTAAGAAATGGGTGTTTAGAGTGTCATGGGGGGAGCAAAATGGCTAGATGAGGATCTAGCGGGAAGGGGGGGAACTGGAGTGCTGCTGCATTGGCCAAAGGGGAGCTGGAAGAAGGAGAGGTAGTCGGGATGGGGGTCCGCCGCCTGGGGGACTGGAGGGGGCGGGCACGTGGCTGGCCTAGAAAAGGAGATGGCTAGTTGGCGGGGGGGGGGGGGGGGGGGGGGGGGGGGGGTGAGTAGCCCCCTGATCTGGCTGATAACTTGGAATGTGAGGGGCCTGAACGGGCAGGTCAAGAGGGCCCGGGTGTTCGCGCACTTAAAGGGACTGAAGGCAGATGTGGTTATGCTCCAGGAGACGCATCTGAAGGTGGCAGATCAGGTTAGGCTGAGAAAGGGATGGGTAGGGCAGGTCTTTCATTCCGGGCTGGATGCGAAGAACAGAGCGGTTGCAATACTGGTGGGGTAGCGGGTGTCGTTCAAGGCACTGAATATTGTAGCGGACAATGGAGGTTGATATGTGATGGTGAGAGGTGATAATGGCCCCTCAGCCTGTTTTGCACCTCTCTGAAAAGCAAAATCCATCGTCCTCCAATCTCAGTTTCCAATTAAAGTCACTGAGGTCAAGAAGATCCCGTGGATATTCAGGTGGGACGAGGTTTCCCCAGGGCACCGCACATGGATTTGTGTGTTGGGATCCAATCACTTGGAGTTCCCATCATTCCGAAGATTTTCCCTCCGATTTACTTTCTGATATTTTTCTGCATCGCTGTGGCACGTATGGGAGAGATGTCCCTTAACCTCCCCCTTCTCACCGTCCAAGCCCAGAAATATTCCTTCTAGGCGCTTGAAGTCTGGTACACTGTATTGGCTGCTCAGCCTACTCTATAATGGGGAGACCAAATGGCTGCTTTGTGGAACATAGCCATCCAATCCGCAGGTATGATCCCGAGCTTGGATTGGATTTATTTATTGTCACGTGTACTGAGGTACAGTGAAAAGTATTTTTCTGCGAGCAGCTCAAACAGATCATTTAGCACATGAAAATAAAATAAAATAAAAAGAAAATACATAATAGGGCAACACAAGGTCCACAATGTAAATACATAGACACCGGCATCGGGTGAAGCATACAGGAGTATTAATCAGGTCGGTCCATAAGAGGGTCGTTTAGGAGTCTGGTAACAGCGGGGAAGAAGCTGTTTTTGAATCTGTTCGTGCGTGTTCTCAGACTTCTGTATCTCCTGCCCGATGGAAGAAGTTGGAAGAGTGAGTAAGCCAGGTGGGAGGGGTCTTTGATTATGCTGCCTGCTTTCCCCAGGCAGCGGGAGATGTAGATGGAGTCAATGGATGGGAGGCAGGTTTGTGTGATGGATTGGGCTATGTTCAAGACTCTCTGAAGTTCCTTGCGGTCCTGGGCCGAGCAGTTGCCATACCAGGCTGTGATGCAGCCCGATAGGATGCTTTCTATGGTGCATCTGTAAAAGATGCACCATAGACCTTACGGTCAATAGTTATTTTAATTCTTTGTTCCATTCACAGTCTGGCCTTTCTGTCCTCGGCTCCCTAACTGTTTCAATTAAATTCGGTGTAAACTTGAGGAACAGCACCTCATCTTTCGATTAACTAGTTTAGAGCTTTCCAGACTCGACACTGAGCTTAACAATTTCAAATTGCAACCACTGTCACCATTTCTTCAACTGTCTGTGATGCTATTACCATTTACACCGCCTCAAAACACAACTTCTGTTTCTTTACCTGTCCCATTACCATCTGCTTCTGCCTTGTTCCGGTGTCCCTCTTATGTTTAATGTCCCCCTGCCTTCGACTCTATTACATGGCGTCCCTCTTGTTCATTTTCCATTTCCCTGCCTGATATCAAACCTTCTACATTTCTAACATTTTCCAGTTTTAACGAGCGGAGATCGAGCTGAGGCGTTAACTCCAGTTTCTCTCTCCACAGATGCTGCCAGACCTGCTGAGTGTTCCCAGCATTTAATGTTTCATCTGCAGCATCGTTTTGCCTGCATTGTGATAAAGGACCAGTTATTCCTGTTCGGCTGCTGTCGCTTGAGAGATGTTTGATGGCCCCCGAGCTCTGGGTGAACTGACATGCCCTCTTCCAAATCATACCAAGGGGTTGTTTACATCCCTCTCTGATTTGCAGCTCCATTTTAAGCTCTGGTTGGAAGGACTACACCTCGAACAATGCTCTGCTCCTTCAGTACTCAGGCATTCAGGTGCAAACTGTGACATAGCGAGTGGCGCTCCTGCCTCGTGGATTCAAATCCCTGCCTCGAAGACTTGAGCACATTTTCAAGGCTAACACTCCTGCGGCAGTGCTGAGGGAGTGCCGTGTTGTCTGAGGTGCAGTCTTTCAAATTGGGTATTAAACCTAGGTCTCTCTGCCTTGTCAGGTGATTGTAAAAGATTCACCAGCACCATCCAGATAAGTGTAAGGATGTTGCCCCCAGCATCCTTGCCAAGATGTATGGTTCAGCCAGCACCTAATAAGAGATTATACGGACATTATCGCATTAGTGTTTGTGGGTGACCTACTGCTCAAATTGGCTGTCATGTTGCCTGCATTATAACAGTGACCAGATTTCAAAGATACTTGACGAATGCACATTGTGAAATTCACAATGTAAATGGCTTGCACGCTCAAATCCTGGAGGAGGACTTGATCCCGTGACCCATTGAATGCCACTGATTCTTCACGAAGGCTCTGCCTTCTCAACCTCGCCCCTCGCCTGAGGTGTGGTGACCCTCAGGTTAAATCACCACCGGCCAGCTCTCCCCCTCAAAGGGGAAAGCAGCCTATGGTCTTCTGGGACTAGGGCAACTTTACCTGACTGACCAAAGGTAACAATGAAGCCAGCAAATATCTTCATCCGCCTTGGGTAATCCCATCGTTCATATTCAGCAGTAACTCTCTTTAACGGCTGGCGTTTCAAAGCAAATGCCTCGATCGTTATTCTCCAAGGCAGTATATTTAATCGGAGCCATAAAACAAACTTCCACACATTTAGCAGCAACACCCACTCAAAAGGAACGTCCTCTCACCTAATTGAATTTCAGCTGCAGTTATCCCCAGAAGCACAATGTTCCTCCAGTGACAGAAAATATTCAGATACAACCAAGCAAGTCACAAATTTGATTAAAAACACTAAATCATTTCAATTGTTTGTGAGGAGTGGTAGACAGATTCAACAGAGCGTTTTAATTTGTCAGTAAAGGGATAGGCCAAACATGTAGAAGATAAGACTAACAAAGGCAGTCAGGGTAAAAGGAGGATGGTATTGATTGATTGAAATTTATTGTCACATGTACCGAAGTACAGTGAAAAGTATTTTTCTGCAGCCAAAGGACTGTACACAGTACATACACAGTAGACAAAAAGGAAAATAGACAGAGAACATTGACAAATGATACATCAACAAACAGTGATTGATTACAGTGTGGAGCAAGGGGCCAAACAAAGCAAATACATGAGCAAGAGCAGCACAGGGCGTCGTGAATAGTGTTCTTACAGGGAACAGATCAGTCCGAGGGGGAGTCGTTGAGGAGTCTTGTAGCTGTGGGGAAGAAGCTGTTCCTATGTCTGGATGTGCGGGTCTTCAGACTTCTGTATCTTCTGGCTGATGGAAAGGTCTGGAAGAAGGCAATGCCTGGGTGTGAGGGGTCTCTGATAATGCTGTCTGCCTTCCTGAGGCAGTGGGATTTGTAGACAGAATCAATACCCCAAAATCCAGTGTTGGCTTGCAAACTTCTTAGAAGTACCTTGCCTTGACATGTTCCTGGGAGCTCCCTTCAAATACTGACACACTCCCAGGGACCCCCTTCAAATACTGACACATTCCCAGGGACCTCCTTCAAATACTGAGACACTCCCAGGGACCTCCTTCAAATGCTGACACGCTCCCAGGGACCTCCTTCAAATACTGAAACGCTCCCAGGGACCTCCTTCAAATACTGACACACTCCCAGAGACCTCCTTCAAATACTGAGACACTCCCAGGGACCTCCTTCAAATGCTGACACACTCCCAGGGACCTTCTTCAACTACTGAGACACTCCCAGGGACCTCCATCAAATACTGACAAACTTCTAGGAACTCCCTGCAAAACATTAAATGGTAGGCACCGCACATTCCGTCTCCATACTACCATGGACATGAGCAAGACAGCGGGAGAGAGGCAAGCAGAGTGATCCTGACACACATCCTTGACATGCCAGGCCCAAGAGCAGACCCAGTGGGAGGGTCATCTGACTTGCCCTCACCTCTACCTCTCTGCACCAAGCAGCCAAGGATCAGAAGCACAGGGCTTACTGTTACCACACCCTGGGCAAGTGCACGGTCAATTCCAGCCTCACTTACCCGAGTTGCAACCCGGTTGAAATTAGCTTAAATTTCAAAACACCCAAGATTCACGGCTGCCCTGTAATTACAGTCACCAGGTTTGTAAATTTAAACACAATTAACTTTTTATAATTAACAGTAACTATAATTAAATAGGCAACAAATACAACTGGTTAGTTTTTTTTTACATATACATAGAATTTACAGTGCAGAAGGAGGCCATTCGGCCCATCGAGTCTGCACCGGCTCTTGGAAAGAGCACCCTACCCAAGGTCAACACCTCTACCCTATCCCCATAATCCAGTAACCTCACCCAACCCCACCCAACACTAAGGGCAATTTTGGACACTAAGGGCAATTTATCATGGCCAATCCACCTAACCTGCACATCTTTGGACTGTGGGAGGAAACCGGAGCACCCGGAGAAAACCCACGCACACACGGGGAGGATGTGCAGACTCCGCACAGACAGTGTCCCAAGCCGGAATCAAACCTGGGACCCTGGAGCTGTGAAGCAATTGTGCTATCCACAATGCTATCGTGTTGCCCAATCTACCGTTACTATCTAATCTCTACCCCTCCTCCCCCTTTAACTCACTCCACCCCCTACACACCCACATACAGACAAACAAACAAACACAGAGGGGAAAGAGGAGTGTAAAATAATGATGAAGGTAAAAGGTTAAGAGTTTTTGTTTCAGACTGACGTCTTCCAGGCAGTTTCTTCTTCAGTCTAGACTTTTCGATAGGTGTTATCATTTCTTTCAGCCTGTAATTGTTTCCACTGTAGACTCACAGAAATAGCCTTTGGACAGTAGGCGGTCGAGCGGAGAGAGAGCTGCTTCTACCTTGAGGATCCAGTGGCTTCTCCTGGATGCTCCATGAAAAACCCCACATGACAGGACCAATCTCTGCTGGTTGCAGGGCAGAATATTGTCCCAGGCCAATCCATTGGCCACCAGCCAACCAATCCAAACAAACCCCTCCAATCACCTGGGTGCCATAAAGTCTGGGTTCTTCTGCCCAAAATACGAACTTTATCACACAGTGCATTATTTTGACTCTTCCTTACTTCCTCTGCTCGACTTAATGGCATGTCTCCATTAACGATCCATTGACCAAAAATGATAAGAGACAAAATAAAAGTAGGAAGGAAAGAAATCAACAGGAAGGACCCTCATATTACTGTGTATTTAGGAATTTTACATCACAAATTTCCAGCATCTGTTGCGTCAATTTAGAATTCTCATGATCTTGAATCCTGCGGAGATATAACTCCCTCTTCCTCAGCAATTATTGTTAATAATAATCGCTTATTGTCACAAGTAGGCTTCAATGAAGTTACTGTGAAAAGCCCCTAGTCGCCACATTCCGGCGCCTGTTTGGGGAGGCCGGTACAGGAATTGAACCCGCGCTGCTGGCATTGTTCTGCCTTACAAGCCAGCTGTTTAGCCCACTGTGCTAAACCAGCCCCGGTTGTGTTGCTTCTCAGCTTTACCAAGTCAGGCTATTACTGTAGTAGACGGGGCATCCAAAGTTCCTCGATGATTGTGCGAGGGGGCAAAATACTGACACACAGCGATGCTGGAGACAGAAATAAGCCACTGACTGCTGCCGCTGCCATGGGAACATGTAACCAGAGGTACCACTAACGGTCTCTGGTTGTCAGCCCACACGATGGTTCCCATTAAAAAATGCAAATGTTATTTCTCCCTTGTTAAGTTGAAGAAGTAAGAACTCTAGTCTCTCTGGGATAAAAAGCCATCATTAGCATCTGGGTAATAATTATGAAGAGTTGAATGTAGTACCAAGTTCTGGTGGATGGGAGAATTTATGCAGATTATGAAGTAGATCTCATTCCCACATGATTTTTATTTGTATCATATACAAAACGCACTCTAGCAACTCGCCAAGGCTCCTTCAACAGCACCTTCCAACCCATGACCCCTACAATCCGGCAGGACAATGCAGAAAACATGAGAATACCACGACCTGAAAATGAACTAAATAGCTGACAAGAATAGCTGGGTTACAGTCAGGGGGAAAAAAACAAACAGGCAGACAGTGCAGGGATCCCTCGTGGCCGTTCCCCTTCAAAACAAGTATACCGTTTTGGATGCTGTTGGGGGGGATGACCTACCGGGGGAAGGCCCTAGTGGTCAGGTCTCTGGCACGGAGTCTGGCTCTGGGGCTCAGAAGGGAAGGGGGGAGAATAGAAAAGCAATAGTTGTAGGAGATTCAATGGTTAGGGGAATAGATAGGAGATTCTGTGGTCGCGAGCGAGACTCCCGGAAGGTATGTTGCCTCCCGGGTGCCAGGGCCAGGGATGTCTCGGATCGTGTCTTCAGGATCCTTAAGGGGGAGGGGGAGCAGCCAGAAGTCGTGGTGCACATTGGTACCAACGACATAGGTAGGAAAAGGGGTGTGGAGGTAATAAACAAGTTTAGGGAGTTAGGCTGGAAGTTGAAAGCCAGGACAGACAGAGTTGTCATCTCTGGTTTGTTGCCGGTGCCACGTGATAGCGAGGCTAGGAATAGGGAGAGAGTGCAGTTGAACACGTGGCTGCAGGAATGGTGTAGGAGGGAGGGCTTCAGGTATTTGGATAATTGGAGCGCATTCTGGGGAAGGTGGGACCTGTACAAGCAGGACGGGTTGCATCTGAACCAGAGGGGCACCAATATCCTGGGAGGGAGGTTTGCGAGTACTCTTCGGGAGGGTTTAAACTAATTTGGCAGGGGAATGGGAACCGGATTTGTAGTCCAGCAACTAAGGTAGCCGATATTCAGGACGCCAAAGCATGTAATGAGGCAGTGGGGAAGGGAACACTGACAAAGGAGAGTATTTGCAGGCACGGAGATGGGTTGAAGTGTGTATACTTCAACGCAAGAAGCATCAGGAATAAGGTGGGTGAACTTAAGGCATGGATCGGTACTTGGGACTACGATGTGGTGGCCATCACGGAAACTTGGATAGAAGAGGGGCAGAAATGGTTGTTGGAGGTCCCTGGTTATAGATGTTTCAATAAGATTAGGGAGGGTGGTAAAAGAGGTGGGGAGGTGGCATTATTAATTAGAGATAGTATAACAGCTGCAGAAAGGCAGTTCGAGGAGTATCACCCTATTGAGGTAGTATGGGTTGAAGTCAGAAATAGGAAAGGAGCAGTCACCTTGTTAGGAGTTTTCTATAGGCCCCCCAATAGTAACAGAGATGTGGAGGAACAGATTGGGAAACAGATTTTGGAAAGGTGCAGAAGTCATAGGGTAGTAGTCATGGGCGACTTTAACTTCCCAAATATTGAGTGGAAACTCTTTAGATCAAATAGTTTGGATGGGGTGGTGTTTGTGCAGTGTGTCCAGGAAGCTTTTCTAACACAGTATGTAGATTGTCCGACCAGAGGAGGGGCAATATTGGATTTAGTACTGGGTAATGAACCAGGGCAAGTGATAGATTTGTTAGTGGGGGAGCATTTTGGAGATAGTGACCACAATTCTGTGACTTTCACTTTAGTAATGGAGAGGGATAGGTACGTGCAACAGGGCAAGGTTTACAATTGGGGGAAGGGTAAATACGATGTTGTCAGACAAGAATTGAAGTGCATAAGTTGGGAACATAGGCTGGCAGGGAAGGACACAAGTGAAATGTGGAACTTGTTCAAGGAACAGGTGCTACGTGTCCTTGATATGTATGTCCCTGTCAGGCAGGGAAGAGATGGTCGAGTGAGGGAACCATGGTTGACAAGAGAGGTTGAATGTCTTGTTAAGAGGAAAAAGGTGACTTATGTAAGGCTGAGGAAACAAGGTTCAGACAGGGCATTGGAGGGATACAAGATAGCCAGGAGGGAACTGAAGAAAGGGATTAGGAGAGCTAAGAGAGGGCATGAACAATCTTTGGCGGGTAGGATCAAGCAAAACCCCAAGGCCTTTTACACATATGTGAGAAATATGAGAATGACTAGAGCGAGGGTAGGTCCGATCAAGGACAGTAGCGGGAGATTGTGTATTGAGTCTGAAGAGATAGGAGAGGTCTTGAATGAGTATTTTTCTTCTGTATTTACAAATGAGAGGGGCGATATTGTTGGAGAGGACAGTGTGAAACAGATTGGTAAGCTCGAGGAAATACTTGTCAGGAAGGAAGATGTGTTGGGCATTTTGAAAAACTTGAGGATAGACAAGTCCCCCGGGCCTGACGGGATATATCCAAGGATTCTATGGGAAGCAAGAGATGAAATTGCAGAGCCGTTGGCAATGATCTTTTCGTCCTCACTGTCAACAGGGGTGGTACCAGGGGATTGGAGAGTGGCGAATGTCGTGCCCCTGTTCAAAAAAGGAACTAGGGATAACCCTGGGAATTACAGGCCAGTTAGTCTTACTTCGGTGGTAGGCAAAGTAATGGAAAGGGTACTGAAGGATAGGATTTCTGAGCATCTGGAAAGACACTGCTTGATTAGGGATAGTCAGCACGGATTTGTGAGGGGTAGGTCTTGCCTTACAAATCTTATTGAATTCTTTGAGGAGGTGACCAAGCATGTGGATGAAGGTAAAGCAGTGGATGTAGTGTACATGGATTTTAGTAAGGCATTTGATAAAGTTCCCCATGGTAGGCTTATGCAGAAAGTAAGGAGGCATGGGATAGTGGGAAATTTGGCCAGTTGGATAACGAACTGGCTAACCGATAGAAGTCAGAGAGTGGTGGTGGATGGCAAATATTCAGCCTGGATCCCAGTTACCAGTGGCGTACCGCAGGGATCCGTTCTGGGTCCTCTGCTGTTTGTGATTTTCATTAATGACTTGGATGAGGGAGTTGAAGGGTGGGTCAGTAAATTTGCAGACGATACGAAGATTGGTGGAGTTGTGGATAGTAAGGAGGGCTGTTGTCGGCTGCAAAGAGACATAGATAGGATGCAGAGCTGGGCTGAGAAGTGGCAGATGAGTTTAACCCTGAAAAGTGTGAGGTTGTCCATTTTGGAAGGACAAATATGAATGCGGAATATAGGGTTAACGGTAGAGTTCTTGGCAATGTGGAGGAGCAGAGAGATCTTGGGGTCTATGTTCATACATCTTTGAAAGTTGCCACTCAAGTGGATAGAGCTGTGAAGAAGGCCTATGGTGTGCTCGCGTTCATTAACAGAGGGATTGAATTTAAGAGCCGTGAGGTGATGATGCAGCTGTACAAAACTTTGGTAAGGCCACATTTGGAGTACTGTGTACAGTTCTGGTCGCCTCATTTTAGGAAGGATGCGGAAGCTCTGGAAAAGGGTGCAAAGAAGATTTACCAGGATGTTGCCTGGAATGGAGAGTAGGTCTTACGAGGAAAGGTTGAGGGTGCTAGGCCTTTTCTCATTAGAGCGGAGAAGGATGAGGGGCGACTTGATAGAGGTTTATAAGATGATCAGGGGAATAGATAGAGTAGACAGTCAGAGACTTTTTCCCCGGGTGGAACACACCATTACAAGGGGACATAAATTTAAGGTGACAGGTGGAAGATATAGGAGGGATATCAGAGGTAGGTTCTTTACCCAGAGAGTAGTGGGGGCATGGAATGCACTGCCTGTGGAAGTAGTTGAGTCGGAAACATTAGGGACCTTCAAGCAGCTATTGGATAGGTACATGGATGACGGTAAAATGATATAGTGTAGATTTATTTGTTCTTAAGGGCAGCACGGTAGCATTGTGGATAGCACAATTGCTTCACAGCTCCATGGTCCCAGGTTCGATTCCGGCTTGGGTCATTGTCTGTGCGGAGTCTGCACGTCCTCCCCGTGTCTGCGTGGGTTTCCTCCGGGTGCTCCGGTTTCCTCCCACAGTCCAAAGATGTGCGGGTTAGGTGAATTGGCCAATGATAAATTGCCCTTAATGTCCAAATTGCCCTTGGTGTTGGGTGGAGGTGTTGAGTTTGGGTATGGTGCTCTTTCCAAGAGCCGGTGCAGACTCAAAGGGCCGAATGGCCTCCTTCTGCACTGTAAATTCAATGATAATCTATGATTAATCTAGGACAAAGGTTCGGCACAACATCGTGGGCCGAAGGGCCTGTTCTGTGCTGTATTTTCTATGTTCTATGTTAAACAATGCTCAAGAATTCCTTTACTGTTACTGGATCAAAATCCTGGAACTCCCTTCCTAACAGCACTGTGGCTGTTCCTGCACTATATGGATGGCAAGGTAATGGTTAGCACTGCTGCCTCACAGCACCAGAGACCCATGTTCAATTCCGACCTTGGGTCACTGTCTGTGTGTAGTTTGCATTCTCCCCGTGCCTGTGTGGGTTCCTCCGGGTGCTCCGGTTTCCTCCCACAGTCTAAAGATGTGGCAATTAGATGGATTGGCCACACTAAATTGCCTCTTAGTATCCAATGAAGTGCAGGTTAGGTGGGGTTATGGGGACGGGGGGGGGGGGCTGGTTCTTGGCAACAGCTCACCGCCACCTTCTTGAGCACAATTAGGGATGGGCAACAAATTCCTCTTGCTTGTCCTGGGCAGTGCTTAGTTCCTGCCTCTTAGGGGCTTTTCCTACTCTTTATTGCACACTTACCTGCTGATTGACACCCTCCCCTCTTACTGCAAAAGGTGAATATTGTGTGACAGGGTAGGAGGTGCATGGAGACCTGGTGAGGCACTGGGTCCTTACCTCTGAACCAGAAGCTTCAGGTTCTCATTCCAGGACATAGAGAGCCGCAAAAGGTAGGCTTGTAACATGGCCAAAGTGGTTGATTTAGCAAATCCTTCCAATATGTCTATGGTGGGCGAGTTTCCAGGTCAACCATGCCTGACATGGCATAGATTCCCTCAGGTTGTAGCTTCATGCTTCAGCCTTGTGACCTATTCCGGGAAACGTCAGCTACAGAAACTGATGGAAGCAATTGTTTAATCTGCCTCGCACATCACTAGGCGCAGGAAGCCTTCCAAGCTTAAATAGGAGGTGGGGGTGTCTCTCGATTGTACTGATATTGGACAGCTGCGAGGAGAAAACCCGACCACTGAAGCAGGAGTGTGAGTTTTAGAATTTCACTTTAGTTTCCTTTCAGTTATGAAAGAAAAAAAATGCAGAACAATGAACGGATGTTCAGAATTCACTGTTCATTAAATTACCCAAGAAAGAAAGGCTTAATCTGGCCGTGCTATTGTTGGATATACCTGCTGGGAACGAGTGACTTTAAATCTTTAGCCCCCAAAGCTCTCCTCTCCTGGGGGCTTTCCTCCCCTCGTGTTCTGGGTCTGCGGTACAATGGTTGGTTGTTGTAATTAATGATTAACTCCATTATTGTTGTCCTACGACTCCAGGAAATTAGACGGCACACTAGATCGACCTGACCTCGGCCATCTTTCAGCTTGCAATTCTTACAATCAAAAACAAAATGCATACAAACCTCGCTGGAATTGTGCAGTTTTTTTTTTTAGAAACACTTCTCCCAAAGAACCACTCCACGAGGTTTTGAAACCTCGGTAATTGATTTAATAACAATTCAATAATCTTTATTGTCACAAGTAGGGTTTTATTAATACTGCAATGAAGTTCCTGTGAAAAGCCCCTAATCGCCACATTCCCGCATCTGTTCAGGTACACCAAGGGAGAATGTCCAATTTACCTAACAGCACGTCTTTCGGGACTTGTGGGGGGAAACCGGAGCACCCGGAGGAAACACACGTAGACACGGGGAGAACGTGCAGACTCCACACAGACAGCGACCCAAGCTGGGAATTGAACCTGGGACCCTGGAGCTGTGAAGCAACAGTGCCACCCACTGTGCTACAGTGCTGCCCATTTTGTCTGTGCAGAGTCTGCACGTTCTCCCCGTGTCTGCGTGGGTTTCCTCCGGGTGCTCCGGTTTCCTCCCACAACTCCCGAAAGACGTGCTTGATAAGTGAATTGGACATTCTGAAATCTCCCTCAGCGTCCCCGAACAAGCGCCGGAGTGTGGCGAGTAGGGGATTTTCACAGTAACTTCATTGCAGTGTTAAGGTAAGCCTACTTGTGACAATAAAGATTATTATTATCACATTCAGTTCTGGTCACCTCACGTGATCGGCAATATTGAGGCTTTTGATTGGGTGCAGAGGAGGGCCTGAAGATTATATCCCCGTTTAAAGGAGGTGGGTGATCAAGAGAGGTTACAAAAGCTGAGGCTCTACATTCTAGGGAAGTGTAGGCACAGGAATGGTCTGATTCAACTTTATAAGATGACCGGGGTATGAACTGGATTAATCCCAGAAAAGATCAGCAGGTCTGGCAGCATCTCTGGAGAAAAAAGCAGAGTTAAATTTTTTTTTTTTTTTTTTTAGAGTACCCAATTCATTTTTTCCAATTAAGGGGCAATTTAGCGTGGCCAATCCACCTAGCCTGCACATCTTTGGGTTGTGGGGGCGAAACCCACACAAACACGGGGAGAATGTGCAAACTCCACACGGACAGTGACCCAGAGCCGGGATCGAACCTGGGACCTCGGCACCGCGAGGCAGCAGGGCTAACCCACTGCGCCACCGTGCTGCCCTGGAAAAGCAGAGTTAACGTTTCAACTCCCGGTTGACTCTTCTGAGCACACGGAAGGGAAGCGTTAGCTCCCGTTTCTCTCTCCACAGATGCTGCCTGACCGGTTGAATATTTCCAGCACGATCTGTTTTTATTTTAAATTCCCCAGCATCTGCGGTATTTTTGGAATGACCGGTGTTGTTTCAACTAAGTAGGTTGTGGGGGCAGGGGCCACATTTTCAATTGCAAAGGGCTAGCTGGATCTACATGTTTTTCAGCAGAACATTTGCCCTCCGGAACAAGCTGTTATCTTGTGCGGTAAATATGGAATCCCTTTGAGTATGAGCTGGGCCTGTTTTGTGCTCGAGCAGAGATCATCAGTGACAAATGGAAGGTAGAGTAGGAAATCTAAAGTAGGCCAGACTGGACCAGTTTTGATCATCTACTGGGGCCGGAGAATTATTTTCCAGATTCCTTCTCCCCAAACTTATTCTGTTTTTTTTAACTATACCAGGAACACAAATCGCTGAATAAAATCAGCAGGTCTGACAGCATCTGTGGAGAGAAACAGATTTAACGTTTTAAGTCCGGATGACTGTTTCTCTCTGCCTAGATGCGGTCAGACCTGCTGAGTTTATCCAGCGTTTTCTGTTTTACGTTCAGATTTCCAACATCTGCAGTATTTTGCATTTTAATCTGTTCTTTTTCTACTCCCAGGTGATCTGCTGCTTTTGGGTGAGAAGGGGGAAAGTGCATATGCTGTGACACACAAAATAAATCACAATTGTGCGGGATACACTGGGTGGGCCAAAAGCCATCACTGTTTGCATGTAACATGACTATATGCATATTCAAGCTCATTATTTTGAGGATTGAAAGCAGGGCAAGTTGGGATGCACAAGTCACCGAGGGTTGCACACATACCTGCTCCTGGCTCCATCCAGTTATTCTCTCCCTTCGGATCTCTGCAGCTGATGTCAGTCACTCCTCTCAAGTACCTGTCCTCCTGGTCCTCCACCTTTTAGCGATACCTGCTCTCTTGTGCCCTGTCTTTACGTGTGGTGCATGGAAGAGTCAACAGACATTACAATCACATTTGCTTCTCTCTGGGTAGGTGTGGTGATTGATCAAAAAGAAAAAAAAGACTTGCATTTATATGGCACCCTTCATGGTCCAAAGCGTTTTCCAGCCAATTAAGTACTTTTGAAGTGTAGTCACTGTTGTAATGCAGGAAAAGCGACAGCCAATTCGTGCACAGCAAAATCCCACAACCAGCAATGTGATAATGACCAGGTAATCCGAATTCTGACATTGAGAGATAAATACAGGGCCACGAGTCTGAGGGGAAGAACTTCCCTGCTCTTTCTCGAGTGGTGCCATCTGCTTGTTTACACCCACCTGAGAGGGCAGGCAGGGCCTCGGTTTTAAGTTTCACCTGAAAGCTGGTACCTCCGACATTGCAGCACTCCCTCAGTGCTGCACTGGAAATGCCAGCCTTGATATTTGTGCTCAGGGTCTGGAGTGGGACTTGAACCTGCAACTTGTAAACTCAGAGGTGGGTTGCTATCAACTAAAGCATGGCTGGCAGCTAGTTCTGCCACTGATGTGTTCATTTTTTCACTGGAAAGATGGGCGAAGGAATGGCAACAGGCCTCTTATATATGTATACACAGCAGCTCGTTAGCAACACAATTAAGTATTAGCTACAAAAGAGTATCTGTGAAGCCCCATCCCGCAGACAGTGCTGTCAGATCACTAGCCAAGATGAACATATTTAACTGAGATTTGCCTGTGTGCTGGCGAACAGGGTACGCCAAAAATGCCAAATGGCCGTGAAACAGTTAAAATGATCTTGACTGAGGATGGCAGTGGAACACTACTATTCCTGGCTGTCATTCTGCACACTTCCTCTTTAAGCTAGGACTCCCTGACTGCAGGCTGCTCTATCTACTCACTAACTGGTTGTCTTGGATCTGTGACAAGGTAATCAGTTGGTGACTGGCGGTTGTCCTGCATTTAAAAAAAAATTCTCCTTCTTTCTCTGCCTCTCCAATTTAGTCTCTGCCTCACTGCCGTATTTGACTCCAGAGCCTTGGAACACAAAATCTAAGCATATGCTCCAATTGAGGGGCATTCCTCTGCACATTCGGTGGTATTGTCTTTCGTTAAAGCAACAAAAAGGCCCCGGCTTGCCCTCTCAGGTGGTTGTGTAAGATCGCGTGGCATTATTTCACAGTAGAACTGGGGAATTCACCCCCAATGTCATGGCCACCATTTATCCCAGAATTAGCATAACTAAAACTGGGGTAACACAGCATAATGGCCGTGTTACCGGGCTAATGATGTGGAGACATGAGTTCAAATCCCACAGTGGAAGCTCAGCATATGAACTAGGAGCAGGAGCAAAGCACTCAGCCCTTCGAGCTTGCTCTGCCATTCAAAAAGATCATGGCTGATCAGATTGTAACCTCCCACATACCCACTTCCCCCAGTAACCTTTCACCCCCTTGTTTATCACAAATCTATCTACCTCTGCCGTGAAAACGTTCAAAGACTCTGCTTCCACTTAATTTTGAGGAAGGGATTTCCAAAGAGTCACTATCGTCTGAGAGAAAACAAATCTCATCTCGGTCTGAAATGGGTGGCCCCTTACTTTTAAAATGACCCCTAGTTCTAGATTCTTCCACAAGAGGAAACAGCCTCTCCACATCCACCCCGTGGAGGATCTCGTATATTTCAAACTCCGGTTGGTACAAGCCTGACTAATCTTTCCTCATAAGACAACCTACCCATTCCTTGGATTAGTCTGGTAAACCTCCTCTGAGTTGCTTCCAACAGTTACATTCTTCCTTAAATAAGGAGATTAGGGCAGCACGGTGGCACAGTGGGTTAGCCCTGCAGCCTCACGGCACCGAGGTCCCAGGTTCGATCCCGGCTCTGGGTCACTGTGCGTGTGGAGTTTGCACATTCTCCCCATGTTTGCGTGGATTTCGCCCCCACAACTCAAAGATGTGCAGGCTAGGTGGATTGGCCACGCTACATTTGCCCCTTGATTGGAAAAAAATGAATTGGGTACTCTAAATTTTTTTAAAAAAGATTACTACTGTGCACAGTACTCCAGATTTGGTCACACCGGTGTCCTGCATAACTGAAGTACAACCTCCCTACTTATGTATTCAATCCTGCCCCCCCTGCAATAAACAATAACATTTTCCTATCTGTCCTAATTATTTGCTGTACCTGCGTACAAGCCTTTTGGGATTCCTGCATTCGGACATCCAGGTCCTTAGAGCTCTGTAACGTTTCACCTTTTAGAGAATGTGCTTTCAATTCTTCATGCCAAAATGGATAAATTCATATTTTCCCAGGTTATACTCCATTTGCCAGATCTGTCCCCTCACCTAACCTATCTATAGCCTTTAGCCTCCTTATGCCCTCTTCACAATTTACTTTCCTACCTATCTTTATATCATCAGCAAATTTAGTAACGATACCATCTGTCCCTTCAAGTCACCTCCATAAATTGTAAAAAGTTGAGGTCCCGGCCTTGATCCCTGTGCCACACCACTCGTTATATCCCACCAACCAGAGAAAGGCTCATTTATGGCTAACTTCTGTTTCCTGTTAGCTAGCCAATCTTCTATCCATACCAATATGTTACCGCCCCCACAAAATGAGCTTTGATTTTTCACACTAACCTTTGATGTAGCAACTAATCCAATACCTTTTGGAAATCTTTTTTGTTTTGTAGCCATGTAAAATGGCTGCGTTCCGATTAATCTGGCCAAAACCCAGTTTAAAACGGCTAACCCGAAAGACTGCTGGGAAAAGCAGCCAAAAAGACACAAGCAGGCAGCTGCAGACAGGTTTGCAGCTTCAGCTCTGGGAACATAGCCCAGATCAATACTCAGGGCTATCAACAGCCCATCAACCCAGGTATCCGCAGTTTCATTCAGGACTGTTTACACCTAATCTACTCAGACATCCACAGTTAAATCGGCTATCCCCGGGAACAATTGCAACATATTAGCAATTGAGTACCGGGCCAGACCTGTCGGCGCCTGCAGTGGCCGAAGCAAAGACAGGTGAGCGACCACCCCCCGATCAAGGAATCGCCTCACCATTGGATACATCGACCCCAGAGACTGGGGACAGAATCCAATCACTTGGGACTCAGGGTCAAGGGCCGCCCCGGGAGGCGGGAAGCCCCTGGACCCTATAAAAGTAAAGGTCCAAGTTCAGATCTCTCTCTCTCTCCTCTTCGCCTGCTCGAGACCTTCGCAAGACCAGCCACCGTGTATCGTAAGTTTGAATCCAACGATCGCTATCCGGTAGAGACACCTAGCCACCGACCTGTAGCAGCCTTTTGAATCCCGCGGGCCAGATTTGATTGGGCAAGCCATTCGTTTCCCTGACCTGGTGGGCTCTTCCTAAGTTAAGTTTTGGCCAGTAGTGATAGGTTTATTATATAGAAAGTAGTATTAGGGTATTAATATTGTTTGTTGTATATAATAAATGACCGTTGTTTTAATCCTTACTAAGCGGTGTGCTGTGTTATTAATCATAACCTGAACTTGAACCACGTGGCGGTATCATAAAGATACCTGGCGACTCATGAGCAAAGGTGACCTAAACAGAGCAAATAGACTAAAGCTAGAAAGAGCAACAGTTTATAAATTTAGAGTACCCAATTCTTTTTTTCTCTCCCCAATTAAGGGGTAATTTAGCATGACCAATTCAACTGCGTTACACATCTTTGGGTTGTGGAGGTGAGACCCACGCAGACACGAGGAGAATGTGCAAACTCCACACTGGACAGTGACCCGGGGGCCGGGACCAAACCCAGATCCTCGGCGCCGTGAGGCAGCAGTGCTAACCACTGCGCCACCCCACCTTCTGGAAATCTAAGTAGAGTACATCCACCTGTTCCCCTTTAACCACAACATGTGACTTTCAAAGACCTCCAATAAATTGGTTAAACGTGATTCCCTTTCACAAAACCATGTTGACTCTGCCTCAACATTTTTATTTTCAATGAACTAAATATATCTGGAATAAAAAGCTAATATCAGGAATGGCTGCCATGAAACTAGTAGATTGTCATAGAAAATAAAACATCTGCTTCATTAATATCCTCTAGGGAACTAAATCTGCCATTTTTACCTGGTCGGATCTACATGTGGCTCCAGACTCTCAGCAACTTAACTTCCCCTTGGAATGACCCAGTGAGTCAGTCAGTTGTATCGAATAAGGCAGCTCATGGGTACCTGCCTTCTGATGGGCAATTAGGCAAGGGAGATAAATGCTGGCCGTCCCATTGATGGACACTTTTGATGAATAAGTAAACAGGTCGCATCATTGTTTGTGAAACCTTGCTGTGCTAAAATTGGTTGCTGTGATCTCTACTTTGCAATAGTGGCTACACTTCAGAAGTTCTTGATTGGGCATGGGGATGTCCTGGGATCTTGAAAGCCGCTACAGTCCATTTATTTCAGTCTTGCGCTATTAATTTGTTCTCCCATGTGCAGTACGCAGCCACCCATTGTCTCTTATCTTCATTCTTGTGACTGTCATCAGCAATGTTTTGGCATATTTCCGAGCCTCTTCACAAGGACTGCGCCAATCCAGTAGGACAGCTATGCAGACCAGCCTTTCAACCCCTCCCTATGGCTGGAGGGCAGCTGAATTTTAGCCTGTACCCAGCCAGCCTCACTCAGAGTGGGTTGATCCTGTCAGCACATTTAGGAAATCACAACTGTAAAGTCATGTTTCATGCAAGAGAGTTTCACCCACACCCGGGAGTGCTTTTGTGAAGCTTTTATGTATCGCCCGTTACAAAATATTGTCCAGAAATATTTTGGATGGAACTCCACTGGACAGATTTGAAGCCCCCCCAGTCGCTTCAAAGTCGAACGATATCACACCTTGCCATTTGAGCCACACTCTCAGATTTTGTTTTGTGATGGTTACAAAACTGATGATATTTCCTTGGTGATGCAGTCTAGTCTCGTTCGATTCTAATCCTGGAAGTAAACAATGATGAGGTGGTGGCGGGGTGACTCCCGGAGGAGGGCAAGGCTATAAATACCCCAACAGATCAGGCACTATTTACAGAGGGAAAAGACAGTTTAAGTACAAGCCATGGGCCACACTAATCGTTTGTTTTGTTCCGCACAGTCTTTCTCATCCCATCTCCTCCTCCCATCGCAGGGAGCTGAATTTGCTGCATCTCTGCAGACCAGCAGAATGAAATGCTAGCCTCAGCAGTGACAACTCATTACTGGGTTTCATTGCTGTTCAGGCAGCAGGTGGCAGATTCCCACTGCAGCCAACGCTTAGACTGGTATATTCACAGAGGCAGGTACAGTACTGTCACTTCATTCTCTCTCGCTGTTTTGTAAAGCTCTCCTAGGAAGATGAAAAGGAGTGGATTCCAAATGCAGCTTGGCAACCATGATTGATACTCTGCAAAGCACACAAAGGCTCAGGCTGTTCATACTCGTACTAAAGTATCTCCCTTCGGATTTTCTGTCATTTATTTTATTTCCTCCTCCTCAGATCAGGCACATACACAGGCAAAAGCTGCCACTCTCCCAAATTCTTGCCCATGGTTGCTCCTAAACCTGCTATGAAATGTGCAACTGGGGAGGAGAAGGGGGTGGCGGGGATTCAACAGATGGTTACCATGGAGTTGGGAGTGCTGCATGCAAAATTCAAATCCCTGTTCCCATTAATTCCCACATACCTCGAGCTGCCAATGGCATCTCCCGTTTCGTCACCAACAAGCCATCAGTGAAAAAAACAGCCCTTCACATAATTCAACCAGGTTATAGAATTTACATTGTAGAAGGAGGCCATTCAGCCCATCGAGTCTGCACCGGCCCTTGGAAAGAGCACCCTACTTAAGCCCAGGCCTCCACCCTATCCCCATAATCCATTTACCCCTCCTAACCTTTTTGGTCACTAAGGGCAATTTATCATGGCCAATCCACCTAACCTGCATGTCTTTGGACTGTGGGAGGAAACCGGAGCACCCGGAGGAAACCCACGCAGACACGGGAGAACGTGCAGACTCCGCACAGACAGTGACCAGAGGCCTGAATTGAACCCGGGTCCTTGGGGCTGTGAGGCAGCAGTGCTAACCACTGTGCCATCATGCCGGTCAAAGCAGGGAATAAGAAATACATTGAGGAACAGGAGTGAGGGGGCAGCACGGTGGCGCAGTGGTTAGCGCTGATGCCTCATGGCGCCGAGAACCCGGGGTTTGATTCCCGGCCCTGGGTCGCTGTCAGCGTGGAGTTTGCACATTCTCCCCGTGTCTGCGTGGGTTTTCTCCAGAATCGGGTATTCTAAATTTAGATTTTTAAAAAGAGGAATAAAATTGAGGAACATGCAGGCAGGGTAAAGGTTGGGTGAAGTGATTAAGGTTTCAGAGGAAATCTCGAGAGGGGTAACTCTCTCTCTCTGGGCTTTGTGTCTCCCAGGGATCCGCACTAAATTGAGAACTCGTTATCTAGTGAAATGGGGGAGCTTCACTGCTGTAGAATTACACATTCTAAAAAGGAGCATGTACTCTGAGTAAGGTAGCGAGACATCAGAATTTTCATTAGCTGCAGAATACTCCAGCTTACAGTTTGGCTCAGCGACGATCCTCTATGTGGAAGTTAGATAGTGAGTGAAATGACCTTCAAATCTGATATCTTTCTATCGCTGAATGAAAAAGTCTCAAGTCTTCTGCCGATCTCCAGCTTTTCTTTTCGATTATGGTTCATCGCACTGATACCTCCGAACTTGAATTCACCCCAACCTCCCCCCCCCCCCCCCCCCCCACCCAATTCAATTAAAATGCTTTGACATGTCATTTCTTTTGAGGAAGCTTACGGATGTCTGCAACAATATTCTTCCTGATCCCATCCCGTGGACACTGATCTGCTGAGTGCTGATAGCAATTTCTGTTCCGACACACACACACACAAAAAAATGTAAGGGAATTGTAAAGTTCCTACATTGCTATAAATATTTAATCGAACCCTCACTGGCCCTGGTAAGCTTGAAAACATCTGCTTTACCCCAGCAGTCAAAGATGATTAACAGGTCCATACTGTTGCCTGCTTAGGGACAGGGAAGTTATTTATAGGGTGCTTAGGCAAAACCTTGGTTTAAAAACGCTCCCTTGCCAGCCTTCACAAGTGTTCAGGCAAGTTCAGGACTACAATGCGGAGGTTAGCATGGGTTGGCAATGCAGTGAGCTTGATTTACACCGACAATATCCTATTACCTATAAAGCTAAGTGGAGGTTAGGTAGCTACTTAAAACAGTGAAGGGTTTAGATAAGTGTAAAGTGAAAAAAACTGTTTCCAATAGCTGAGAGGTGGGTTATAGAACATACAGTGCAGAAGGAGGCCATTCGGCCCATTGGGTCTGCACCAACCCACTTAAGCCCTCACTTGCCCTGAGGGGCATAGACAGAGTGGATAGTCAGAGGCTTTTCCCCAGGGTAGAGGGGTCAATTACTAGGGGGCATAGGTTTAAGGTGAGAGGGGCAAGGTTTAGAGTAAATGTACGAGGCAAGTTTTTTATGCAGAGGGTAGTGGGTGCCTGGAACTCGCTACCGGAGGAGGTAGTGGAAGCAGGGACGATAGGGACATTTAAGGGGCATCTTGACAAATATATGAATAGGATGGGAATAGAAGGATACGGACCCAGGAAGTGTAGAAGATTGTAGTTTAGTCGGGCAGCATGGTCGGCACGGGCTTGGAAGGCCGAAGGGCCTGTTCCTGTGCTGTACATTTCTTTGTTCTTTGTTCCACCCTATCCCCGCAACCCAATACCCCTGCTAACCTTTTAGGACACTAAAGGGAAATTTATCATGGCCAATCCACCTAACCTGCACATCTTTGGACTGTGGGAGGAAACCGGAGCACCCAGAGGAAACCCACACAGACACGGAAGAACGTGCAGACTCCGCACAGACAGTGACCCAGCGTGGAATCGAACCTGGGACCCTGGCGGTGTGAAGCCACAGAGCACTTGTGCTACCGTGCTGCCCCAACGTCATCAGAGGGCGCAGATTTATGATTGGCCAAAGAACCAGGGATGACAGGGAGAGAAACCGTTTTTCTGCCCCCCCCCCCCACCCCCACCCCCATACAGCCCCCAGACTTTTGAAACCCAGGTTTAGTTCCCTTGCAGTCAGTAAATAATTGGCCTCATTCAGCACAGCGCTTAGCAAGTTTTATCTAATCACGAGCCAGGATATCATTAGCAGATGCTAAGGAGAGCCCCTGTTGTACACTGATCATCACAGAACTACATCTGTAGCTGCAATTCGTCAAAGATAAAAGTGCCACCGAGTGGTGTTTTGTGATTAAGTGTCCTGGAAACAGTGCAGGTTCATGGCTACATGTGCTTTCTGCGCTTGTGATTTGTAGAAGAATATTTGTGTCATTTATGGCTTTATTGACAAGTGTCGTACTTTTTTGTGTTGGCTGCACAAAGAGAGAAGGATGCCTAAAGTCAGCCGCACAACATACTGTGAGAAAAACACAGTCAAAATTGATAAAGTTCAGACCCAGACCAGATTAAGAGAGAGCACAAAACTGGTTTTCATTCTCCAGCAGGGGCTGCTCATTACAGCACTCGCATTTCAACTGAGTACCGATTCTGTGATGGACTTGACGGGCCAAATGGCCTCCTCCAGATGTCCACGACTCAAGCGAACGCGATCTGGGTTACTGCAAAATTGCCATTGACCACAATATAAACGCAGTCCACACAGCGGGGACCAGATGTCTCCCAGGCAGGAGATTAGAAGCACTGGGAGGGAACAATGAGCACATAATCTTCAATCTGGGACTTGGGTACGAATCCAACTCAGGCGGGATAGGAGAGACCATTCCCCACACAAGGGTTCAGCGATGCATTGCGCGAGTGCAGGAAAGCACTGACCAATGCATACGTATTTGAACTGTGGCTTGGCAGGAAGGGAGATCAGCAGAGACAGCTGAATGCAGAACTAAAGCAAGGAATGCTGTAGTATTGCTCATATTTAATCGTAAGACAGAGCTATTAAAATAATATTTATATTTCTGACATTTGTAAGACAAGCACTGTAAATGTAATCCCATAACAAATGAAAGTATATCCTGTCACTGGAAATTTAATTCCCACTGAATGAGCAATTAGTTATACGGCGAAGCAATTGAGGCCAAGGCGATTTGATAGGTGCTTAAAACCATGAAGGGGTTTACATAGAGTAAAATAAAGAGGAGCTGTTTCCAATGGTTGAAGAGTTGATAATCAGAGGGCACAGATTAATGCAAAAGAGCATGGGGTGACACGAGGAAAATCTATTTTATGCAACCAGTGGTTAGGATTTGGAGTGCATTGCCTGATAGGTGGGAGTAATAGATTCAATTGCATCCTTCAAAAAAGAAATGGATGGGTGGCCGCAATGGTTAGCACTGCTGCCTCACGGCACCGAGGACCTGGGTTCGATCCCAGCCCCGGGTCACTGTCTGTGTGGAGTTTGCACATTCTCCCCGTGTCTGCGTGGGTCTCACCCCCACAACCCAAAGATGTGCAGGGTAGGTGGATTGGCCATGCTAAATTGCCCCTTAATTGCGGGGGGGGGGGGGGGGTGAAAGGGGAATTGGGTACTCTAAATTTATTTTAAAAAAGTAAATGGATAGACCCTTGAAGAAGAAAAAAATGCAGGCAATGGGGAAAGAGGAGGAGGATTGGGACTGACTGGAATATTAGGTGGGATTAGTGGGTTACGGGGATGGGGTGGAGGTGTGGGCTTAAGTAGGGTGCTCTTTCCAAGGGCCGGTGCAGACTCGATGGGCCGAATGGCCTCCTTCTGCACTGTAGATTCTATGATTATTCTTTCAAAGAGTTGGTGCGGGCTCCATCAGCTGTGTGGCCTCCATCTATACTGTGCTATTCTATGGATATGGGTTCAGCAATATAGCAAGCAAAGTTCTCTGGCTATAATCAAAGGTTGTGTTACAGTAACGAAGGGTATTAGAATATATTGTACACTTATAATGTTGGCACATCAAAAAGTATTCTCTAAATTTATTTTATGATTGCATCCACTGGATATACTTATACAAGTACATGCCTAACAGCATGAACTACAATCAGGGGAGTCACAAGTTTGTACCGTGGATTTAAGTAAATGCAAGTAAGGAATTTTGCCAAAGGTTGATCATTCATCTCATTGTAGGATCTTGCAAAACA
This sequence comes from Scyliorhinus torazame, assembly GCF_047496885.1. Taxonomy (NCBI): domain Eukaryota; kingdom Metazoa; phylum Chordata; class Chondrichthyes; order Carcharhiniformes; family Scyliorhinidae; genus Scyliorhinus; species Scyliorhinus torazame. The sequence goes on from NC_092734.1 coordinate 10,990,729, forward strand.
TCCATCTACATAACAGCAGTCACTGCACTTCAACATAATTTACTCTGTGAAGGCTTATTGAGGTGCTTGAGCTAGGTGGTGAGGCATTTTAACATGTGCAAGATCCTCTCACATGAATTTTGAGTTGAGCAGTTCAATCTATTGTCACAAGAGCTTCTACCTGGTGCGATACATCAATACCTGGTCTCCTTACAGTGGACCTAAATATTCCACAGCCAACTGATTTAGGCACGTAGGAAGCAGGGCTCGTCTCTCAATCCACCCCTTGAGCAACATTTTCTCACTTCAACAAATGGTTACAGGTAGAAAATGGGGATTTTCAGCTTTTCCTTGCAGGGACCTGTCGAGAGCTGGCAGAAGTTAAAATCAAATCTGGAAGACATGGTGGGTGAGACACACAGAGTTAAACGCACCTTGAAATAAAGAGACGTGTGGGGGGGGGGGGAAACGTTTATTTCAGGCTTTCATTTTTGGTTTCTACATTCATGTTGACTAAAGAGCAGTCCGGAAAGGACTCACTCCTGGCCCAAGAGCAATGAGGACGCTGAGTATCGGTGCATGAACCCATCCAGTAAAACAGCAGAGGAGTGCAGTGCAAGTGCTTTAAAGGTTTGCCATCTGCTACTGCCAGTAATTTCTGCACTTCTAAACAGCAGTAGCAGCGGGAGGTTTAAAGTCACTGCTTGAACAGTTATGGCAAACACAGATCCATAATAAGCATCAAATCAAAATTGTAGTTAGAATTTCCAGCCTCTGGCTTCCAGAAGCGGAGGAGGAAGAGATATTAATGCTGCAAGGCTCCACAGCAGACATCAGATATACAATCAACGCAAATGGAAACTGCTGTTTCAAATCTCATCTGCAGATTTAAAACATTGTGCAATTACTTATTTGTAACACCCGCTTTGAAACACTGAAGCTGTCCCAGAACACAGCAAATCTTAGCTGATAGGCAGCCCGCTGGGAAAAAACATTGCAGGGAAAATGGTTGCGAGAGGAAGCTCCTGTGTGCTGTAATCACACCAGGAAGCTCCTGGATATTCTATCATTATCATATTTGAGGACCACTGAATAATGGTCAGCAGGATCCAAGTGACTAGATGAGATGTGATGAAAAGCACAGTTAGCAGAGGTTTAATGAGCACTAATTTGGATGAAACCCTTGCTGGTTCAGGATCTCAGTTTTAAATGCACGCAAAAAAAGTATGCAATACCAGGCCCATGGTTGATCCGCAATGTCAGCAGTGGGTGCAGCACCCGATTTCAAGTCCCACTCCAGGTCAAGTCAGTTCTGGAATCAGATGTTGCTGTATTGCTGGAGGCGCTGTCCTAACGCACTGCAGCCAGGGAGCTCTTTCCATCTTAAAGCCCCCTCTTCCTACTTTTCTCCAAGTAAGGGGGTGGGGGCGGAATGGTGGTTCCCACCCCTCCCCCACCCCATCATTCTGTTATAAATACCCCCTACTCAGGGACCAGTGGAATCAAAAGGGTCTGCAAAGCAGATTAGCGGAGTGCCTTTAGGTGAATTAAACGTGACAGTGCTAGTCTACCCCGCTCGTTGTGAGGAATCCTAGAATTTACAGTGCAGGAGGAGGCCATTCGGCCCATCGGGTCTGCACCGGCCGTTGGAAAGAGCACCCTACCCAAGCCCACACCTTCACCCTATCCCCGTAACACAGTAACCCCACCCAACCTTTTTGGACACTTAGGGCAATTTATCATGGCCAATCCACCGAACCTGCACATGTTTGGAATGTGGGAGGAAACCGGAGCACCGGGAGGAATCCCACGCAGGAAACTTGAAGGGCGATCTGGATTACGTTGAGCAACACCTTGAATCTAACATGCACCGTGGTACATGGTAGGTTTTCAAATTACATCGCAATCTGCATGTGAGAGGCTCAGACTGAAACAAAAATTGTACCAAAGTCACCCTGTCCACTTTAACCGCACAGGTGATCTGTGAGCCTCCAAGTAACTGCGCCGACTCACAGTGACACTGTGTAATCAGACAGCAGTCTCTCGTGAAGAAACTGGCAATTTCCATTGTGTTCAAGCTTAATGAATGAATGACAGAGTTACCTGTCTGGCGGCGCACAGATATCAACTAGATTAACAAGTCTCTTCGAAGTAGATTGCTCCTTGGAAAGCTACTGAGAAATACTTTTGTGTGCTTGGATCTGACATGAAAAACATCCATGTTTTTAAAAGGAAAATAACATAACTGAAAATAAAAGCTGTATCTTAACATCCCAATGTGTTTAAGGCATCCAACGTCTGCCCTCCTGACAATTCTTAAGAGGTTTTCGAGCGGAAGCTGTTCCAGGCTGTTCTCTAACTGAGCTATTTCTATTTCTCTTTACTTGGTTAGGTAAGGCAGGTCCCAGGCGGTATCCTGTGTGCACTTCCACATGGCACGCATTAGCCGCGTGAAGCCGGTGTCCTTTGGCTTTTCCAGTCCGCGCATCAGCCGCTGTTTCATGATGGAGATGAACTCCCTGTTGCTCAGCTCCCCGTTTCCTGAAAGACACCGTCAAACCTCAATCAGTAATCCGCAGGGCTGCCTACAGGCCTGGGAACACAGGTCATTGGAAATAAAATAAAAAGGGGTCGTGTGGTTGGGGTGGGAACGTTCGGATAATACGAGTTGTGTCCCAGAGCGAGCAGCAATGTAACATTATTTTCCTGGCTCCATAAGATCGAATGGCCAGAAAGATCCAAGTGACTGGATGAGTTTGGTGACAAGCTCGGTAAGCAGAGATGTACTGAGCAGCGATTTGGGTAAAGTGCTGTCACTTTAGACAACTTTCCAGTCTCAAAAGTATACATCACCGTTTCTCCTGAATGTCAGCTGGCAACTGGGACGCCTGAAATTCAGAGGGCTGATGGCATCGTAAGGTTGACAGATGGGGGGGTGGGGGGTGGGGAGAGCTTCTTAGGGTGAAGTAAATAGGACTGCACTCCCCCTGCCACTACCCCTCCAGAAACACACAGTCCCCCTCCGCGCCCCACTGTCTTCGGCTGCTCCTGAAATTTATTTATACTGTCTGCTTCAGGTGAGTTGTTCCACAAATCCAGCACGCGTTAAAGTAATTCATCACCGGGCGGCAAGTGGCACACTGGTTAGCACTGCTGCCTCGCGGTGCTGAGGACCCCGGTTCAAATCCCGGCCCCGGGTCACTGGCCGCGTGGAGGTTGCACATTCTCCCCGTGTCTGCATGGGTCTCACCACCACAACCCAAAGATGTGCAGGCTAGGTGGATTGGCCACGCTAAATTGCCCCTTAATTGGAAAATAAAAATAATTGGGTACTCTAAATTTATAAAAGAAAAGTACTTCAATCACAATTTTCTTTCTACCTCTTGAATTCCTCATCTGTAACTTGCTTTCTCTGGCAATTGAGCCCTGTGCTATGGTGGATAGGGGCAGCCATCTGTCTGTTTTACAGCCATCAACTCACTCTCTGAGCAGGCGGTCTATTTAAAAATTTTTTTAAAATGTGGATTGGATAACAGAAGCTCCATGTTGTGGTGTCTGGCTCCAGTAGCAGGTAGGTAATGCTGGCTTAATGCCTCCTCCAAATCAGGATTTGTGGCACACACACGGGCAATTTACTCGTTAGGAGAAGCCACTGGCTCTCCTCGTTAGAAATTCTCACTGATGAGAGTTGCTAAACAAGGAGCTCTGGGGCTCTCCCAATTTTCAGCTGGCACAGCGAAATGCTGACTTGATTTCTGTGGAGAATTTCTCCCTGATCATCAATCTTTTCAGTCACCAGATGTACTGCTCAGATCCTGTCCTGTGACAAACACAAAACTGGGGAGGGGCCTGCACGGTGGCCCAGTGGGTTAGCACTGCTGCCTCACGGCGCCGAGGGCCCGGGTTCGATCCAACCCCTGGGTCACTCTCCGTGTGGAGTTTGCACATTCTCCCCGTGTTGTGTGGGTCTCACCCCCACAACCCAAAGGTAGGTGGATTGGCCGCGCTAAATTGGAAAAATTAAAAAACAAACAAAACCGGGGCTTCTTTTCCCTAGATTTCCGAACATTTCATTTGTTTAAAAAGGAGACGGTCATGATGCTAGCCTATCAGGATTTTACCCTCAATGCATTTCGTCATATTCCATATTTAACATGGCTTTGCCATAGGGATCATTATTCACCTGTGCTTGTGAAGTGAAGAAGCTTAAACGTTAACTGCAAGTGAGCCAAACTCGTTCACTGAGCAATGGAAAAGGAATGGGGTGAAAGTCCTTTGCACTAACAATCAGAAATTTAATAGCATCAGAAAGAAAACAGGAGCCTAGCTGCCACAGAATCATCCCATGGCCAACTCTCTAAAGGAGGCAAATTGAAATACTCAGCTTTCTTGTAAAGAAGGCATGAGTATGGCTCATTCACAAGCTAAAAGGAAAGAAGCATTCAATACTTGTAAGGATACCACTACAGGGACCATGCTGAAACATATGTAGTGTGGAGGGAGGTGGGAATCGATCGTCCGAAAGAGGAGACTAAGAGACCCCTAGAGAAAGAGGGGGGGGGGGGGGAGGAGGCATAAAGCAGGGAGTGAGATGGACAGAAAGTGAGGGGAAGGGGTAGTGAGAGGGGGAGGGAGAGTGAGAGGGGAGAGTGGGGGGGGGGGGGGGGGGTGAGATTGAGGAGAGGGGGAAGGGGAGGGAGAAGGGTCGCAGGGAGGCGGGGGTACTGAGCAATGACAAATGAAGCTCAATATGGAGAAGCCCAATGCACTACATTTAGTGGAAGCTTAGAGGCTCAAGCAGTACACTGATGTTCCAAACTTCTGGCTTAGTCTGAGGTGGGTCTGTATACTTAGGGATGCTGGTGGAATCGGCGCTATGTGTGTTTGCAGCAATGAATGATAATGGCTCAAGTTTTGCTGGGAATTTGTGAGAGGAGTAGCTGAGGATGTTGCAACACAAGGGGGACCATCGAGGCCTGAGGTGCGGCACAGAGGCGAGGATGAAGACAGATGAGGCATCAGGAAGAAATTGATAAACTGAGCTCTTCAGCCTCTACAAGATCCACGGCAGTGTCGATTTAGTACGCCAGGAACAATACTTTCAGATACAAACTCAGGGGCAGCAGGATGAGAGGGCACTGGGCCAAGGTTGCGACTGAAAAATTTAGAACAGAGCTCAAGAAGTGTCCCTTGATAGAGAGGACGATTATCAGCTGCAATTATCAGTCAGGAAGCCTGGTTGAAGGCACTGGACCCCAATAGGGCCCCATGGTAAAGGCCAGAGTTACAGCCTAGTGCACCGACTGGGCTCTTTCCTGAGCTTTAAAATGATAATTAAGCGCATTACAAACAGTAAATCTTCACATATCACCAAGACCTGCACAGTTCTGCAATATCTCTAGGCCAAATGTTGCAACAAAGTCTGTCCAATACATGGCAACATTTTGGTGTGCTTAAAGGTAAGATCCTCTCCCTATATAATTAAATCGTTTTTTTGAATGTGTAAATGTGCTAAATTGTTGCTTTTATTTTTAGAAAAACCAGCACATGGAATGTTTAGAAAAAAGTTTTTAAAAAACGTACCTAATTTTTTTCCTCCAATTGAGAGGCGATTTAGCGTGGCCAATTCACCTACCCTGCACATCTTTGGGTTGTGGGGGCGAGACCCACGCAGACACGTGGAGAATGTGCAAACTCCATCGGACTCCGGTGCCAGGATCGAACCTGGGTCCTTGGCGCCGTGAGGCAGCAGTGCTAAACCACTGCGCCACCGTGCCGCCCATAGCACATGGAATGTTTTAAAGCAAGTTTACTATGCTAGGCTCAGGTGTTCGCAGCTATAGCCACTGCCTATCCCTGAACCGTCCCAACTGACTATTCACCTAGCTAGGCCAAGCAAGCAGGTGGTGTGAGCTAGCTTAATGGGCTGCCTTTTAGTTTAAAATTATGGTATGTATTTTCTAGAGATTAAAAAAGAAAATGCTGGAAATGTTCAGCAGGTCAGACAGCATCAGCGGAGATAAAAAAAAACCCAGTCATGATGAAAGACCATCAACCTGAAATGTGACCTCATTTTCTCTCTCCCCAGAGCTGCTAGCGGACGCGATGAGGATTTCCAGCATTTTTTCCATTTGCATTTCAAATTTCTGCAAGTGTTTTTGCATTTGGCTTGCTGCCACGGCTCCGTCCACCAGAGTTGGCGATGCACAGTGTTGATGCGCAAACCCCAGAGCATTTAGGCCACTTTGGGCTCGGTGGAGCATCACAGAATTGCTGAACTTCATTCAGGATCCGAGAACGGTAGGGTTTCAATTAAGTTTAAAAAAATATATATTTCTTGGGATTTGTAGCCCATCCCTAATTGCCCTTGAACTGAGTGGTTTGCCGGGCCCTTTCAGTGGGTAGTTCAGTCAACCGCACTGCTGTGGGTCTGGAGTCACATGTAGGCCAGACCGGGTAAGGGTGGCAGATTTCCTTTCCTGAAGAACAGTGAGCCAGATGGGGTGTTGTTTGACGACAAATCGACGGTAGTTACATGGTCTGAGACTAACTTCCGATTCTAGAATTGTTTTATCAATTGAATTAAATTCCACCAGCTGTTGTGTCCCCAGAGCATTAGCCGGCCCAGCGACATCACCAGCACCATCGCTCCATAGGTTCCTTGCACTCCTGGAGTGGCAGGTGAGTCAATGCATCCAAATGTCAGATGACACGAGATTTCTATTCCCGATGCCAACTTCACCTGCTAAATTAGTCCCAGAGTTGCAACAAAGCAAATAATGCAACTGAGATTGCTGGGCAAATCACAGAGGTGAATCGTGAGGCTCAGCACATCAAGTGGGACACACAGAGTGAGGGGGCTCTACTATCATGTAACAGAATTGAGCTCAGAACATAAGCTGTTAGTATTGGTTCACTAAGGGCAGCACGGTGGCGCAGTGGGTTAGCCCTGCTGCCTCACGGCGCCGAGGTCCCAGGTTCGATCCCGGCTCTGGGTCACTGTCCGTGTGGAGTTTGCACATTCTCCCCGTGTTTGCGTGGGTTTCGCCCCCACAACCTAAAAGATGTGCAGGGTAGGTGAATTGGTCACGCTAAATTGCCCCTTAATTGGATTGGCCACGCTAAATTGCCCCTTAATTGGAAAAAAAATGAATTGGGTACACTAAGTTTATTAAAAAAAAGTATTGGTTCACTGGACATTGGCTCCAATACTATTAGAAAATGATTCGGGGGAAGAGGTGTGAAGGGGGGTTCAGCGATGATACCTCTTAAAACTGAATAGTTAGCATGCCACTAGAGTAGTTTTACATACGTTATTTTATTAAGGATGGAGATGAATTATAGGACTGAGTAATCATGATTAACCATTAAACATGTATTTTTAGGACATAGCAGTAATAAGTAATCAAATGGGATTTAGGATAGCTAACTTGACCAAAAGGACATTACTTCTGACATCTTGTCTTTGTGAAACAATTCAGGGTGCTGGTTCTGTTGTTCTGTTTCTCACAAAGTCAGCACAAGCTGCTAGGATTGTACACAGCTGTCAGGATGAGGATCAATCATGTGCTGCTCGCAATTCTATTGGATAAGTTTAATCATAGCAGCTTCAGGGATTGGATTGCGTCCAACTGGGATGGGCTATTGATTTTTGAATGTTGTGTAAGTACTGTGTTCTGGTCTTTGTTCGACAGAACAGGTCTTGGCAGACATCCAGTCTGTTCTCCATGTACACGTAACAAGCTTGATTAAATAAGCCATCTTGTCCAGGTTGTCGTGTTTGTTCCTCTCTGTACTGAGTTGAGCTACAGGGAATAACCCCACGTGGAAGCTGACTCAATACACAGGTCTTGAATCCACTCCGACATCAGGGAGATTCCTTAATCGAAGATATAATTGCTTATAATTTATAACTTGTTTCATTTGGGGGGAGAAAACAGTGGAAGCGGGAAATGGGGTGTGACCTTTACAGAGCTGATAGACAGCAGAAAGTTTTGAGGAGGCTCTTAAAGGCAGAGAGCGAGGCAGAGAAGCAGGAAGGCTTTGCCCCGCAATTTCTGAACGAGGGGCTGAAAGACTTTTGCCCCTGAACCCAGAGTTGGAAAGGGGGAAAATGAAAACCGGAAGCCAGGGTGGAGCGAGATGTTGAGGAATTCTTTGGGTTCACTCACCATCACTATCGAACAAAGCAAAGACAACATCGCAAACATGATCAGAAAGTTCCACTCGTGCCACTGTCCTGGCCACCTGCTTCATGGTTGCTGTTTAGGAAAAGATGTTGGTTAAAATCCTTGAACAAAGTATTCTGTGGTTGCAATTGTAGGCCCATTCATGGCATTTACTCCAGAATATAGACAGTGCAAATACTAATCCTCTAACAGAAACTGCTCAGACTTGCTTATGGCTTCATGAGATGCAGGGACTTTAAGATTCTGAATGAAGTCTGTTATGCTATAAGCTGAATCGTGACAGGTAAAGTGAGACCCACTCCAGGTTTCTTATTTATAAAACGACCTGCAAAGTTTCAATACAAACTCTGACGGGCTTCAATTCATAACATGCACTTTGCTCAATTTCAAGGAAACATGAAAAGTTTTCTTTAAAACTTACATCCATTGCTTGGGTTTCTCGCATCCACTACTCTAGTCTCCCTGTCCAATTTAGAAGTTGATCATTTCCAAAATGAAAACAGAAAAAAAAAAAAAAGTCCCCGCTAATATATTCTGAGAATCAGAGGGATGGGGCGGAATTCTCTGCCCCGCCACATTTCTGCCCCGACCGGCCGGCGGGATTCTGTGTTACGCCGGCCGGTCAATGGGGTTTCCCATTGTGGGGCAGCCCCACGCCGTCGGGAAACCCCCGGCTCCGGCATAACGGAGAATCACCCCGGCGGAGAATCCCGGCCATGGTTTCTACATGTGCACAGGCTCAATCGCAGAGAGACTCAATACTTTTAACTTCATTGTACCTTTATCAATTGAGGCCCCTGCCATGTGGTAGAAGCTCAGTGCTGTGTCCACGTCGTTAATGTTCTTCAGAAAAGTGAAGAAACTTTCCACCTCCGCAAATGTGATGCCCTGCGGAAGAAATGAATTGAAATGAGCTCTCGTGTGGAAAGAGACCATTTGAGCCATCACAATATCCAGAGTCCACGGTATGATTAATCGATCACGAGACTCTGCTTTCCCCCTTCACAACACCTACTTTCAGGGAAATTAGTCTTCGCCCTCAACAGCCAAGCAATAAAATAATTCTGCCTGATCATTAATCCCACTCATAAAACCCTACAGTGCAGAAGGAGGCCATTCGGCCCATCACGTCTGCACCGACATTCCGAACGACCTACCTAGGCCCAATCCCTCTAACCCCACCCAACCGTTGGACACCTAGGGGCAATCTAGCATGGCCAATCCACCTAACCTGCACATCTTTGGATTAATTGGAATTCAATCCAGCTCCTGCTAATGGATTCAATTTACCCAAATATCCTTCGCTTTGTTCAACAACCCTGCAGGATTTTATTTCCCTAATCTCTCACCACACTACAGGCTTGTAGTGTTTTGCATTCATGTGCACTTTTAATGCTAACTTATTCCATGCTTCGATATTAATCAGACTTTCCAGGTGTGCAGGTATTATCAATCGCATTAGTAATACATATGTATATAATATATATATAGTCATTCAAGAACTTGAATTAGATAGAAAGGTAGAGTTTCTGCAGGAGCTCTGCAGCTTTGACTCGAGTGCTACTATGAATCAGTGGCCATGCCTACAGCTGCCCTTAACCCCATAATCTAACCTGTCTCCTTAAGCCCATCCACTGCTCTAACCCCATTCCTTCTTGAAGATTCTTGGTGGCACAGTGGTTCGCACTGCTGCCTCTCGGTGCAAGGGGCTCGGGTTAGATTCTGACCATGGGTGACTGTGTAGAGTTTGCACGCTCTCCGTGTCCGTGTGGGTTTCCTCCGGGTGCTCTGGATTCCTCCCACAGTCCAAACAAGTGCAGGTTGAGGGGGGGGGGGCGAGTATAGGGCAGGGGAATTGGCTTAGGTAGGGTGCTCTTTCATTGGGTCGGTACAGACTCGATGGGCTGAATGGCCTCCTTCTGCACTGTACAGATTCCGAGATCTGTGCAACCCATCATTTTAACAAAGCATTTGGTCATCTCTGCCAATATCTCGCTCTTTGACTCAGCCTGAATTTTTGTCCTTGCACCTCTGTGAAGTATCTGCGGACATTTCTCTGCTAAAGGAGCTGTATTAATGCAGTTGTTGCAAATCTCAGTCTCTGTAGTGGTAGCAGCAGCACTGAAGTTGCTCACAACATCCCCGGATTTGGGGGTGGGGAGAAATAAAGCACGGCTTCTGATAGTTCTGTAGCTCTTGCTGGGAACGATGTATGACTGTGTTGTTATCAGACAGCCCACTGGCATAGATCAAAGTTTCATTCTGAACAATGGCCAACTTGTCGAGGCGCCAGAGAGGCCATCAATGTTCCGAGGAAGCGAGATGTGAAACAAATCTGTGGGTGGAAAAGGTCTGCTGTCAAATACTGAAAGCTCCCAAAAGAATCTCTCTTCCATGAAGCAGTCATGAGTGAAGGGTAATCAGAAAAGACATTCTCAGGAGGAGTGCCATTTTGGCACTCATTCAGTGACAAAAATTCAGATAAAGGGATAATTTGCAAATTGAAAAATTCAGGACAATCAAGCAAAGTCAACAGGGGGTTTTCATGTTTAACCAATTTATTGGAGTATTTTGAAGGGGTCAATGTGCTGTGGATAAAGGGGGACTGGTGGATGTACTGTACTTAGATTTCCAGAAGGCATTTGATGAGATGTCACATCAAAGGTTATTGCGCAAAATAAAAGTTCATGCTGTAGGGGGTAACATGTCGGCATGGACTGGAGATTGGCTAGCGAACAGGAAACAGTGAGTTGGCATAAATGCGTCCTTTTCTGTTTGGCAGGGTGTGATGGGTGGCGTGCCACAGGGATCAGTGCTAGGGTCTGAACTTTTTCCAATTTGTATAAACGACTTGGACGAAGGGACTGAAGGTATGGCTGCTGACAACACAAAGATAGGTTGGTGGTTTGTGATGCAGAACAAAGGCAACGCGGGTTCGATTCCCGTACCGGCTGAGGTTATTCATGAAGGCCCCGTCTTCTCAATCTTGCCCCTCGCCTGAGGTGTGGTGACCCTCAGGTTAAATCACCACCAGTCACCTCTCCCCCCTCAAAGGGGAAAGCAGCCTATGGTCATCTGGGGCTATGGCGACTTTTCTTACTTTACCTGGAGCTTGAGGTTCAGTTTGGCTGACCCCCTCAATCTGCATAAATATTTCTCTGGAAAGCAGGGGAGGGTATTGAATTGGGGGAGGTGGTGGCGTAGTGGTATTGCCACAGAACTAGTAATGCAGAGACCCAGGGTAATGCTCTGGGGACCCAGGTTCAAATCCCACCACTGCAGATGGTGAAATTTGAATTCAATAAAAGCTGGAATTAAAAGTCTAACGATGACAATGAAACCATTGTCGATTGTTGTAAAAACCCATCTGGTTCACTAATGTCCTTTAGGGAAGGGAATCTGCCGTCCTAACCTGGCCTGGCCCACATGTGACTCCAGACCCACAGCAACGTTGTTGACTCTTAACCGCACCTCAACAGCAATTGGGGATGGGCAATAAATGCTGGCACAGCCTGCGACCCCCATGAACAAATAAAAAAATAGAATAATTGCAGCAGGTATTCAGAATCAAACTGCATGGGGCAGCACGGTGGCACAGTGCTTATCACTGCTGCTTAGGGCATTGAGGTCCCGGGTTCGATCCTGGCCCCGGGTCACTATTTGTGTGGAGTTTGCACATACTCCCTGTGTCTGCGTGGGTTTCACCCCCACTACCCAAAGATGTGCAGGTTAGGTGGATTGGCCACGCTAAATTGTCCCTTAATTGGAAAAAAATAATTGGGTACTCTAAACTTTAAAAAAAAAGAATCAAACTGCATTTGAATGATCCCAGTGCAGAACTGTGCTCTGATACAAGGTCATCGACCCAAAACATCAGCTCTGTTCCTCTCTCCACAGATGTCGCTTGACCAGCTTGGTACTTCCAGCACTTATTGTTTTTATTTCAGATTGACAGCATCCGCAGCATTTTTCTCTGGACTCGGGGCTGCCAGGTTAGACCATAAGACCATAAGACATAGGAGTGGAAGTAAGGCCATTCGGCCCATCGAGTCCACTCCACCATTCAATCATGGCTGATTTCAACTCCATTTACCCACTCTCTCTCCATAGCCCTTAATTCCTTGAGGTTCATGGCCCCGGCCCCGTCACCAATTCTCAGTCGCCTCAAGGACTTGACAAGTAGAAGCCAGTGCATGACTTCGCTTAGCATGGTGACGTTGGGGTATTGTCGTTCACACCATCATGACGGGTTGATGGGCAGGTTTCGGTCACGCTTCGAACCACGATGACTGGGACCGGCCGGAATGAAATTCCGTAAAACAGGTGAACTCAAAACAGAAACAGGAAGAAGCGGTGATAGAATATCTCCCTGCAACTTGGCGGCAGCATAAAATAGCCAGTAAAATGCCTCATGTGACAACAACTTGTATTCCATTAGTGCCTGTAATTGTAAAACGTCCCAGGAGCATTAACAGAGAAATGGTTTTCTTCCCTATAACATTCCATTAAAACTCTAAACATTTGGTTAATTCTCTTGACAGTTCAAAACAACGTGGACACAAAGAAAATCAGTGGATAAAAACAAAATAGTATGGCTACCGGTGTTTCACTGAATGTCAGGAGCGATGCTTTACCACCCAGTGACAAAACTGACAGTGAGCTGAATATTGGCTATTGAGGTACAGCTTGTTAAGTACATAAATTCCAAGTGCTTTAACTGGTGGCTCAGCCCTCCATGCACACTGCTGTTGCTCGAAGAGAATTGGAAGCAGTCTGCCTGGTTCTTATTTCATCTACTTCCCTGTTCCAGCCGAGGAGTTGCAATGACAGAAGGAGGCTTAACAGGCTTCAATTGCATGAAGGACATAAAGGATAAGGAAAATAAACCAGTTTAAAAAAAAAGGAAAGAAATGGTGGCAAAAGAAATCCGGAAGTCCTGGAGAGGGCACTTCTGGGGAATCCAAACGAAGATAGAAAGTACAAATTAAAGAATAGGGCCCTCTCCACCCTTGACCTGTTCATTTGATTTTTCAGATGGAAAAAGTAAATAACAGACAAACCAGTTCACAAGAAGGAAGAGAACAGCACTACAGAAAATAATGTTTTAGACAGGATTGGGGGGAAACTAATGATACAATTGGCTACATATTTGAGGGAATTAAATGACAGAGCCCGGAGGAAAACTTTACGGGCTAGAAACAAATCAAAATATTAAATTATTACTGAGCAGTGAAACCTCCGGTCAGACATCGCTAATTGACATCAGCTGATGGATGATCTGCGGTCTCCACGGGGTTATTAAGGGTCTCGGCAGACAGCAGCGACTGACGAGGAACCCCAATATGATAAATGACAAAAGTTTAAGAATTTTTGTAGCTTGATGCCACGGTGGGAAAATTATTACCAATGCAGCAAACAATATTACATTGATGAGCTGTAAACATTATTAAGGAAGAAATGTCATATAAATTGGTAGGCACCTTTATGTATGTATGATAATGGGGGTATGTGTGCCATTCGAGAACATGATCAGCATTTCTAAACTGTGTGAAGGTTTTAATAGAGGGGGAATAGTGGTAGTTTAGTGTATTTTCTTGATTTAACTGCATAGAACATCACAAATAATATTGATGTTGTTAATACGCCATATTTAGTATGTAATGACTATGGTTGCCAAAGCCACGAAGGGATGTGTCGATATTGTATTTTATTTTTGGTATTGGAATTGTGGTAACAGTTGCAAATATGTAAAGTTGTAACACACGGTCTATTTGTGTGGTTAGGTGATGAGTAATGTATTAAGATAAGACTTATTTTTTTTACTGTGTATTTAACAATAGGGAGAATTTATTTGGAAAAAGAAGTGATAGTTCGATGTGGTTTTGTGAATACTGTCGGCATATTGTATTGCAAATGTTGTAAGGGAAATGATAACAGATGAAAGGGATTTGAAGGAAATTTGTCAGAAAGATATTCTCTCATGTACACCAGGGGCTGGCAGACATACATGGTTCAGGACAATGTTAGGCATTAATGTGGGGAAGTCAGGGATAGAAGCAGGATCAATTGAACCTTTTAAATTAATGATGCAAGGGAACCAGTGGGTGGTACATGATATCATAATTTACCATTCCGATGAGAAAAGGTAAGCAATTTGGATGATAGAAAAATGGACACTTAACAGCCAGTGATGAACAAAAGACCTTTTCGGTTACTGATGGACTGAGTTGTGTGCTGTCTCTAAGGGACATGAGGAAGCTTCTACGGTACTGCTACCCCAAGGAAGCAAAATGCTTTGGAGGTAGTGGAACACACGGATATGGCTATTGCGTTACCTTCCTGAGCAGCTGCGGCTATGGTTCACGGTAATTGGACTTGAGGAAAGAATGAAATAAGACTGGTCTGTGATATGGATACATTTACAAATTGATTTTGGTGCACAATTAAAAATTACAAAACATGTACATACAAATGAGAAAGATCGGGGATAAATGTTAGTCAGTACAATTAGATGGAGGGATAATTGACCAAATGATATAGTTATGTTTCAAATGTCAAGGTGTTATTGAAAATATGGAAAGATGTGTCATTTGAAACATGGAAGTCTGGTAATATCTGGTCTGAGAGAAACATGAGAGGATAAAGGGCAAGATCCCACAAAGGGTTAACAGCAGCTGCCAGGGAAGGATTGTAAAATGCAGATATCCTTGGTCAAGCAGGCTTAGCAAACAAGACAAACAGGATTTTGAATGAAGCCAAACACAATGGCTCACACCTTCATTGAAAGTAACTATCTTAGTAAACATCTGGAAAAGCATGGATGAGGTTCAGTTGAATTTGGTGAGAATTCTAGGTGTGAAAATTTGCTAATACCAA